>NC_138878.1:38932806-39318223 GCF_965194805.1 Balaenoptera borealis | reverse complement strand
ATCTAAACAGATGTCATATTCCCAGGCCACAGGATTCCAGAATCACGCCTCAGTCATGTTCCCAGGCCACAAGCATCCAGAATTAAACCTCAGTCATGTTGCCAGGCCATAGGGTACCACCATCAAACCTCAGTCATATTGCCAGACCACAGGTTTCCACAATCAAACCGATTTCATGTTCCCAGGCAACAGGGTACCAGAATCCAAACCGATGTCATGTTCCCAGGCCACAGGATTCCACAATCTAACATCAGTCATGTTCCCAGGACAATGCCCTCCAGAATCAAACCACAGTCATATACCCAGGCCACATGGTCCCAGAATCAATCCTCAGTCATGTTCCCAGTCCACAGGATTCCAGAACCAAGCCTTCAGTCAGGTTCCCAGGGCACAGTATTCCACAATCTAAACAGATGTCATGTTCCCAGGCCACAGGTTTCCAGAATCACGCCTCAGTCGTGTTCCCAGGCCACAGGGTTCCAGAATCAAACCAATGTCAAGTTCCTAGGCCATGGGTTTCCAGTACCAGGCCGCAGTCATGTTTCCAGGGCACAGGGTTCTACAGTCAAACCTCAGTCATGTTGCCAGTCCACAGGTTTCTGCCATCAAACCTCAGTCAAGTTCCCAGGCCACAGATTTCCAGAATCAAACCGCAGTCATATTCCCAGGTCACATGGTTCCAAAATCAAACCTCAGTCATGTTTGCAGGACCCATGGTTCCACAATCAAACCACAGTCATGTTCCCAGCACAAAGGTGTCCAGAATCAAACCTCAGTCATGTTCCCAGGGAACAGGGTTCCAGTAACAAACCTCAGTCATGTTGCCAAGCCACAGGTTTCCACCATGAAACCTCAGACATGTTCCCAGGCCATAGGGTTCCAGAATCAAACCTTTCTCATGTTCCCAGGCCACAGGGTTTCAGAATCAGGCTTCAGTCATGTTGCCAGGCCACAGGGTTCCAAAATCCAGCCTCAGTCATTTTGCCAGTCAAGAGTGGTCCACCATCAAACCTCAGTCATGATCCCAGGCCACATGTTTCCACAATGAAACCTCAGTCATTATCCCAGGCCACAGGTTTCCAGAATCAAACCTCAGTCATATTCCCAGGACACATGTTTCCATTATCAAACCTCAGTTATGTTCGCAGGGCACAGGTTTCAACAATCAAACCTCATTCAATTTCCCAGAACACAGGTGTCCAGAATCCAACCTCAGTCATGTTCCCAGGGAACAGGCTTCCAGAAACAAACCTCAGTCATTTTCCCAGGCCACAGGGTTTCAGAATCAAACCACAGTCATGTTCCCAGGCCAGAGGGTTGCACAATCAAACCTCAGTCTTGTTCCCAGGCCACAGGATTCCAGAATCCAACCGATGTCATGTTCCCAGGCCACAGGGTTCCAGATTCAAACCACAGTCATGTTCCCAGGCCAGGGGGTTCCACAATCAAACCTCAGCCATGTTCCCAGGCCACAGGTTTCCAGAAGCAAACCTCAGTCATGTTCCCAGGACACAGGTTTCCAGAGTCAACCCGATATCATGTTCCCTGGCCACAGTCTTCCAGAATTAAACCTCAGTCATGTTGCCAGGTCAGAGGTTTCCACCATCAAACCTCAGACAAGTTTCCAGGACACAGGGTTCCAGAATCAAACCGTTCTCATGTTCCCTGGCCACAGGGTTCCAGAATCCACCGATGTCATGTTCCCAGGCCACAGGGTTCCAGAATCAATCCTCAGTTATGTTCCCTGGCTACAGGGTTCCAGAATCAAACCTCAGTCATGTTGCCAGTCCACAGGGTTCCAGAACCAAGGCTCAGTCAGGTTACCGGGGCACAGTATTCCACAAACTAAACAGATGTCATGTTCCCAGGCCACATGGTTCCAGAATCAAACCTCACTCATATTCCCAGGCCACAGGTTTCCAGAATCAATCCGATTTCATGTTCCCAGGCAACAGGGTACCAGAATCCAAACCGATGTCATGTTCCCAAGCCACAGGATTCCACAATCTCACATCAGGCATGTTCCCAGGCCAATGGTTTCCAGAATCAAACCTCAGTCATATTCCCAGGCCACATGGTTCCAGATTCAAACCTCAGTCATATTCCCAGGACCCAGGGTTCCAGAATCAAACCTCAGTCATGTTCCCTGGACACAGGTTTCAAAAATAAAATCCCAGTCATGTTCTCAGGCCACAGGGTACCACAACTAAACCTCAGTCATATTCCCAGGCCAGAGGGTTCCACAATCAAACCTCAGTCCTTTTGCTAGGCCACGGTTCCACCAGCAAGCCTCAGTCATGTTCCCAGGCCAGAGTGTTCCACAATCAAACCTAAGTCATCTTTCCAGGCCACAGGGTTCCACCATCAACCCTCAGTCATGTTGCCTGGTCACAGGTTTCCACCATCAAACCTCAGACAAGTTTCCAGGACACAGGGTTCCAGAATCAAGCCGTTCTCATGTTCCCTGGCCAGAGGGTTCCAGAATCCACCGATGTCATGTTCCCAGGCCACAGGGTTCCAGAATCCACCGATGTCATGTTCCCAGGCCACAGGGTTCCAGAATTAATCCTCAGTTATGTTCCCAGGCTACAGGGTTCCGGAATCAAACCTCAGTCATGTTCCCAGGGAACAGGGTTCCAGGAACAAACCTCAGTCATGTTGCCAAGCCACAGGTTTCCACCATCAAACCTCAGACATGTTCCCAGGCCACAGGGTTCCAGAATCAAACCGTTCTCATGTTCCCCGGCCACAGGGTTCCAGAATCCACTGATGTAATGTTCCCAGGCAACAGGGTTCCAGTATCAATCCTCAGTTATATTCCCAGTCTACAGGGTGCCAGAATCAAACCTCAGTCATGTTCCCAGTCCACAGGGTTCCAGAACCAAGCCTCAGTTAGGTTCCCAGGGCACAGTATTCCACAATCTAAACAGATGTCATATTCCCAGGCCCCAGGATTCCAGAATCACGCCTCAGTCATGTTCCCAGGCCACAAGCATCCAGAATTAAACCTCAGTCATGTTGCCAGGCCATAGGGTACCACCATCAAACCTCAGTCATATTGCCAGACCACAGGTTTCCACAATCAAACCGATTTCATGTTCCCAGGCAACAGGGTACCAGAATCCAAACCGATGTCATGTTCCCAGGCCACAGGATTCCACAATCTAACATAAGTCATGTTCCCAGGACAATGCCCTCCAGAATCAAACCACAGTCATATACCCAGGCCACATGGTCCCAGAATCAATCCTCAGTCATGTTCCCAGTCCACAGGATTCCAGAACCAAGCCTTCAGTCAGGTTCCCAGGGCACAGTATTCCACAATCTAAACAGATGTCATGTTCCCAGGCCACAGGTTTCCAGAATCACGCCTCAGTCATGTTCCCAGGCCACAGGGTTCCAGAATCAAACCAATGTCAAGTTCCTAGGCCATGGGTTTCCAGTACCAGGCTGCAGTCATGTTTCCAGGGCAAAGGGTTCTACAGTCAAACCTCAGTCATGTTGCCAGTCCACAGGTTTCTGCCATCAAACCTCAGTCAAGTTCCCAGGACACAGATTTCCAGAATCAAACCGCAGTCATATTCCCAGGTCACATGGTTCCAGAATCAAACCTCAGTCATGTTTGCAGGACCCATGGTTCCACAATCAAACCACAGTCATGTTGCCAGCACAAAGGGGTCCAGAATCAAACCTCAGTCATGTTCCCAGGGAACAGGGTTCCAGTAACAAACCTCAGTCATGTTGCCAAGCCACAGGTTTCCACCATGAAACCTCAGACATGTTCCCAGGCCATAGGGTTCCAGAATCAAACCGTTCTCATGTTCCCAGGCCACAGGGTTCCAGAATCCACTGATGTCATGTTCCCAGGCCACAGGATTCCAGAATAAAACCTCAGTCATGTTCCCAGTGCACAGGGTTCCAGAACCAAGCCTCAGTCAGGTTCCCATGGCACAGTATTCCACAATCTAAACAGATGTCATGTTCCCAGGCCACAGGATTCCAGAATCACGCCTCTGTCATGTTCCCTGGCCACAGGGTTCCAGAATCAAACCAATGTCAAGTTCCCAGGCCATGGGTTTCAAGTATCAGGTCGCAGTCATGTTTCCAGGACAGAGGGTTCTACAATCAAACCTCAGTCATGTCGCCAGTCCACAGGTTTCTGCCATCAAACCTCAGTCAAGTTCCCAGGCCACAGATTTCCAGAATCAAACCTCAGTCATATTCCCATGACACATGGTTCCAGAATCAAACCTCAGTCATGTTCGCAGGCCACAGGTTTCCACAATCAAAGCACGGTCATGTTCCCAGGACAAAGGTGTCCAGAAGCAAACCTCACTCATGTTCCCAGGGAACAGGGTTCCAGTAACAAACCTCAGTCATGTTGCCAGGCCACAGGTTTCCACCATCAAACCTCAGACATATTCCCAAGCCACAGGGTTCCAGAATCAAACCTTTCTCATGTTCCCAGGCCACAGGGTTTCAGAATCAGGCTTCAGTCATGTTGCCAGGCCACAGGGTTCCAAAATCCAGCCTCAGTCATTTTGCCAGTCAAGAGTGGTCCACCATCAAACCTCAGTCATGATCCCAGGCCACATGTTTCCACAATGAAACCTCAGTCATTATCCCAGGCCACAGGTTTCCAGAATCAAACCTCAGTCATATTCCCAGGACACATGTTTCCATTATCAAACCTCAGTCATGTTCACAGGGCACAGGTTTCAACAATCAAACCTCATTCAATTTCCCAGAACACAGGTGTCCAGAATCCAACCTCAGTCATGTTCCCAGGGAACAGGCTTCCAGAAACAAACCTCAGTCATTTTCCCAGGCCACAGGGTTTCAGAATCAAACCACAGTCATGTTCCCAGGCCAGAGGGTTGCACAATCAAACCTCAGTCTTGTTCCCAGGCCACAGGATTCCAGAATCCAACCGATGTCATGTTCCCAGGCCACAGGGTTCCAGATTCAAACCACAGTCATGTTCCCAGGCCAGGGGGTTCCACAATCAAACCTCAGCCATGTTCCCAGGCCACAGGTTTCCAGAAGCAAACCTCAGTCATGTTCCCAGGACACAGGTTTCCAGAGTCAACCCGAGATCATGTTCCCTGGCCACAGTCTTCCAGAATTAAACCTCAGTCATGTTGCCAGGTCAGAGGTTTCCACCATCAAACCTCAGACAAGTTTCCAGGACACAGGGTTCCAGAATCAAACCGTTCTCATGTTCCCTGGCCACAGGGTTCCAGAATCCACCGATGTCATGTTCCCAGGCCACAGGGTTCCAGAATCAATCCTCAGTTATGTTCCCTGGCTACAGGGTTCCAGAATCAAACCTCAGTCATGTTGCCAGTCCACAGGGTTCCAGAACCAAGGCTCAGTCAGGTTACCGGGGCACAGTATTCCACAAACTAAACAGATGTCATGTTCCCAGGCCACATGGTTCCAGAATCAAACCTCACTCATATTCCCAGGCCACAGGTTTCCAGAATCAATCCGATTTCATGTTCCCAGGCAACAGGGTACCAGAATCCAAACCGATGTCATGTTCCCAAGCCACAGGATTCCACAATCTCACATCAGGCATGTTCCCAGGCCAATGGTTTCCAGAATCAAACCTCAGTCATATTCCCAGGCCACATGGTTCCAGATTCAAACCTCAGTCATGTTCCCAGGACCCAGGGTTCCAGAATCAAACCTCAGTCATGTTCCCTGGACACAGGTTTCAAAAATAAAATCCCAGTCATGTTCTCAGGCCACAGGGTACCACAACTAAACCTCAGTCATATTCCCAGGCCAGAGGGTTCCACAATCAAACCTCAGTCCTTTTGCTAGGCCACGGTTCCACCAGCAAGCCTCAGTCATGTTCCCAGGCCAGAGTGTTCCACAATCAAACCTAAGTCATCTTTCCAGGCCACAGGGTTCCACCATCAACCCTCAGTCATGTTGCCTGGTCACAGGTTTCCACCATCAAACCTCAGACAAGTTTCCAGGACACAGGGTTCCAGAATCAAACCGTTCTCATGTTCCCTGGCCAGAGGGTTCCAGAATCCACCGATGTCATGTTCCCAGGCCACAGGGTTCCAGAATCCACCGATGTCATGTTCCCAGGCCACAGGGTTCCAGAATTAATCCTCAGTTATGTTCCCAGGCTACAGGGTTCCGGAATCAAACCTCAGTCATGTTCCCAGGGAACAGGGTTCCAGGAACAAACCTCAGTCATGTTGCCAAGCCACAGGTTTCCACCATCAAACCTCAGACATGTTCCCAGGCCACAGGGTTCCAGAATCAAACCGTTCTCATGTTCCCCGGCCACAGGGTTCCAGAATCCACTGATGTAATGTTCCCAGGCAACAGGGTTCCAGTATCAATCCTCAGTTATATTCCCAGTCTACAGGGTTCCAGAATAAAACCTCAGTCATGTTCCCAGTCCACAGGGTTCCAGAACCAAGCCTCAGTTAGGTTCCCAGGGCACAGTATTCCACAATCTAAACAGATGTCATATTCCCAGGCCACAGGATTCCAGAATCACGCCTCAGTCATGTTCCCAGGCCACAAGCATCCAGAATTAAACCTCAGTCATGTTGCCAGGCCATAGGGTACCACCATCAAACCTCAGTCATATTGCCAGACCACAGGTTTCCACAATCAAACCGATTTCATGTTCCCAGGCAACAGGGTACCAGAATCCAAACCGATGTCATGTTCCCAGGCCACAGGATTCCACAATCTAACATAAGTCATGTTCCCAGGACAATGCCCTCCAGAATCAAACCACAGTCATATACCCAGGCCACATGGTCCCAGAATCAATCCTCAGTCATGTTCCCAGTGCACAGGATTCCAGAACCAAGCCTTCAGTCAGGTTCCCAGGGCACAGTATTCCACAATCTAAACAGATGTCATGTTCCCAGGCCACAGGTTTCCAGAATCACGCCTCAGTCGTGTTCCCAGGCCACAGGGTTCCAGAATCAAACCAATGTCAAGTTCCTAGGCCATGGGTTTCCAGTACCAGGCCGCAGTCATGTTTCCAGGGCACAGGGTTCTACAGTCAAACCTCAGTCATGTTGCCAGTCCACAGGTTTCTGCCATCAAACCTCAGTCAAGTTCCCAGGCCACAGATTTCCAGAATCAAAACGCAGTCATATTCCCAGGTCACATGGTTCCAGAATCAAACCTCAGTCATGTTTGCAGGACCCATGGTTCCACAATCAAACCACAGTCATGTTCCCAGCACAAAGGTGTCCAGAATCAAACCTCAGTCATTTTCCCAGGGAACAGGGTTCCAGTAACAAACCTCAGTCATGTTGCCAAGCCACAGGTTTCCACCATGAAACCTCAGACATGTTCCCAGGCCATAGGGTTCCAGAATCAAACCGTTCTCATGTTCCCAGGCCACAGGGTTCCAGAATCCACTGATGTCATGTTCCCAGGCCACAGGATTCCAGAATAAAACCTCAGTCATGTTCCCAGTGCACAGGGTTCCAGAACCAAGCCTCAGTCAGGTTCCCATGGCACAGTATTCCACAATCTAAACAGATGTCATGTTCCCAGGCCACAGGATTCCAGAATCACGCCTCTGTCATGTTCCCTGGCCACAGGGTTCCAGAATCAAACCAATGTCAAATTCCCAGGCCATGGGTTTCAAGTATCAGGTCGCAGTCATGTTTCTAGGATAGAGGGTTCTACAATCAAACCTCAGTCATGTCGCCAGTCCACAGGTTTCTGCCATCAAACCTCAGTCAAGTTCCCAGGCCACAGATTTCCAGAATCAAACCTCAGTCATATTCCCATGACACATGGTTCCAGAATCAAACCTCAGTCATGTTCGCAGGCCACAGGTTTCCACAATCAAAGCACGGTCATGTTCCCAGGACAAAGGTGTCCAGAAGCAAACCTCACTCATGTTCCCAGGGAACAGGGTTCCAGTAACAAACCTCAGTCATGTTGCCAGGCCACAGGTTTCCACCATCAAACCTCAGACATATTCCCAAGCCACAGGGTTCCAGAATCAAACCTTTCTCATGTTCCCAGGCCACAGGGTTTCAGAATCAGGCTTCAGTCATGTTGCCAGGCCACAGGGTTCCAAAATCCAGCCTCAGTCATTTTGCCAGTCAAGAGTGGTCCACCATCAAACCTCAGTCATGATCCCAGGCCACATGTTTCCACAATGAAACCTCAGTCATTATCCCAGGCCACAGGTTTCCAGAATCAAACCTCAGTCATATTCCCAGGACACATGTTTCCATTATCAAACCTCAGTCATGTTCGCAGGGCACAGGTTTCAACAATCAAACCTCATTCAATTTCCCAGAACACAGGTGTCCAGAATCCAACCTCAGTCATGTTCCCAGGGAACAGGCTTCCAGAAACAAACCTCAGTCATTTTCCCAGGCCACAGGGTTTCAGAATCAAACCACAGTCATGTTCCCAGGCCAGAGGGTTGCACAATCAAACCTCAGTCTTGTTCCCAGGCCACAGGATTCCAGAATCCAACCGATGTCATGTTCCCAGGCCACAGGGTTCCAGATTCAAACCACAGTCATGTTCCCAGGCCAGGGGGTTCCACAATCAAACCTCAGCCATGTTCCCAGGCCACAGGTTTCCAGAAGCAAACCTCAGTCATGTTCCCAGGACACAGGTTTCCAGAGTCAACCCGATATCATGTTCCCTGGCCACAGTCTTCCAGAATTAAACCTCAGTCATGTTGCCAGGTCAGAGGTTTCCACCATCAAACCTCAGACAAGTTTCCAGGACACAGGGTTCCAGAATCAAACCGTTCTCATGTTCCCTGGCCACAGGGTTCCAGAATCCACCGATGTCATGTTCCCAGGCCACAGGGTTCCAGAATCAATCCTCAGTTATGTTCCCTGGCTACAGGGTTCCAGAATCAAACCTCAGTCATGTTGCCAGTCCACAGGGTTCCAGAACCAAGGCTCAGTCAGGTTACCGGGGCACAGTATTCCACAAACTAAACAGATGTCATGTTCCCAGGCCACATGGTTCCAGAATCAAACCTCACTCATATTCCCAGGCCACAGGTTTCCAGAATCAATCCGATTTCATGTTCCCAGGCAACAGGGTACCAGAATCCAAACCGATGTCATGTTCCCAAGCCACAGGATTCCACAATCTCACATCAGGCATGTTCCCAGGCCAATGGTTTCCAGAATCAAACCTCAGTCATATTCCCAGGCCACATGGTTCCAGATTCAAACCTCAGTCATGTTCCCAGGACCCAGGGTTCCAGAATCAAACCTCAGTCATGTTCCCTGGACACAGGTTTCAAAAATAAAATCCCAGTCATGTTCTCAGGCCACAGGGTACCACAACTAAACCTCAGTCATATTCCCAGGCCAGAGGGTTCCACAATCAAACCTCAGTCCTTTTGCTAGGCCACGGTTCCACCAGCAAGCCTCAGTCATGTTCCCAGGCCAGAGTGTTCCACAATCAAACCTAAGTCATCTTTCCAGGCCACAGGGTTCCACCATGAACCCTCAGTCATGTTGCCTGGTCACAGGTTTCCACCATCAAACCTCAGACAAGTTTCCAGGACACAGGGTTCCAGAATCAAACCGTTCTCATGTTCCCTGGCCAGAGGGTTCCAGACTCCACCGATGTCATGTTCCCAGGCCACAGGGTTCCAGAATCCACCGATGTCATGTTCCCAGGCCACAGGGTTCCAGAATTAATCCTCAGTTATGTTCCCAGGCTACAGGGTTCCGGAATCAAACCTCAGTCATGTTCCCAGGGAACAGGGTTCCAGGAACAAACCTCAGTCATGTTGCCAAGCCACAGGTTTCCACCATCAAACCTCAGACATGTTCCCAGGCCACAGGGTTCCAGAATCAAACCGTTCTCATGTTCCCCGGCCACAGGGTTCCAGAATCCACTGATGTAATGTTCCCAGGCAACAGGGTTCCAGTATCAATCCTCAGTTATATTCCCAGTCTACAGGGTGCCAGAATCAAACCTCAGTCATGTTCCCAGTCCACAGGGTTCCAGAACCAAGCCTCAGTTAGGTTCCCAGGGCACAGTATTCCACAATCTAAACAGATGTCATATTCCCAGGCCCCAGGATTCCAGAATCACGCCTCAGTCATGTTCCCAGGCCACAAGCATCCAGAATTAAACCTCAGTCATGTTGCCAGGCCATAGGGTACCACCATCAAACCTCAGTCATATTGCCAGACCACAGGTTTCCACAATCAAACCGATTTCATGTTCCCAGGCAACAGGGTACCAGAATCCAAACCGATGTCATGTTCCCAGGCCACAGGATTCCACAATCTAACATCAGTCATGTTCCCAGGACAATGCCCTCCAGAATCAAACCACAGTCATATACCCAGGCCACATGGTCCCAGAATCAATCCTCAGTCATGTTCCCAGTCCACAGGATTCCAGAACCAAGCCTTCAGTCAGGTTCCCAGGGCACAGTATTCCACAATCTAAACAGATGTCATGTTCCCAGGCCACAGGTTTCCAGAATCACGCCTCAGTCGTGTTCCCAGGCCACAGGGTTCCAGAATCAAACCAATGTCAAGTTCCTAGGCCATGGGTTTCCAGTACCAGGCTGCAGTCATGTTTCCAGGGCACAGGGTTCTACAGTCAAACCTCAGTCATGTTGCCAGTCCACAGGTTTCTGCCATCAAACCTCAGTCAAGTTCCCAGGCCACAGATTTCCAGAATCAAACCGCAGTCATATTCCCAGGTCACATGGTTCCAGAATCAAACCTCAGTCATGTTTGCAGGACCCATGGTTCCACAATCAAACCACAGTCATGTTCCCAGCACAAAGGTGTCCAGAATCAAACCTCAGTCATGTTCCCAGGGAACAGGGTTCCAGTAACAAACCTCAGTCATGTTGCCAAGCCACAGGTTTCCACCATGAAACCTCAGACATGTTCCCAGGCCATAGGGTTCCAGAATCAAACCGTTCTCATGTTCCCAGGCCACAGGGTTCCAGAATCCACTGATGTCATGTTCCCAGGCCACAGGATTCCAGAATAAAACCTCAGTCATGTTCCCAGTGCACAGGGTTCCAGAACCAAGCCTCAGTCAGGTTCCCATGGCACAGTATTCCACAATCTAAACAGATGTCATGTTCCCAGGCCACAGGATTCCAGAATCACGCCTCTGTCATGTTCCCTGGCCACAGGGTTCCAGAATCAAACCAATGTCAAATTCCCAGGCCATGGGTTTCAAGTATCAGGTCGCAGTCATGTTTCCAGGATAGAGGGTTCTACAATCAAACCTCAGTCATGTCGCCAGTCCACAGGTTTCTGCCATCAAACCTCAGTCAAGTTCCCAGGCCACAGATTTCCAGAATCAAACCTCAGTCATATTCCCATGACACATGGTTCCAGAATCAAACCTCAGTCATGTTCGCAGGCCACAGGTTTCCACAATCAAAGCACGGTCATGTTCCCAGGACAAAGGTGTCCAGAAGCAAACCTCACTCATGTTCCCAGGGAACAGGGTTCCAGTAACAAACCTCAGTCATGTTGCCAGGCCACAGGTTTCCACCATCAAACCTCAGACATATTCCCAAGCCACAGGGTTCCAGAATCAAACCTTTCTCATGTTCCCAGGCCACAGGGTTTCAGAATCAGGCTTCAGTCATGTTGCCAGGCCACAGGGTTCCAAAATCCAGCCTCAGTCATTTTGCCAGTCAAGAGTGGTCCACCATCAAACCTCAGTCATGATCCCAGGCCACATGTTTCCACAATGAAACCTCAGTCATTATCCCAGGCCACAGGTTTCCAGAATCAAACCTCAGTCATATTCCCAGGACACATGTTTCCATTATCAAACCTCAGTTATGTTCGCAGGGCACAGGTTTCAACAATCAAACCTCATTCAATTTCCCAGAACACAGGTGTCCAGAATCCAACCTCAGTCATGTTCCCAGGGAACAGGCTTCCAGAAACAAACCTCAGTCATTTTCCCAGGCCACAGGGTTTCAGAATCAAACCACAGTCATGTTCCCAGGCCAGAGGGTTGCACAATCAAACCTCAGTCTTGTTCCCAGGCCACAGGATTCCAGAATCCAACCGATGTCATGTTCCCAGGCCACAGGGTTCCAGATTCAAACCACAGTCATGTTCCCAGGCCAGGGGGTTCCACAATCAAACCTCAGCCATGTTCCCAGGCCACAGGTTTCCAGAAGCAAACCTCAGTCATGTTCCCAGGACACAGGTTTCCAGAGTCAACCCGATATCATGTTCCCTGGCCACAGTCTTCCAGAATTAAACCTCAGTCATGTTGCCAGGTCAGAGGTTTCCACCATCAAACCTCAGACAAGTTTCCAGGACACAGGGTTCCAGAATCAAACCGTTCTCATGTTCCCTGGCCACAGGGTTCCAGAATCCACCGATGTCATGTTCCCAGGCCACAGGGTTCCAGAATCAATCCTCAGTTATGTTCCCTGGCTACAGGGTTCCAGAATCAAACCTCAGTCATGTTGCCAGTCCACAGGGTTCCAGAACCAAGGCTCAGTCAGGTTACCGGGGCACAGTATTCCACAAACTAAACAGATGTCATGTTCCCAGGCCACATGGTTCCAGAATCAAACCTCACTCATATTCCCAGGCCACAGGTTTCCAGAATCAATCCGATTTCATGTTCCCAGGCAACAGGGTACCAGAATCCAAACCGATGTCATGTTCCCAAGCCACAGGATTCCACAATCTCACATCAGGCATGTTCCCAGGCCAATGGTTTCCAGAATCAAACCTCAGTCATATTCCCAGGCCACATGGTTCCAGATTCAAACCTCAGTCATATTCCCAGGACCCAGGGTTCCAGAATCAAACCTCAGTCATGTTCCCTGGACACAGGTTTCAAAAATAAAATCCCAGTCATGTTCTCAGGCCACAGGGTACCACAACTAAACCTCAGTCATATTCCCAGGCCAGAGGGTTCCACAATCAAACCTCAGTCCTTATGCTAGGCCACGGTTCCACCAGCAAGCCTCAGTCATGTTCCCAGGCCAGAGTGTTCCACAATCAAACCTAAGTCATCTTTCCAGGCCACAGGGTTCCACCATCAACCCTCAGTCATGTTGCCTGGTCACAGGTTTCCACCATCAAACCTCAGACAAGTTTCCAGGACACAGGGTTCCAGAATCAAGCCGTTCTCATGTTCCCTGGCCAGAGGGTTCCAGAATCCACCGATGTCATGTTCCCAGGCCACAGGGTTCCAGAATCCACCGATGTCATGTTCCCAGGCCACAGGGTTCCAGAATTAATCCTCAGTTATGTTCCCAGGCTACAGGGTTCCGGAATCAAACCTCAGTCATGTTCCCAGGGAACAGGGTTCCAGGAACAAACCTCAGTCATGTTGCCAAGCCACAGGTTTCCACCATCAAACCTCAGACATGTTCCCAGGCCACAGGGTTCCAGAATCAAACCGTTCTCATGTTCCCCGGCCACAGGGTTCCAGAATCCACTGATGTAATGTTCCCAGGCAACAGGGTTCCAGTATCAATCCTCAGTTATATTCCCAGTCTACAGGGTGCCAGAATCAAACCTCAGTCATGTTCCCAGTCCACAGGGTTCCAGAACCAAGCCTCAGTTAGGTTCCCAGGGCACAGTATTCCACAATCTAAACAGATGTCATATTCCCAGGCCCCAGGATTCCAGAATCACGCCTCAGTCATGTTCCCAGGCCACAAGCATCCAGAATTAAACCTCAGTCATGTTGCCAGGCCATAGGGTACCACCATCAAACCTCAGTCATATTGCCAGACCACAGGTTTCCACAATCAAACCGATTTCATGTTCCCAGGCAACAGGGTACCAGAATCCAAACCGATGTCATGTTCCCAGGCCACAGGATTCCACAATCTAACATAAGTCATGTTCCCAGGACAATGCCCTCCAGAATCAAACCACAGTCATATACCCAGGCCACATGGTCCCAGAATCAATCCTCAGTCATGTTCCCAGTCCACAGGATTCCAGAACCAAGCCTTCAGTCAGGTTCCCAGGGCACAGTATTCCACAATCTAAACAGATGTCATGTTCCCAGGCCACAGGTTTCCAGAATCACGCCTCAGTCATGTTCCCAGGCCACAGGGTTCCAGAATCAAACCAATGTCAAGTTCCTAGGCCATGGGTTTCCAGTACCAGGCTGCAGTCATGTTTCCAGGGCAAAGGGTTCTACAGTCAAACCTCAGTCATGTTGCCAGTCCACAGGTTTCTGCCATCAAACCTCAGTCAAGTTCCCAGGACACAGATTTCCAGAATCAAACCGCAGTCATATTCCCAGGTCACATGGTTCCAGAATCAAACCTCAGTCATGTTTGCAGGACCCATGGTTCCACAATCAAACCACAGTCATGTTGCCAGCACAAAGGGGTCCAGAATCAAACCTCAGTCATGTTCCCAGGGAACAGGGTTCCAGTAACAAACCTCAGTCATGTTGCCAAGCCACAGGTTTCCACCATGAAACCTCAGACATGTTCCCAGGCCATAGGGTTCCAGAATCAAACCGTTCTCATGTTCCCAGGCCACAGGGTTCCAGAATCCACTGATGTCATGTTCCCAGGCCACAGGATTCCAGAATAAAACCTCAGTCATGTTCCCAGTGCACAGGGTTCCAGAACCAAGCCTCAGTCAGGTTCCCATGGCACAGTATTCCACAATCTAAACAGATGTCATGTTCCCAGGCCACAGGATTCCAGAATCACGCCTCTGTCATGTTCCCTGGCCACAGGGTTCCAGAATCAAACCAATGTCAAGTTCCCAGGCCATGGGTTTCAAGTATCAGGTCGCAGTCATGTTTCCAGGACAGAGGGTTCTACAATCAAACCTCAGTCATGTCGCCAGTCCACAGGTTTCTGCCATCAAACCTCAGTCAAGTTCCCAGGCCACAGATTTCCAGAATCAAACCTCAGTCATATTCCCATGACACATGGTTCCAGAATCAAACCTCAGTCATGTTCGCAGGCCACAGGTTTCCACAATCAAAGCACGGTCATGTTCCCAGGACAAAGGTGTCCAGAAGCAAACCTCACTCATGTTCCCAGGGAACAGGGTTCCAGTAACAAACCTCAGTCATGTTGCCAGGCCACAGGTTTCCACCATCAAACCTCAGACATATTCCCAAGCCACAGGGTTCCAGAATCAAACCTTTCTCATGTTCCCAGGCCACAGGGTTTCAGAATCAGGCTTCAGTCATGTTGCCAGGCCACAGGGTTCCAAAATCCAGCCTCAGTCATTTTGCCAGTCAAGAGTGGTCCACCATCAAACCTCAGTCATGATCCCAGGCCACATGTTTCCACAATGAAACCTCAGTCATTATCCCAGGCCACAGGTTTCCAGAATCAAACCTCAGTCATATTCCCAGGACACATGTTTCCATTATCAAACCTCAGTCATGTTCACAGGGCACAGGTTTCAACAATCAAACCTCATTCAATTTCCCAGAACACAGGTGTCCAGAATCCAACCTCAGTCATGTTCCCAGGGAACAGGCTTCCAGAAACAAACCTCAGTCATTTTCCCAGGCCACAGGGTTTCAGAATCAAACCACAGTCATGTTCCCAGGCCAGAGGGTTGCACAATCAAACCTCAGTCTTGTTCCCAGGCCACAGGATTCCAGAATCCAACCGATGTCATGTTCCCAGGCCACAGGGTTCCAGATTCAAACCACAGTCATGTTCCCAGGCCAGGGGGTTCCACAATCAAACCTCAGCCATGTTCCCAGGCCACAGGTTTCCAGAAGCAAACCTCAGTCATGTTCCCAGGACACAGGTTTCCAGAGTCAACCCGAGATCATGTTCCCTGGCCACAGTCTTCCAGAATTAAACCTCAGTCATGTTGCCAGGTCAGAGGTTTCCACCATCAAACCTCAGACAAGTTTCCAGGACACAGGGTTCCAGAATCAAACCGTTCTCATGTTCCCTGGCCACAGGGTTCCAGAATCCACCGATGTCATGTTCCCAGGCCACAGGGTTCCAGAATCAATCCTCAGTTATGTTCCCTGGCTACAGGGTTCCAGAATCAAACCTCAGTCATGTTGCCAGTCCACAGGGTTCCAGAACCAAGGCTCAGTCAGGTTACCGGGGCACAGTATTCCACAAACTAAACAGATGTCATGTTCCCAGGCCACATGGTTCCAGAATCAAACCTCACTCATATTCCCAGGCCACAGGTTTCCAGAATCAATCCGATTTCATGTTCCCAGGCAACAGGGTACCAGAATCCAAACCGATGTCATGTTCCCAAGCCACAGGATTCCACAATCTCACATCAGGCATGTTCCCAGGCCAATGGTTTCCAGAATCAAACCTCAGTCATATTCCCAGGCCACATGGTTCCAGATTCAAACCTCAGTCATGTTCCCAGGACCCAGGGTTCCAGAATCAAACCTCAGTCATGTTCCCTGGACACAGGTTTCAAAAATAAAATCCCAGTCATGTTCTCAGGCCACAGGGTACCACAACTAAACCTCAGTCATATTCCCAGGCCAGAGGGTTCCACAATCAAACCTCAGTCCTTTTGCTAGGCCACGGTTCCACCAGCAAGCCTCAGTCATGTTCCCAGGCCAGAGTGTTCCACAATCAAACCTAAGTCATCTTTCCAGGCCACAGGGTTCCACCATCAACCCTCAGTCATGTTGCCTGGTCACAGGTTTCCACCATCAAACCTCAGACAAGTTTCCAGGACACAGGGTTCCAGAATCAAACCGTTCTCATGTTCCCTGGCCAGAGGGTTCCAGAATCCACCGATGTCATGTTCCCAGGCCACAGGGTTCCAGAATCCACCGATGTCATGTTCCCAGGCCACAGGGTTCCAGAATTAATCCTCAGTTATGTTCCCAGGCTACAGGGTTCCGGAATCAAACCTCAGTCATGTTCCCAGGGAACAGGGTTCCAGGAACAAACCTCAGTCATGTTGCCAAGCCACAGGTTTCCACCATCAAACCTCAGACATGTTCCCAGGCCACAGGGTTCCAGAATCAAACCGTTCTCATGTTCCCCGGCCACAGGGTTCCAGAATCCACTGATGTAATGTTCCCAGGCAACAGGGTTCCAGTATCAATCCTCAGTTATATTCCCAGTCTACAGGGTTCCAGAATAAAACCTCAGTCATGTTCCCAGTCCACAGGGTTCCAGAACCAAGCCTCAGTTAGGTTCCCAGGGCACAGTATTCCACAATCTAAACAGATGTCATATTCCCAGGCCACAGGATTCCAGAATCACGCCTCAGTCATGTTCCCAGGCCACAAGCATCCAGAATTAAACCTCAGTCATGTTGCCAGGCCATAGGGTACCACCATCAAACCTCAGTCATATTGCCAGACCACAGGTTTCCACAATCAAACCGATTTCATGTTCCCAGGCAACAGGGTACCAGAATCCAAACCGATGTCATGTTCCCAGGCCACAGGATTCCACAATCTAACATAAGTCATGTTCCCAGGACAATGCCCTCCAGAATCAAACCACAGTCATATACCCAGGCCACATGGTCCCAGAATCAATCCTCAGTCATGTTCCCAGTGCACAGGATTCCAGAACCAAGCCTTCAGTCAGGTTCCCAGGGCACAGTATTCCACAATCTAAACAGATGTCATGTTCCCAGGCCACAGGTTTCCAGAATCACGCCTCAGTCGTGTTCCCAGGCCACAGGGTTCCAGAATCAAACCAATGTCAAGTTCCTAGGCCATGGGTTTCCAGTACCAGGCCGCAGTCATGTTTCCAGGGCACAGGGTTCTACAGTCAAACCTCAGTCATGTTGCCAGTCCACAGGTTTCTGCCATCAAACCTCAGTCAAGTTCCCAGGCCACAGATTTCCAGAATCAAAACGCAGTCATATTCCCAGGTCACATGGTTCCAGAATCAAACCTCAGTCATGTTTGCAGGACCCATGGTTCCACAATCAAACCACAGTCATGTTGCCAGCACAAAGGGGTCCAGAATCAAACCTCAGTCATGTTCCCAGGGAACAGGGTTCCAGTAACAAACCTCAGTCATGTTGCCAAGCCACAGGTTTCCACCATGAAACCTCAGACATGTTCCCAGGCCATAGGGTTCCAGAATCAAACCGTTCTCATGTTCCCAGGCCACAGGGTTCCAGAATCCACTGATGTCATGTTCCCAGGCCACAGGATTCCAGAATAAAACCTCAGTCATGTTCCCAGTGCACAGGGTTCCAGAACCAAGCCTCAGTCAGGTTCCCATGGCACAGTATTCCACAATCTAAACAGATGTCATGTTCCCAGGCCACAGGATTCCAGAATCACGCCTCTGTCATGTTCCCTGGCCACAGGGTTCCAGAATCAAACCAATGTCAAGTTCCCAGGCCATGGGTTTCAAGTATCAGGTCGCAGTCATGTTTCCAGGACAGAGGGTTCTACAATCAAACCTCAGTCATGTCGCCAGTCCACAGGTTTCTGCCATCAAACCTCAGCCATGTTCCCAGGCCACAGGTTTCCAGAAGCAAACCTCAGTCATGTTCCCAGGACACAGGTTTCCAGAGTCAACCCGAGATCATGTTCCCTGGCCACAGTCTTCCAGAATTAAACCTCAGTCATGTTGCCAGGTCAGAGGTTTCCACCATCAAACCTCAGACAAGTTTCCAGGACACAGGGTTCCAGAATCAAACCGTTCTCATGTTCCCTGGCCACAGGGTTCCAGAATCCACCGATGTCATGTTCCCAGGCCACAGGGTTCCAGAATCAATCCTCAGTTATGTTCCCTGGCTACAGGGTTCCAGAATCAAACCTCAGTCATGTTGCCAGTCCACAGGGTTCCAGAACCAAGGCTCAGTCAGGTTACCGGGGCACAGTATTCCACAAACTAAACAGATGTCATGTTCCCAGGCCACATGGTTCCAGAATCAAACCTCACTCATATTCCCAGGCCACAGGTTTCCAGAATCAATCCGATTTCATGTTCCCAGGCAACAGGGTACCAGAATCCAAACCGATGTCATGTTCCCAAGCCACAGGATTCCACAATCTCACATCAGGCATGTTCCCAGGCCAATGGTTTCCAGAATCAAACCTCAGTCATATTCCCAGGCCACATGGTTCCAGATTCAAACCTCAGTCATGTTCCCAGGACCCAGGGTTCCAGAATCAAACCTCAGTCATGTTCCCTGGACACAGGTTTCAAAAATAAAATCCCAGTCATGTTCTCAGGCCACAGGGTACCACAACTAAACCTCAGTCATATTCCCAGGCCAGAGGGTTCCACAATCAAACCTCAGTCCTTTTGCTAGGCCACGGTTCCACCAGCAAGCCTCAGTCATGTTCCCAGGCCAGAGTGTTCCACAATCAAACCTAAGTCATCTTTCCAGGCCACAGGGTTCCACCATCAACCCTCAGTCATGTTGCCTGGTCACAGGTTTCCACCATCAAACCTCAGACAAGTTTCCAGGACACAGGGTTCCAGAATCAAACCGTTCTCATGTTCCCTGGCCAGAGGGTTCCAGAATCCACCGATGTCATGTTCCCAGGCCACAGGGTTCCAGAATCCACCGATGTCATGTTCCCAGGCCACAGGGTTCCAGAATTAATCCTCAGTTATGTTCCCAGGCTACAGGGTTCCGGAATCAAACCTCAGTCATGTTCCCAGGGAACAGGGTTCCAGGAACAAACCTCAGTCATGTTGCCAAGCCACAGGTTTCCACCATCAAACCTCAGACATGTTCCCAGGCCACAGGGTTCCAGAATCAAACCGTTCTCATGTTCCCCGGCCACAGGGTTCCAGAATCCACTGATTTAATGTTCCCAGGCAACAGGGTTCCAGTATCAATCCTCAGTTATATTCCCAGTCTACAGGGTTCCAGAATAAAACCTCAGTCATGTTCCCAGTCCACAGGGTTCCAGAACCAAGCCTCAGTTAGGTTCCCAGGGCACAGTATTCCACAATCTAAACAGATGTCATATTCCCAGGCCACAGGATTCCAGAATCACGCCTCAGTCATGTTCCCAGGCCACAAGCATCCAGAATTAAACCTCAGTCATGTTGCCAGGCCATAGGGTACCACCATCAAACCTCAGTCATATTGCCAGACCACAGGTTTCCACAATCAAACCGATTTCATGTTCCCAGGCAACAGGGTACCAGAATCCAAACCGATGTCATGTTCCCAGGCCACAGGATTCCACAATCTAACATAAGTCATGTTCCCAGGACAATGCCCTCCAGAATCAAACCACAGTCATATACCCAGGCCACATGGTCCCAGAATCAATCCTCAGTCATGTTCCCAGTGCACAGGATTCCAGAACCAAGCCTTCAGTCAGGTTCCCAGGGCACAGTATTCCACAATCTAAACAGATGTCATGTTCCCAGGCCACAGGTTTCCAGAATCACGCCTCAGTCGTGTTCCCAGGCCACAGGGTTCCAGAATCAAACCAATGTCAAGTTCCTAGGCCATGGGTTTCCAGTACCAGGCCGCAGTCATGTTTCCAGGGCACAGGGTTCTACAGTCAAACCTCAGTCATGTTGCCAGTCCACAGGTTTCTGCCATCAAACCTCAGTCAAGTTCCCAGGCCACAGATTTCCAGAATCAAAACGCAGTCATATTCCCAGGTCACATGGTTCCAGAATCAAACCTCAGTCATGTTTGCAGGACCCATGGTTCCACAATCAAACCACAGTCATGTTCCCAGCACAAAGGTGTCCAGAATCAAACCTCAGTCATTTTCCCAGGGAACAGGGTTCCAGTAACAAACCTCAGTCATGTTGCCAAGCCACAGGTTTCCACCATGAAACCTCAGACATGTTCCCAGGCCATAGGGTTCCAGAATCAAACCGTTCTCATGTTCCCAGGCCACAGGGTTCCAGAATCCACTGATGTCATGTTCCCAGGCCACAGGATTCCAGAATAAAACCTCAGTCATGTTCCCAGTGCACAGGGTTCCAGAACCAAGCCTCAGTCAGGTTCCCATGGCACAGTATTCCACAATCTAAACAGATGTCATGTTCCCAGGCCACAGGATTCCAGAATCACGCCTCTGTCATGTTCCCTGGCCACAGGGTTCCAGAATCAAACCAATGTCAAATTCCCAGGCCATGGGTTTCAAGTATCAGGTCGCAGTCATGTTTCTAGGATAGAGGGTTCTACAATCAAACCTCAGTCATGTCGCCAGTCCACAGGTTTCTGCCATCAAACCTCAGTCAAGTTCCCAGGCCACAGATTTCCAGAATCAAACCTCAGTCATATTCCCATGACACATGGTTCCAGAATCAAACCTCAGTCATGTTCGCAGGCCACAGGTTTCCACAATCAAAGCACGGTCATGTTCCCAGGACAAAGGTGTCCAGAAGCAAACCTCACTCATGTTCCCAGGGAACAGGGTTCCAGTAACAAACCTCAGTCATGTTGCCAGGCCACAGGTTTCCACCATCAAACCTCAGACATATTCCCAAGCCACAGGGTTCCAGAATCAAACCTTTCTCATGTTCCCAGGCCACAGGGTTTCAGAATCAGGCTTCAGTCATGTTGCCAGGCCACAGGGTTCCAAAATCCAGCCTCAGTCATTTTGCCAGTCAAGAGTGGTCCACCATCAAACCTCAGTCATGATCCCAGGCCACATGTTTCCACAATGAAACCTCAGTCATTATCCCAGGCCACAGGTTTCCAGAATCAAACCTCAGTCATATTCCCAGGACACATGTTTCCATTATCAAACCTCAGTCATGTTCGCAGGGCACAGGTTTCAACAATCAAACCTCATTCAATTTCCCAGAACACAGGTGTCCAGAATCCAACCTCAGTCATGTTCCCAGGGAACAGGCTTCCAGAAACAAACCTCAGTCATTTTCCCAGGCCACAGGGTTTCAGAATCAAACCACAGTCATGTTCCCAGGCCAGAGGGTTGCACAATCAAACCTCAGTCTTGTTCCCAGGCCACAGGATTCCAGAATCCAACCGATGTCATGTTCCCAGGCCACAGGGTTCCAGATTCAAACCACAGTCATGTTCCCAGGCCAGGGGGTTCCACAATCAAACCTCAGCCATGTTCCCAGGCCACAGGTTTCCAGAAGCAAACCTCAGTCATGTTCCCAGGACACAGGTTTCCAGAGTCAACCCGATATCATGTTCCCTGGCCACAGTCTTCCAGAATTAAACCTCAGTCATGTTGCCAGGTCAGAGGTTTCCACCATCAAACCTCAGACAAGTTTCCAGGACACAGGGTTCCAGAATCAAACCGTTCTCATGTTCCCTGGCCACAGGGTTCCAGAATCCACCGATGTCATGTTCCCAGGCCACAGGGTTCCAGAATCAATCCTCAGTTATGTTCCCTGGCTACAGGGTTCCAGAATCAAACCTCAGTCATGTTGCCAGTCCACAGGGTTCCAGAACCAAGGCTCAGTCAGGTTACCGGGGCACAGTATTCCACAAACTAAACAGATGTCATGTTCCCAGGCCACATGGTTCCAGAATCAAACCTCACTCATATTCCCAGGCCACAGGTTTCCAGAATCAATCCGATTTCATGTTCCCAGGCAACAGGGTACCAGAATCCAAACCGATGTCATGTTCCCAAGCCACAGGATTCCACAATCTCACATCAGGCATGTTCCCAGGCCAATGGTTTCCAGAATCAAACCTCAGTCATATTCCCAGGCCACATGGTTCCAGATTCAAACCTCAGTCATGTTCCCAGGACCCAGGGTTCCAGAATCAAACCTCAGTCATGTTCCCTGGACACAGGTTTCAAAAATAAAATCCCAGTCATGTTCTCAGGCCACAGGGTACCACAACTAAACCTCAGTCATATTCCCAGGCCAGAGGGTTCCACAATCAAACCTCAGTCCTTTTGCTAGGCCACGGTTCCACCAGCAAGCCTCAGTCATGTTCCCAGGCCAGAGTGTTCCACAATCAAACCTAAGTCATCTTTCCAGGCCACAGGGTTCCACCATCAACCCTCAGTCATGTTGCCTGGTCACAGGTTTCCACCATCAAACCTCAGACAAGTTTCCAGGACACAGGGTTCCAGAATCAAACCGTTCTCATGTTCCCTGGCCAGAGGGTTCCAGAATCCACCGATGTCATGTTCCCAGGCCACAGGGTTCCAGAATTAATCCTCAGTTATGTTCCCAGGCTACAGGGTTCCGGAATCAAACCTCAGTCATGTTCCCAGGGAACAGGGTTCCAGGAACAAACCTCAGTCATGTTGCCAAGCCACAGGTTTCCACCATCAAACCTCAGACATGTTCCCAGGCCACAGGGTTCCAGAATCAAACCGTTCTCATGTTCCCCGGCCACAGGGTTCCAGAATCCACTGATGTAATGTTCCCAGGCAACAGGGTTCCAGTATCAATCCTCAGTTATATTCCCAGTCTACAGGGTGCCAGAATAAAACCTCAGTCATGTTCCCAGTCCACAGGGTTCCAGAACCAAGCCTCAGTTAGGTTCCCAGGGCACAGTATTCCACAATCTAAACAGATGTCATATTCCCAGGCCACAGGATTCCAGAATCACGCCTCAGTCATGTTCCCAGGCCACAAGCATCCAGAATTAAACCTCAGTCATGTTGCCAGGCCATAGGGTACCACCATCAAACCTCAGTCATATTGCCAGACCACAGGTTTCCACAATCAAACCGATTTCATGTTCCCAGGCAACAGGGTACCAGAATCCAAACCGATGTCATGTTCCCAGGCCACAGGATTCCACAATCTAACATAAGTCATGTTCCCAGGACAATGCCCTCCAGAATCAAACCACAGTCATATACCCAGGCCACATGGTCCCAGAATCAATCCTCAGTCATGTTCCCAGTCCACAGGATTCCAGAACCAAGCCTTCAGTCAGGTTCCCAGGGCACAGTATTCCACAATCTAAACAGATGTCATGTTCCCAGGCCACAGGTTTCCAGAATCACGCCTCAGTCATGTTCCCAGGCCACAGGGTTCCAGAATCAAACCAATGTCAAGTTCCTAGGCCATGGGTTTCCAGTACCAGGCTGCAGTCATGTTTCCAGGGCACAGGGTTCTACAGTCAAACCTCAGTCATGTTGCCAGTCCACAGGTTTCTGCCATCAAACCTCAGTCAAGTTCCCAGGACACAGATTTCCAGAATCAAACCGCAGTCATATTCCCAGGTCACATGGTTCCAGAATCAAACCTCAGTCATGTTTGCAGGACCCATGGTTCCACAATCAAACCACAGTCATGTTCCCAGCACAAAGGTGTCCAGAATCAAACCTCAGTCATGTTCCCAGGGAACAGGGTTCCAGTAACAAACCTCAGTCATGTTGCCAAGCCACAGGTTTCCACCATGAAACCTCAGACATGTTCCCAGGCCATAGGGTTCCAGAATCAAACCGTTCTCATGTTCCCAGGCCACAGGGTTCCAGAATCCACTGATGTCATGTTCCCAGGCCACAGGATTCCAGAATAAAACCTCAGTCATGTTCCCAGTGCACAGGGTTCCAGAACCAAGCCTCAGTCAGGTTCCCATGGCACAGTATTCCACAATCTAAACAGATGTCATGTTCCCAGGCCACAGGATTCCAGAATCACGCCTCTGTCATGTTCCCTGGCCACAGGGTTCCAGAATCAAACCAATGTCAAGTTCCCAGGCCATGGGTTTCAAGTATCAGGTCGCAGCCATGTTTCCAGGACAGAGGGTTCTACAATCAAACCTCAGTCATGTCGCCAGTCCACAGGTTTCTGCCATCAAACCTCAGTCAAGTTCCCAGGCCACAGATTTCCAGAATCAAACCTCAGTCATATTCCCATGACACATGGTTCCAGAATCAAACCTCAGTCATGTTCGCAGGCCACAGGTTTCCACAATCAAAGCACGGTCATGTTCCCAGGACAAAGGTGTCCAGAAGCAAACCTCACTCATGTTCCCAGGGAACAGGGTTCCAGTAACAAACCTCAGTCATGTTGCCAGGCCACAGGTTTCCACCATCAAACCTCAGACATATTCCCAAGCCACAGGGTTCCAGAATCAAACCTTTCTCATGTTCCCAGGCCACAGGGTTTCAGAATCAGGCTTCAGTCATGTTGCCAGGCCACAGGGTTCCAAAATCCAGCCTCAGTCATTTTGCCAGTCAAGAGTGGTCCACCATCAAACCTCAGTCATGATCCCAGGCCACATGTTTCCACAATGAAACCTCAGTCATTATCCCAGGCCACAGGTTTCCAGAATCAAACCTCAGTCATATTCCCAGGACACATGTTTTCATTATCAAACCTCAGTCATGTTCGCAGGGCACAGGTTTCAACAATCAAACCTCATTCAATTTCCCAGAACACAGGTGTCCAGAATCCAACCTCAGTCATGTTCCCAGGGAACAGGCTTCCAGAAACAAACCTCAGTCATTTTCCCAGGCCACAGGGTTTCAGAATCAAACCACAGTCATGTTCCCAGGCCAGAGGGTTGCACAATCAAACCTCAGTCTTGTTCCCAGGCCACAGGATTCCAGAATCCAACCGATGTCATGTTCCCAGGCCACAGGGTTCCAGATTCAAACCACAGTCATGTTCCCAGGCCAGGGGGTTCCACAATCAAACCTCAGCCATGTTCCCAGGCCACAGGTTTCCAGAAGCAAACCTCAGTCATGTTCCCAGGACACAGGTTTCCAGAGTCAACCCGATATCATGTTCCCTGGCCACAGTCTTCCAGAATTAAACCTCAGTCATGTTGCCAGGTCAGAGGTTTCCACCATCAAACCTCAGACAAGTTTCCAGGACACAGGGTTCCAGAATCAAACCGTTCTCATGTTCCCTGGCCACAGGGTTCCAGAATCCACCGATGTCATGTTCCCAGGCCACAGGGTTCCAGAATCAATCCTCAGTTATGTTCCCTGGCTACAGGGTTCCAGAATCAAACCTCAGTCATGTTGCCAGTCCACAGGGTTCCAGAACCAAGGCTCAGTCAGGTTACCGGGGCACAGTATTCCACAAACTAAACAGATGTCATGTTCCCAGGCCACATGGTTCCAGAATCAAACCTCACTCATATTCCCAGGCCACAGGTTTCCAGAATCAATCCGATTTCATGTTCCCAGGCAACAGGGTACCAGAATCCAAACCGATGTCATGTTCCCAAGCCACAGGATTCCACAATCTCACATCAGGCATGTTCCCAGGCCAATGGTTTCCAGAATCAAACCTCAGTCATATTCCCAGGCCACATGGTTCCAGATTCAAACCTCAGTCATGTTCCCAGGACCCAGGGTTCCAGAATCAAACCTCAGTCATGTTCCCTGGACACAGGTTTCAAAAATAAAATCCCAGTCATGTTCTCAGGCCACAGGGTACCACAACTAAACCTCAGTCATATTCCCAGGCCAGAGGGTTCCACAATCAAACCTCAGTCCTTTTGCTAGGCCACGGTTCCACCAGCAAGCCTCAGTCATGTTCCCAGGCCAGAGTGTTCCACAATCAAACCTAAGTCATCTTTCCAGGCCACAGGGTTCCACCATCAACCCTCAGTCATGTTGCCTGGTCACAGGTTTCCACCATCAAACCTCAGACAAGTTTCCAGGACACAGGGTTCCAGAATCAAACCGTTCTCATGTTCCCTGGCCAGAGGGTTCCAGAATCCACCGATGTCATGTTCCCAGGCCACAGGGTTCCAGAATCCACCGATGTCATGTTCCCAGGCCACAGGGTTCCAGAATTAATCCTCAGTTATGTTCCCAGGCTACAGGGTTCCGGAATCAAACCTCAGTCATGTTCCCAGGGAACAGGGTTCCAGGAACAAACCTCAGTCATGTTGCCAAGCCACAGGTTTCCACCATCAAACCTCAGACATGTTCCCAGGCCACAGGGTTCCAGAATCAAACCGTTCTCATGTTCCCCGGCCACAGGGTTCCAGAATCCACTGATTTAATGTTCCCAGGCAACAGGGTTCCAGTATCAATCCTCAGTTATATTCCCAGTCTACAGGGTTCCAGAATAAAACCTCAGTCATGTTCCCAGTCCACAGGGTTCCAGAACCAAGCCTCAGTTAGGTTCCCAGGGCACAGTATTCCACAATCTAAACAGATGTCATATTCCCAGGCCACAGGATTCCAGAATCACGCCTCAGTCATGTTCCCAGGCCACAAGCATCCAGAATTAAACCTCAGTCATGTTGCCAGGCCATAGGGTACCACCATCAAACCTCAGTCATATTGCCAGACCACAGGTTTCCACAATCAAACCGATTTCATGTTCCCAGGCAACAGGGTACCAGAATCCAAACCGATGTCATGTTCCCAGGCCACAGGATTCCACAATCTAACATAAGTCATGTTCCCAGGACAATGCCCTCCAGAATCAAACCACAGTCATATACCCAGGCCACATGGTCCCAGAATCAATCCTCAGTCATGTTCCCAGTGCACAGGATTCCAGAACCAAGCCTTCAGTCAGGTTCCCAGGGCACAGTATTCCACAATCTAAACAGATGTCATGTTCCCAGGCCACAGGTTTCCAGAATCACGCCTCAGTCGTGTTCCCAGGCCACAGGGTTCCAGAATCAAACCAATGTCAAGTTCCTAGGCCATGGGTTTCCAGTACCAGGCCGCAGTCATGTTTCCAGGGCACAGGGTTCTACAGTCAAACCTCAGTCATGTTGCCAGTCCACAGGTTTCTGCCATCAAACCTCAGTCAAGTTCCCAGGCCACAGATTTCCAGAATCAAAACGCAGTCATATTCCCAGGTCACATGGTTCCAGAATCAAACCTCAGTCATGTTTGCAGGACCCATGGTTCCACAATCAAACCACAGTCATGTTCCCAGCACAAAGGTGTCCAGAATCAAACCTCAGTCATTTTCCCAGGGAACAGGGTTCCAGTAACAAACCTCAGTCATGTTGCCAAGCCACAGGTTTCCACCATGAAACCTCAGACATGTTCCCAGGCCATAGGGTTCCAGAATCAAACCGTTCTCATGTTCCCAGGCCACAGGGTTCCAGAATCCACTGATGTCATGTTCCCAGGCCACAGGATTCCAGAATAAAACCTCAGTCATGTTCCCAGTGCACAGGGTTCCAGAACCAAGCCTCAGTCAGGTTCCCATGGCACAGTATTCCACAATCTAAACAGATGTCATGTTCCCAGGCCACAGGATTCCAGAATCACGCCTCTGTCATGTTCCCTGGCCACAGGGTTCCAGAATCAAACCAATGTCAAATTCCCAGGCCATGGGTTTCAAGTATCAGGTCGCAGTCATGTTTCTAGGATAGAGGGTTCTACAATCAAACCTCAGTCATGTCGCCAGTCCACAGGTTTCTGCCATCAAACCTCAGTCAAGTTCCCAGGCCACAGATTTCCAGAATCAAACCTCAGTCATATTCCCATGACACATGGTTCCAGAATCAAACCTCAGTCATGTTCGCAGGCCACAGGTTTCCACAATCAAAGCACGGTCATGTTCCCAGGACAAAGGTGTCCAGAAGCAAACCTCACTCATGTTCCCAGGGAACAGGGTTCCAGTAACAAACCTCAGTCATGTTGCCAGGCCACAGGTTTCCACCATCAAACCTCAGACATATTCCCAAGCCACAGGGTTCCAGAATCAAACCTTTCTCATGTTCCCAGGCCACAGGGTTTCAGAATCAGGCTTCAGTCATGTTGCCAGGCCACAGGGTTCCAAAATCCAGCCTCAGTCATTTTGCCAGTCAAGAGTGGTCCACCATCAAACCTCAGTCATGATCCCAGGCCACATGTTTCCACAATGAAACCTCAGTCATTATCCCAGGCCACAGGTTTCCAGAATCAAACCTCAGTCATATTCCCAGGACACATGTTTCCATTATCAAACCTCAGTTATGTTCGCAGGGCACAGGTTTCAACAATCAAACCTCATTCAATTTCCCAGAACACAGGTGTCCAGAATCCAACCTCAGTCATGTTCCCAGGGAACAGGCTTCCAGAAACAAACCTCAGTCATTTTCCCAGGCCACAGGGTTTCAGAATCAAACCACAGTCATGTTCCCAGGCCAGAGGGTTGCACAATCAAACCTCAGTCTTGTTCCCAGGCCACAGGATTCCAGAATCCAACCGATGTCATGTTCCCAGGCCACAGGGTTCCAGATTCAAACCACAGTCATGTTCCCAGGCCAGGGGGTTCCACAATCAAACCTCAGCCATGTTCCCAGGCCACAGGTTTCCAGAAGCAAACCTCAGTCATGTTCCCAGGACACAGGTTTCCAGAGTCAACCCGATATCATGTTCCCTGGCCACAGTCTTCCAGAATTAAACCTCAGTCATGTTGCCAGGTCAGAGGTTTCCACCATCAAACCTCAGACAAGTTTCCAGGACACAGGGTTCCAGAATCAAACCGTTCTCATGTTCCCTGGCCACAGGGTTCCAGAATCCACCGATGTCATGTTCCCAGGCCACAGGGTTCCAGAATCAATCCTCAGTTATGTTCCCTGGCTACAGGGTTCCAGAATCAAACCTCAGTCATGTTGCCAGTCCACAGGGTTCCAGAACCAAGGCTCAGTCAGGTTACCGGGGCACAGTATTCCACAAACTAAACAGATGTCATGTTCCCAGGCCACATGGTTCCAGAATCAAACCTCACTCATATTCCCAGGCCACAGGTTTCCAGAATCAATCCGATTTCATGTTCCCAGGCAACAGGGTACCAGAATCCAAACCGATGTCATGTTCCCAAGCCACAGGATTCCACAATCTCACATCAGGCATGTTCCCAGGCCAATGGTTTCCAGAATCAAACCTCAGTCATATTCCCAGGCCACATGGTTCCAGATTCAAACCTCAGTCATGTTCCCAGGACCCAGGGTTCCAGAATCAAACCTCAGTCATGTTCCCTGGACACAGGTTTCAAAAATAAAATCCCAGTCATGTTCTCAGGCCACAGGGTACCACAACTAAACCTCAGTCATATTCCCAGGCCAGAGGGTTCCACAATCAAACCTCAGTCCTTTTGCTAGGCCACGGTTCCACCAGCAAGCCTCAGTCATGTTCCCAGGCCAGAGTGTTCCACAATCAAACCTAAGTCATCTTTCCAGGCCACAGGGTTCCACCATGAACCCTCAGTCATGTTGCCTGGTCACAGGTTTCCACCATCAAACCTCAGACAAGTTTCCAGGACACAGGGTTCCAGAATCAAACCGTTCTCATGTTCCCTGGCCAGAGGGTTCCAGAATCCACCGATGTCATGTTCCCAGGCCACAGGGTTCCAGAATCCACCGATGTCATGTTCCCAGGCCACAGGGTTCCAGAATTAATCCTCAGTTATGTTCCCAGGCTACAGGGTTCCGGAATCAAACCTCAGTCATGTTCCCAGGGAACAGGGTTCCAGGAACAAACCTCAGTCATGTTGCCAAGCCACAGGTTTCCACCATCAAACCTCAGACATGTTCCCAGGCCACAGGGTTCCAGAATCAAACCGTTCTCATGTTCCCCGGCCACAGGGTTCCAGAATCCACTGATGTAATGTTCCCAGGCAACAGGGTTCCAGTATCAATCCTCAGTTATATTCCCAGTCTACAGGGTGCCAGAATAAAACCTCAGTCATGTTCCCAGTCCACAGGGTTCCAGAACCAAGCCTCAGTTAGGTTCCCAGGGCACAGTATTCCACAATCTAAACAGATGTCATATTCCCAGGCCACAGGATTCCAGAATCACGCCTCAGTCATGTTCCCAGGCCACAAGCATCCAGAATTAAACCTCAGTCATGTTGCCAGGCCATAGGGTACCACCATCAAACCTCAGTCATATTGCCAGACCACAGGTTTCCACAATCAAACCGATTTCATGTTCCCAGGCAACAGGGTACCAGAATCCAAACCGATGTCATGTTCCCAGGCCACAGGATTCCACAATCTAACATAAGTCATGTTCCCAGGACAATGCCCTCCAGAATCAAACCACAGTCATATACCCAGGCCACATGGTCCCAGAATCAATCCTCAGTCATGTTCCCAGTCCACAGGATTCCAGAACCAAGCCTTCAGTCAGGTTCCCAGGGCACAGTATTCCACAATCTAAACAGATGTCATGTTCCCAGGCCACAGGTTTCCAGAATCACGCCTCAGTCATGTTCCCAGGCCACAGGGTTCCAGAATCAAACCAATGTCAAGTTCCTAGGCCATGGGTTTCCAGTACCAGGCTGCAGTCATGTTTCCAGGGCACAGGGTTCTACAGTCAAACCTCAGTCATGTTGCCAGTCCACAGGTTTCTGCCATCAAACCTCAGTCAAGTTCCCAGGACACAGATTTCCAGAATCAAACCGCAGTCATATTCCCAGGTCACATGGTTCCAGAATCAAACCTCAGTCATGTTTGCAGGACCCATGGTTCCACAATCAAACCACAGTCATGTTCCCAGCACAAAGGTGTCCAGAATCAAACCTCAGTCATGTTCCCAGGGAACAGGGTTCCAGTAACAAACCTCAGTCATGTTGCCAAGCCACAGGTTTCCACCATGAAACCTCAGACATGTTCCCAGGCCATAGGGTTCCAGAATCAAACCGTTCTCATGTTCCCAGGCCACAGGGTTCCAGAATCCACTGATGTCATGTTCCCAGGCCACAGGATTCCAGAATAAAACCTCAGTCATGTTCCCAGTGCACAGGGTTCCAGAACCAAGCCTCAGTCAGGTTCCCATGGCACAGTATTCCACAATCTAAACAGATGTCATGTTCCCAGGCCACAGGATTCCAGAATCACGCCTCTGTCATGTTCCCTGGCCACAGGGTTCCAGAATCAAACCAATGTCAAGTTCCCAGGCCATGGGTTTCAAGTATCAGGTCGCAGTCATGTTTCCAGGACAGAGGGTTCTACAATCAAACCTCAGTCATGTCGCCAGTCCACAGGTTTCTGCCATCAAACCTCAGTCAAGTTCCCAGGCCACAGATTTCCAGAATCAAACCTCAGTCATATTCCCATGACACATGGTTCCAGAATCAAACCTCAGTCATGTTCGCAGGCCACAGGTTTCCACAATCAAAGCACGGTCATGTTCCCAGGACAAAGGTGTCCAGAAGCAAACCTCACTCATGTTCCCAGGGAACAGGGTTCCAGTAACAAACCTCAGTCATGTTGCCAGGCCACAGGTTTCCACCATCAAACCTCAGACATATTCCCAAGCCACAGGGTTCCAGAATCAAACCTTTCTCATGTTCCCAGGCCACAGGGTTTCAGAATCAGGCTTCAGTCATGTTGCCAGGCCACAGGGTTCCAAAATCCAGCCTCAGTCATTTTGCCAGTCAAGAGTGGTCCACCATCAAACCTCAGTCATGATCCCAGGCCACATGTTTCCACAATGAAACCTCAGTCATTATCCCAGGCCACAGGTTTCCAGAATCAAACCTCAGTCATATTCCCAGGACACATGTTTTCATTATCAAACCTCAGTCATGTTCGCAGGGCACAGGTTTCAACAATCAAACCTCATTCAATTTCCCAGAACACAGGTGTCCAGAATCCAACCTCAGTCATGTTCCCAGGGAACAGGCTTCCAGAAACAAACCTCAGTCATTTTCCCAGGCCACAGGGTTTCAGAATCAAACCACAGTCATGTTCCCAGGCCAGAGGGTTGCACAATCAAACCTCAGTCTTGTTCCCAGGCCACAGGATTCCAGAATCCAACCGATGTCATGTTCCCAGGCCACAGGGTTCCAGATTCAAACCACAGTCATGTTCCCAGGCCAGGGGGTTCCACAATCAAACCTCAGCCATGTTCCCAGGCCACAGGTTTCCAGAAGCAAACCTCAGTCATGTTCCCAGGACACAGGTTTCCAGAGTCAACCCGATATCATGTTCCCTGGCCACAGTCTTCCAGAATTAAACCTCAGTCATGTTGCCAGGTCAGAGGTTTCCACCATCAAACCTCAGACAAGTTTCCAGGACACAGGGTTCCAGAATCAAACCGTTCTCATGTTCCCTGGCCACAGGGTTCCAGAATCCACCGATGTCATGTTCCCAGGCCACAGGGTTCCAGAATCAATCCTCAGTTATGTTCCCTGGCTACAGGGTTCCAGAATCAAACCTCAGTCATGTTGCCAGTCCACAGGGTTCCAGAACCAAGGCTCAGTCAGGTTACCGGGGCACAGTATTCCACAAACTAAACAGATGTCATGTTCCCAGGCCACATGGTTCCAGAATCAAACCTCACTCATATTCCCAGGCCACAGGTTTCCAGAATCAATCCGATTTCATGTTCCCAGGCAACAGGGTACCAGAATCCAAACCGATGTCATGTTCCCAAGCCACAGGATTCCACAATCTCACATCAGGCATGTTCCCAGGCCAATGGTTTCCAGAATCAAACCTCAGTCATATTCCCAGGCCACATGGTTCCAGATTCAAACCTCAGTCATGTTCCCAGGACCCAGGGTTCCAGAATCAAACCTCAGTCATGTTCCCTGGACACAGGTTTCAAAAATAAAATCCCAGTCATGTTCTCAGGCCACAGGGTACCACAACTAAACCTCAGTCATATTCCCAGGCCAGAGGGTTCCACAATCAAACCTCAGTCCTTTTGCTAGGCCACGGTTCCACCAGCAAGCCTCAGTCATGTTCCCAGGCCAGAGTGTTCCACAATCAAACCTAAGTCATCTTTCCAGGCCACAGGGTTCCACCATCAACCCTCAGTCATGTTGCCTGGTCACAGGTTTCCACCATCAAACCTCAGACAAGTTTCCAGGACACAGGGTTCCAGAATCAAACCGTTCTCATGTTCCCTGGCCAGAGGGTTCCAGAATCCACCGATGTCATGTTCCCAGGCCACAGGGTTCCAGAATCCACCGATGTCATGTTCCCAGGCCACAGGGTTCCAGAATTAATCCTCAGTTATGTTCCCAGGCTACAGGGTTCCGGAATCAAACCTCAGTCATGTTCCCAGGGAACAGGGTTCCAGGAACAAACCTCAGTCATGTTGCCAAGCCACAGGTTTCCACCATCAAACCTCAGACATGTTCCCAGGCCACAGGGTTCCAGAATCAAACCGTTCTCATGTTCCCCGGCCACAGGGTTCCAGAATCCACTGATTTAATGTTCCCAGGCAACAGGGTTCCAGTATCAATCCTCAGTTATATTCCCAGTCTACAGGGTTCCAGAATAAAACCTCAGTCATGTTCCCAGTCCACAGGGTTCCAGAACCAAGCCTCAGTTAGGTTCCCAGGGCACAGTATTCCACAATCTAAACAGATGTCATATTCCCAGGCCACAGGATTCCAGAATCACGCCTCAGTCATGTTCCCAGGCCACAAGCATCCAGAATTAAACCTCAGTCATGTTGCCAGGCCATAGGGTACCACCATCAAACCTCAGTCATATTGCCAGACCACAGGTTTCCACAATCAAACCGATTTCATGTTCCCAGGCAACAGGGTACCAGAATCCAAACCGATGTCATGTTCCCAGGCCACAGGATTCCACAATCTAACATCAGTCATGTTCCCAGGACAATGCCCTCCAGAATCAAACCACAGTCATATACCCAGGCCACATGGTCCCAGAATCAATCCTCAGTCATGTTCCCAGTCCACAGGATTCCAGAACCAAGCCTTCAGTCAGGTTCCCAGGGCACAGTATTCCACAATCTAAACAGATGTCATGTTCCCAGGCCACAGGTTTCCAGAATCACACCTCAGTCATGTTCCCAGGCCACAGGGTTCCAGAATCAAACCAATGTCAAGTTCCCAGGCCATGGGTTTCCAGTACCAGGCTGCAGTCATGTTTCCAGGGCACAGGGTTCTACAGTCAAACCTCAGTCATGTTGCCAGTCCACAGGTTTCTGCCATCAAACCTCAGTCAAGTTCCCAGGACACAGATTTCCAGAATCAAACCGCAGTCATATTCCCAGGTCACATGGTTCCAGAATCAAACCTCAGTCATGTTTGCAGGACCCATGGTTCCACAATCAAACCACAGTCATGTTCCCAGCACAAAGGTGTCCAGAATCAAACCTCAGTCATGTTCCCAGGGAACAGGGTTCCAGTAACAAACCTCAGTCATGTTGCCAAGCCACAGGTTTCCACCATGAAACCTCAGACATGTTCCCAGGCCAAAGGGTTCCAGAATCAAACCGTTCTCATGTTCCCAGGCCACAGGGTTCCAGAATCACGCCTCTGTCATGTTCCCTGGCCACAGGGTACCAGAATCCAAACCGATGTCATGTTCCCAAGCCACAGGATTCCACAATCTCACATCAGGCATGTTCCCAGGCCAATGGTTTCCAGAATCAAACCTCAGTCATATTCCCAGGCCACATGGTTCCAGATTCAAACCTCAGTCATGTTCCCAGGACCCAGGGTTCCAGAATCAAACCTCAGTCATGTTCCCTGGACACAGGTTTCAAAAATAAAATCCCAGTCATGTTCTCAGGCCACAGGGTACCACAACTAAACCTCAGTCATATTCCCAGGCCAGAGGGTTCCACAATCAAACCTCAGTCCTTTTGCTAGGCCACGGTTCCACCAGCAAGCCTCAGTCATGTTCCCAGGCCAGAGTGTTCCACAATCAAACCTAAGTCATCTTTCCAGGCCACAGGGTTCCACCATCAACCCTCAGTCATGTTGCCTGGTCACAGGTTTCCACCATCAAACCTCAGACAAGTTTCCAGGACACAGGGTTCCAGAATCAAACCGTTCTCATGTTCCCTGGCCAGAGGGTTCCAGAATCCACCGATGTCATGTTCCCAGGCCACAGGGTTCCAGAATCCACCGATGTCATGTTCCCAGGCCACAGGGTTCCAGAATTAATCCTCAGTTATGTTCCCAGGCTACAGGGTTCCGGAATCAAACCTCAGTCATGTTCCCAGGGAACAGGGTTCCAGGAACAAACCTCAGTCATGTTGCCAAGCCACAGGTTTCCACCATCAAACCTCAGACATGTTCCCAGGCCACAGGGTTCCAGAATCAAACCGTTCTCATGTTCCCCGGCCACAGGGTTCCAGAATCCACTGATGTAATGTTCCCAGGCAACAGGGTTCCAGTATCAATCCTCAGTTATATTCCCAGTCTACAGGGTGCCAGAATAAAACCTCAGTCATGTTCCCAGTCCACAGGGTTCCAGAACCAAGCCTCAGTTAGGTTCCCAGGGCACAGTATTCCAAAATCTAAACAGATGTCATATTCCCAGGCCACAGGATTCCAGAATCACGCCTCAGTCATGTTCCCAGGCCACAAGCATCCAGAATTAAACCTCAGTCATGTTGCCAGGCCATAGGGTACCACCATCAAACCTCAGTCATATTGCCAGACCACAGGTTTCCACAATCAAACCGATTTCATGTTCCCAGGCAACAGGGTACCAGAATCCAAACCGATGTCATGTTCCCAGGCCACAGGATTCCACAATCTAACATAAGTCATGTTCCCAGGACAATGCCCTCCAGAATCAAACCACAGTCATATACCCAGGCCACATGGTCCCAGAATCAATCCTCAGTCATGTTCCCAGTCCACAGGATTCCAGAACCAAGCCTTCAGTCAGGTTCCCAGGGCACAGTATTCCACAATCTAAACAGATGTCATGTTCCCAGGCCACAGGTTTCCAGAATCACGCCTCAGTCATGTTCCCAGGCCACAGGGTTCCAGAATCAAACCAATGTCAAGTTCCTAGGCCATGGGTTTCCAGTACCAGGCTGCAGTCATGTTTCCAGGGCACAGGGTTCTACAGTCAAACCTCAGTCATGTTGCCAGTCCACAGGTTTCTGCCATCAAACCTCAGTCAAGTTCCCAGGACACAGATTTCCAGAATCAAACCGCAGTCATATTCCCAGGTCACATGGTTCCAGAATCAAACCTCAGTCATGTTTGCAGGACCCATGGTTCCACAATCAAACCACAGTCATGTTCCCAGCACAAAGGTGTCCAGAATCAAACCTCAGTCATGTTCCCAGGGAACAGGGTTCCAGTAACAAACCTCAGTCATGTTGCCAAGCCACAGGTTTCCACCATGAAACCTCAGACATGTTCCCAGGCCAAAGGGTTCCAGAATCAAACCGTTCTCATGTTCCCAGGCCACAGGGTTCCAGAATCCACTGATGTCATGTTCCCAGGCCACAGGATTCCAGAATAAAACCTCAGTCATGTTCCCAGTGCACAGGGTTCCAGAACCAAGCCTCAGTCAGGTTCCCATGGCACAGTATTCCACAATCTAAACAGATGTCATGTTCCCAGGCCACAGGATTCCAGAATCACGCCTCTGTCATGTTCCCTGGCCACAGGGTTCCAGAATCAAACCAATGTCAAGTTCCCAGGCCATGGGTTTCAAGTATCAGGTCGCAGTCATGTTTCCAGGACAGAGGGTTCTACAATCAAACCTCAGTCATGTCGCCAGTCCACAGGTTTCTGCCATCAAACCTCAGTCAAGTTCCCAGGCCACAGATTTCCAGAATCAAACCTCAGTCATATTCCCATGACACATGGTTCCAGAATCAAACCTCAGTCATGTTCGCAGGCCACAGGTTTCCACAATCAAAGCACGGTCATGTTCCCAGGACAAAGGTGTCCAGAAGCAAACCTCACTCATGTTCCCAGGGAACAGGGTTCCAGTAACAAACCTCAGTCATGTTGCCAGGCCACAGGTTTCCACCATCAAACCTCAGACATATTCCCAAGCCACAGGGTTCCAGAATCAAACCTTTCTCATGTTCCCAGGCCACAGGGTTTCAGAATCAGGCTTCAGTCATGTTGCCAGGCCACAGGGTTCCAAAATCCAGCCTCAGTCATTTTGCCAGTCAAGAGTGGTCCACCATCAAACCTCAGTCATGATCCCAGGCCACATGTTTCCACAATGAAACCTCAGTCATTATCCCAGGCCACAGGTTTCCAGAATCAAACCTCAGTCATATTCCCAGGACACATGTTTTCATTATCAAACCTCAGTCATGTTCGCAGGGCACAGGTTTCAACAATCAAACCTCATTCAATTTCCCAGAACACAGGTGTCCAGAATCCAACCTCAGTCATGTTCCCAGGGAACAGGCTTCCAGAAACAAACCTCAGTCATTTTCCCAGGCCACAGGGTTTCAGAATCAAACCACAGTCATGTTCCCAGGCCAGAGGGTTGCACAATCAAACCTCAGTCTTGTTCCCAGGCCACAGGATTCCAGAATCCAACCGATGTCATGTTCCCAGGCCACAGGGTTCCAGATTCAAACCACAGTCATGTTCCCAGGCCAGGGGGTTCCACAATCAAACCTCAGCCATGTTCCCAGGCCACAGGTTTCCAGAAGCAAACCTCAGTCATGTTCCCAGGACACAGGTTTCCAGAGTCAACCCGATATCATGTTCCCTGGCCACAGTCTTCCAGAATTAAACCTCAGTCATGTTGCCAGGTCAGAGGTTTCCACCATCAAACCTCAGACAAGTTTCCAGGACACAGGGTTCCAGAATCAAACCGTTCTCATGTTCCCTGGCCACAGGGTTCCAGAATCCACCGATGTCATGTTCCCAGGCCACAGGGTTCCAGAATCAATCCTCAGTTATGTTCCCTGGCTACAGGGTTCCAGAATCAAACCTCAGTCATGTTGCCAGTCCACAGGGTTCCAGAACCAAGGCTCAGTCAGGTTACCGGGGCACAGTATTCCACAAACTAAACAGATGTCATGTTCCCAGGCCACATGGTTCCAGAATCAAACCTCACTCATATTCCCAGGCCACAGGTTTCCAGAATCAATCCGATTTCATGTTCCCAGGCAACAGGGTACCAGAATCCAAACCGATGTCATGTTCCCAAGCCACAGGATTCCACAATCTCACATCAGGCATGTTCCCAGGCCAATGGTTTCCAGAATCAAACCTCAGTCATATTCCCAGGCCACATGGTTCCAGATTCAAACCTCAGTCATGTTCCCAGGACCCAGGGTTCCAGAATCAAACCTCAGTCATGTTCCCTGGACACAGGTTTCAAAAATAAAATCCCAGTCATGTTCTCAGGCCACAGGGTACCACAACTAAACCTCAGTCATATTCCCAGGCCAGAGGGTTCCACAATCAAACCTCAGTCCTTTTGCTAGGCCACGGTTCCACCAGCAAGCCTCAGTCATGTTCCCAGGCCAGAGTGTTCCACAATCAAACCTAAGTCATCTTTCCAGGCCACAGGGTTCCACCATCAACCCTCAGTCATGTTGCCTGGTCACAGGTTTCCACCATCAAACCTCAGACAAGTTTCCAGGACACAGGGTTCCAGAATCAAACCGTTCTCATGTTCCCTGGCCAGAGGGTTCCAGAATCCACCGATGTCATGTTCCCAGGCCACAGGGTTCCAGAATTAATCCTCAGTTATGTTCCCAGGCTACAGGGTTCCGGAATCAAACCTCAGTCATGTTCCCAGGGAACAGGGTTCCAGGAACAAACCTCAGTCATGTTGCCAAGCCACAGGTTTCCACCATCAAACCTCAGACATGTTCCCAGGCCACAGGGTTCCAGAATCAAACCGTTCTCATGTTCCCCGGCCACAGGGTTCCAGAATCCACTGATGTAATGTTCCCAGGCAACAGGGTTCCAGTATCAATCCTCAGTTATATTCCCAGTCTACAGGGTGCCAGAATAAAACCTCAGTCATGTTCCCAGTCCACAGGGTTCCAGAACCAAGCCTCAGTTAGGTTCCCAGGGCACAGTATTCCACAATCTAAACAGATGTCATATTCCCAGGCCACAGGATTCCAGAATCACGCCTCAGTCATGTTCCCAGGCCACAAGCATCCAGAATTAAACCTCAGTCATGTTGCCAGGCCATAGGGTACCACCATCAAACCTCAGTCATATTGCCAGACCACAGGTTTCCACAATCAAACCGATTTCATGTTCCCAGGCAACAGGGTACCAGAATCCAAACCGATGTCATGTTCCCAGGCCACAGGATTCCACAATCTAACATCAGTCATGTTCCCAGGACAATGCCCTCCAGAATCAAACCACAGTCATATACCCAGGCCACATGGTCCCAGAATCAATCCTCAGTCATGTTCCCAGTCCACAGGATTCCAGAACCAAGCCTTCAGTCAGGTTCCCAGGGCACAGTATTCCACAATCTAAACAGATGTCATGTTCCCAGGCCACAGGTTTCCAGAATCACACCTCAGTCATGTTCCCAGGCCACAGGGTTCCAGAATCAAACCAATGTCAAGTTCCCAGGCCATGGGTTTCCAGTACCAGGCTGCAGTCATGTTTCCAGGGCACAGGGTTCTACAGTCAAACCTCAGTCATGTTGCCAGTCCACAGGTTTCTGCCATCAAACCTCAGTCAAGTTCCCAGGCCACAGATTTCCAGAATCAAAACGCAGTCATATTCCCAGGTCACATGGTTCCAGAATCAAACCTCAGTCATGTTTGCAGGACCCATGGTTCCACAATCAAACCACAGTCATGTTCCCAGCACAAAGGTGTCCAGAATCAAACCTCAGTCATGTTCCCAGGGAACAGGGTTCCAGTAACAAACCTCAGTCATGTTGCCAAGCCACAGGTTTCCACCATGAAACCTCAGACATGTTCCCAGGCCAAAGGGTTCCAGAATCAAACCGTTCTCATGTTCCCAGGCCACAGGGTTCCAGAATCACGCCTCTGTCATGTTCCCTGGCCACAGGGTACCAGAATCCAAACCGATGTCATGTTCCCAAGCCACAGGATTCCACAATCTCACATCAGGCATGTTCCCAGGCCAATGGTTTCCAGAATCAAACCTCAGTCATATTCCCAGGCCACATGGTTCCAGATTCAAACCTCAGTCATGTTCCCAGGACCCAGGGTTCCAGAATCAAACCTCAGTCATGTTCCCTGGACACAGGTTTCAAAAATAAAATCCCAGTCATGTTCTCAGGCCACAGGGTACCACAACTAAACCTCAGTCATATTCCCAGGCCAGAGGGTTCCACAATCAAACCTCAGTCCTTTTGCTAGGCCACGGTTCCACCAGCAAGCCTCAGTCATGTTCCCAGGCCAGAGTGTTCCACAATCAAACCTAAGTCATCTTTCCAGGCCACAGGGTTCCACCATGAACCCTCAGTCATGTTGCCTGGTCACAGGTTTCCACCATCAAACCTCAGACAAGTTTCCAGGACACAGGGTTCCAGAATCAAACCGTTCTCATGTTCCCTGGCCAGAGGGTTCCAGAATCCACCGATGTCATGTTCCCAGGCCACAGGGTTCCAGAATCCACCGATGTCATGTTCCCAGGCCACAGGGTTCCAGAATTAATCCTCAGTTATGTTCCCAGGCTACAGGGTTCCGGAATCAAACCTCAGTCATGTTCCCAGGGAACAGGGTTCCAGGAACAAACCTCAGTCATGTTGCCAAGCCACAGGTTTCCACCATCAAACCTCAGACATGTTCCCAGGCCACAGGGTTCCAGAATCAAACCGTTCTCATGTTCCCCGGCCACAGGGTTCCAGAATCCACTGATGTAATGTTCCCAGGCAACAGGGTTCCAGTATCAATCCTCAGTTATATTCCCAGTCTACAGGGTGCCAGAATAAAACCTCAGTCATGTTCCCAGTCCACAGGGTTCCAGAACCAAGCCTCAGTTAGGTTCCCAGGGCACAGTATTCCAAAATCTAAACAGATGTCATATTCCCAGGCCACAGGATTCCAGAATCACGCCTCAGTCATGTTCCCAGGCCACAAGCATCCAGAATTAAACCTCAGTCATGTTGCCAGGCCATAGGGTACCACCATCAAACCTCAGTCATATTGCCAGACCACAGGTTTCCACAATCAAACCGATTTCATGTTCCCAGGCAACAGGGTACCAGAATCCAAACCGATGTCATGTTCCCAGGCCACAGGATTCCACAATCTAACATAAGTCATGTTCCCAGGACAATGCCCTCCAGAATCAAACCACAGTCATATACCCAGGCCACATGGTCCCAGAATCAATCCTCAGTCATGTTCCCAGTCCACAGGATTCCAGAACCAAGCCTTCAGTCAGGTTCCCAGGGCACAGTATTCCACAATCTAAACAGATGTCATGTTCCCAGGCCACAGGTTTCCAGAATCACGCCTCAGTCATGTTCCCAGGCCACAGGGTTCCAGAATCAAACCAATGTCAAGTTCCTAGGCCATGGGTTTCCAGTACCAGGCTGCAGTCATGTTTCCAGGGCACAGGGTTCTACAGTCAAACCTCAGTCATGTTGCCAGTCCACAGGTTTCTGCCATCAAACCTCAGTCAAGTTCCCAGGACACAGATTTCCAGAATCAAACCGCAGTCATATTCCCAGGTCACATGGTTCCAGAATCAAACCTCAGTCATGTTTGCAGGACCCATGGTTCCACAATCAAACCACAGTCATGTTCCCAGCACAAAGGTGTCCAGAATCAAACCTCAGTCATGTTCCCAGGGAACAGGGTTCCAGTAACAAACCTCAGTCATGTTGCCAAGCCACAGGTTTCCACCATGAAACCTCAGACATGTTCCCAGGCCAAAGGGTTCCAGAATCAAACCGTTCTCATGTTCCCAGGCCACAGGGTTCCAGAATCCACTGATGTCATGTTCCCAGGCCACAGGATTCCAGAATAAAACCTCAGTCATGTTCCCAGTGCACAGGGTTCCAGAACCAAGCCTCAGTCAGGTTCCCATGGCACAGTATTCCACAATCTAAACAGATGTCATGTTCCCAGGCCACAGGATTCCAGAATCACGCCTCTGTCATGTTCCCTGGCCACAGGGTTCCAGAATCAAACCAATGTCAAGTTCCCAGGCCATGGGTTTCAAGTATCAGGTCGCAGTCATGTTTCCAGGACAGAGGGTTCTACAATCAAACCTCAGTCATGTCGCCAGTCCACAGGTTTCTGCCATCAAACCTCAGTCAAGTTCCCAGGCCACAGATTTCCAGAATCAAACCTCAGTCATATTCCCATGACACATGGTTCCAGAATCAAACCTCAGTCATGTTCGCAGGCCACAGGTTTCCACAATCAAAGCACGGTCATGTTCCCAGGACAAAGGTGTCCAGAAGCAAACCTCACTCATGTTCCCAGGGAACAGGGTTCCAGTAACAAACCTCAGTCATGTTGCCAGGCCACAGGTTTCCACCATCAAACCTCAGACATATTCCCAAGCCACAGGGTTCCAGAATCAAACCTTTCTCATGTTCCCAGGCCACAGGGTTTCAGAATCAGGCTTCAGTCATGTTGCCAGGCCACAGGGTTCCAAAATCCAGCCTCAGTCATTTTGCCAGTCAAGAGTGGTCCACCATCAAACCTCAGTCATGATCCCAGGCCACATGTTTCCACAATGAAACCTCAGTCATTATCCCAGGCCACAGGTTTCCAGAATCAAACCTCAGTCATATTCCCAGGACACATGTTTTCATTATCAAACCTCAGTCATGTTCGCAGGGCACAGGTTTCAACAATCAAACCTCATTCAATTTCCCAGAACACAGGTGTCCAGAATCCAACCTCAGTCATGTTCCCAGGGAACAGGCTTCCAGAAACAAACCTCAGTCATTTTCCCAGGCCACAGGGTTTCAGAATCAAACCACAGTCATGTTCCCAGGCCAGAGGGTTGCACAATCAAACCTCAGTCTTGTTCCCAGGCCACAGGATTCCAGAATCCAACCGATGTCATGTTCCCAGGCCACAGGGTTCCAGATTCAAACCACAGTCATGTTCCCAGGCCAGGGGGTTCCACAATCAAACCTCAGCCATGTTCCCAGGCCACAGGTTTCCAGAAGCAAACCTCAGTCATGTTCCCAGGACACAGGTTTCCAGAGTCAACCCGATATCATGTTCCCTGGCCACAGTCTTCCAGAATTAAACCTCAGTCATGTTGCCAGGTCAGAGGTTTCCACCATCAAACCTCAGACAAGTTTCCAGGACACAGGGTTCCAGAATCAAACCGTTCTCATGTTCCCTGGCCACAGGGTTCCAGAATCCACCGATGTCATGTTCCCAGGCCACAGGGTTCCAGAATCAATCCTCAGTTATGTTCCCTGGCTACAGGGTTCCAGAATCAAACCTCAGTCATGTTGCCAGTCCACAGGGTTCCAGAACCAAGGCTCAGTCAGGTTACCGGGGCACAGTATTCCACAAACTAAACAGATGTCATGTTCCCAGGCCACATGGTTCCAGAATCAAACCTCACTCATATTCCCAGGCCACAGGTTTCCAGAATCAATCCGATTTCATGTTCCCAGGCAACAGGGTACCAGAATCCAAACCGATGTCATGTTCCCAAGCCACAGGATTCCACAATCTCACATCAGGCATGTTCCCAGGCCAATGGTTTCCAGAATCAAACCTCAGTCATATTCCCAGGCCACATGGTTCCAGATTCAAACCTCAGTCATGTTCCCAGGACCCAGGGTTCCAGAATCAAACCTCAGTCATGTTCCCTGGACACAGGTTTCAAAAATAAAATCCCAGTCATGTTCTCAGGCCACAGGGTACCACAACTAAACCTCAGTCATATTCCCAGGCCAGAGGGTTCCACAATCAAACCTCAGTCCTTTTGCTAGGCCACGGTTCCACCAGCAAGCCTCAGTCATGTTCCCAGGCCAGAGTGTTCCACAATCAAACCTAAGTCATCTTTCCAGGCCACAGGGTTCCACCATCAACCCTCAGTCATGTTGCCTGGTCACAGGTTTCCACCATCAAACCTCAGACAAGTTTCCAGGACACAGGGTTCCAGAATCAAACCGTTCTCATGTTCCCTGGCCAGAGGGTTCCAGAATCCACCGATGTCATGTTCCCAGGCCACAGGGTTCCAGAATCCACCGATGTCATGTTCCCAGGCCACAGGGTTCCAGAATTAATCCTCAGTTATGTTCCCAGGCTACAGGGTTCCGGAATCAAACCTCAGTCATGTTCCCAGGGAACAGGGTTCCAGGAACAAACCTCAGTCATGTTGCCAAGCCACAGGTTTCCACCATCAAACCTCAGACATGTTCCCAGGCCACAGGGTTCCAGAATCAAACCGTTCTCATGTTCCCCGGCCACAGGGTTCCAGAATCCACTGATTTAATGTTCCCAGGCAACAGGGTTCCAGTATCAATCCTCAGTTATATTCCCAGTCTACAGGGTTCCAGAATAAAACCTCAGTCATGTTCCCAGTCCACAGGGTTCCAGAACCAAGCCTCAGTTAGGTTCCCAGGGCACAGTATTCCACAATCTAAACAGATGTCATATTCCCAGGCCACAGGATTCCAGAATCACGCCTCAGTCATGTTCCCAGGCCACAAGCATCCAGAATTAAACCTCAGTCATGTTGCCAGGCCATAGGGTACCACCATCAAACCTCAGTCATATTGCCAGACCACAGGTTTCCACAATCAAACCGATTTCATGTTCCCAGGCAACAGGGTACCAGAATCCAAACCGATGTCATGTTCCCAGGCCACAGGATTCCACAATCTAACATCAGTCATGTTCCCAGGACAATGCCCTCCAGAATCAAACCACAGTCATATACCCAGGCCACATGGTCCCAGAATCAATCCTCAGTCATGTTCCCAGTCCACAGGATTCCAGAACCAAGCCTTCAGTCAGGTTCCCAGGGCACAGTATTCCACAATCTAAACAGATGTCATGTTCCCAGGCCACAGGTTTCCAGAATCACACCTCAGTCATGTTCCCAGGCCACAGGGTTCCAGAATCAAACCAATGTCAAGTTCCCAGGCCATGGGTTTCCAGTACCAGGCTGCAGTCATGTTTCCAGGGCACAGGGTTCTACAGTCAAACCTCAGTCATGTTGCCAGTCCACAGGTTTCTGCCATCAAACCTCAGTCAAGTTCCCAGGACACAGATTTCCAGAATCAAACCGCAGTCATATTCCCAGGTCACATGGTTCCAGAATCAAACCTCAGTCATGTTTGCAGGACCCATGGTTCCACAATCAAACCACAGTCATGTTCCCAGCACAAAGGTGTCCAGAATCAAACCTCAGTCATGTTCCCAGGGAACAGGGTTCCAGTAACAAACCTCAGTCATGTTGCCAAGCCACAGGTTTCCACCATGAAACCTCAGACATGTTCCCAGGCCATAGGGTTCCAGAATCAAACCGTTCTCATGTTCCCAGGCCACAGGGTTCCAGAATCCACTGATGTCATGTTCCCAGGCCACAGGATTCCAGAATAAAACCTCAGTCATGTTCCCAGTGCACAGGGTTCCAGAACCAAGCCTCAGTCAGGTTCCCATGGCACAGTATTCCACAATCTAAACAGATGTCATGTTCCCAGGCCACAGGATTCCAGAATCACGCCTCTGTCATGTTCCCTGGCCACAGGGTTCCAGAATCAAACCAATGTCAAGTTCCCAGGCCATGGGTTTCAAGTATCAGGTCGCAGTCATGTTTCCAGGACAGAGGGTTCTACAATCAAACCTCAGTCATGTCGCCAGTCCACAGGTTTCTGCCATCAAACCTCAGTCAAGTTCCCAGGACACAGATTTCCAGAATCAAACCTCAGTCATATTGCCATGACACATGGTTCCAGAATCAAACCTCAGTCATGTTCGCAGGCCACAGGTTTCCACAATCAAAGCACGGTCATGTTCCCAGGACAAAGGTGTCCAGAAGCAAACCTCACTCATGTTCCCAGGGAACAGGGTTCCAGTAACAAACCTCAGTCATGTTGCCAGGCCACAGGTTTCCACCATCAAACCTCAGACATATTCCCAAGCCACAGGGTTCCAGAATCAAACCTTTCTCATGTTCCCAGGCCACAGGGTTTCAGAATCAGGCTTCAGTCATGTTGCCAGGCCACAGGGTTCCAAAATCCAGCCTCAGTCATTTTGCCAGTCAAGAGTGGTCCACCATCAAACCTCAGTCATGATCCCAGGCCACATGTTTCCACAATGAAACCTCAGTCATTATCCCAGGCCACAGGTTTCCAGAATCAAACCTCAGTCATATTCCCAGGACACATGTTTCCATTATCAAACCTCAGTCATGTTCGCAGGGCACAGGTTTCAACAATCAAACCTCATTCAATTTCCCAGAACACAGGTGTCCAGAATCCAACCTCAGTCATGTTCCCAGGGAACAGGCTTCCAGAAACAAACCTCAGTCATTTTCCCAGGCCACAGGGTTTCAGAATCAAACCACAGTCATGTTCCCAGGCCAGAGGGTTGCACAATCAAACCTCAGTCTTGTTCCCAGGCCACAGGATTCCAGAATCCAACCGATGTCATGTTCCCAGGCCACAGGGTTCCAGAATCAAACCGTTCTCATGTTCCCCGGCCACAGGGTTCCAGAATCCACTGATGTAATGTTCCCAGGCAACAGGGTTCCAGTATCAATCCTCAGTTATATTCCCAGTCTACAGGGTGCCAGAATAAAACCTCAGTCATGTTCCCAGTCCACAGGGTTCCAGAACCAAGCCTCAGTTAGGTTCCCAGGGCACAGTATTCCACAATCTAAACAGATGTCATATTCCCAGGCCACAGGATTCCAGAATCACGCCTCAGTCATGTTCCCAGGCCACAAGCATCCAGAATTAAACCTCAGTCATGTTGCCAGGCCATAGGGTACCACCATCAAACCTCAGTCATATTGCCAGACCACAGGTTTCCACAATCAAACCGATTTCATGTTCCCAGGCAACAGGGTACCAGAATCCAAACCGATGTCATGTTCCCAGGCCACAGGATTCCACAATCTAACATAAGTCATGTTCCCAGGACAATGCCCTCCAGAATCAAACCACAGTCATATACCCAGGCCACATGGTCCCAGAATCAATCCTCAGTCATGTTCCCAGTCCACAGGATTCCAGAACCAAGCCTTCAGTCAGGTTCCCAGGGCACAGTATTCCACAATCTAAACAGATGTCATGTTCCCAGGCCACAGGTTTCCAGAATCACGCCTCAGTCATGTTCCCAGGCCACAGGGTTCCAGAATCAAACCAATGTCAAGTTCCTAGGCCATGGGTTTCCAGTACCAGGCTGCAGTCATGTTTCCAGGGCACAGGGTTCTACAGTCAAACCTCAGTCATGTTGCCAGTCCACAGGTTTCTGCCATCAAACCTCAGTCAAGTTCCCAGGACACAGATTTCCAGAATCAAACCGCAGTCATATTCCCAGGTCACATGGTTCCAGAATCAAACCTCAGTCATGTTTGCAGGACCCATGGTTCCACAATCAAACCACAGTCATGTTCCCAGCACAAAGGTGTCCAGAATCAAACCTCAGTCATGTTCCCAGGGAACAGGGTTCCAGTAACAAACCTCAGTCATGTTGCCAAGCCACAGGTTTCCACCATGAAACCTCAGACATGTTCCCAGGCCAAAGGGTTCCAGAATCAAACCGTTCTCATGTTCCCAGGCCACAGGGTTCCAGAATCCACTGATGTCATGTTCCCAGGCCACAGGATTCCAGAATAAAACCTCAGTCATGTTCCCAGTGCACAGGGTTCCAGAACCAAGCCTCAGTCAGGTTCCCATGGCACAGTATTCCACAATCTAAACAGATGTCATGTTCCCAGGCCACAGGATTCCAGAATCACGCCTCTGTCATGTTCCCTGGCCACAGGGTTCCAGAATCAAACCAATGTCAAGTTCCCAGGCCATGGGTTTCAAGTATCAGGTCGCAGTCATGTTTCCAGGACAGAGGGTTCTACAATCAAACCTCAGTCATGTCGCCAGTCCACAGGTTTCTGCCATCAAACCTCAGTCAAGTTCCCAGGCCACAGATTTCCAGAATCAAACCTCAGTCATATTCCCATGACACATGGTTCCAGAATCAAACCTCAGTCATGTTCGCAGGCCACAGGTTTCCACAATCAAAGCACGGTCATGTTCCCAGGACAAAGGTGTCCAGAAGCAAACCTCACTCATGTTCCCAGGGAACAGGGTTCCAGTAACAAACCTCAGTCATGTTGCCAGGCCACAGGTTTCCACCATCAAACCTCAGACATATTCCCAAGCCACAGGGTTCCAGAATCAAACCTTTCTCATGTTCCCAGGCCACAGGGTTTCAGAATCAGGCTTCAGTCATGTTGCCAGGCCACAGGGTTCCAAAATCCAGCCTCAGTCATTTTGCCAGTCAAGAGTGGTCCACCATCAAACCTCAGTCATGATCCCAGGCCACATGTTTCCACAATGAAACCTCAGTCATTATCCCAGGCCACAGGTTTCCAGAATCAAACCTCAGTCATATTCCCAGGACACATGTTTTCATTATCAAACCTCAGTCATGTTCGCAGGGCACAGGTTTCAACAATCAAACCTCATTCAATTTCCCAGAACACAGGTGTCCAGAATCCAACCTCAGTCATGTTCCCAGGGAACAGGCTTCCAGAAACAAACCTCAGTCATTTTCCCAGGCCACAGGGTTTCAGAATCAAACCACAGTCATGTTCCCAGGCCAGAGGGTTGCACAATCAAACCTCAGTCTTGTTCCCAGGCCACAGGATTCCAGAATCCAACCGATGTCATGTTCCCAGGCCACAGGGTTCCAGATTCAAACCACAGTCATGTTCCCAGGCCAGGGGGTTCCACAATCAAACCTCAGCCATGTTCCCAGGCCACAGGTTTCCAGAAGCAAACCTCAGTCATGTTCCCAGGACACAGGTTTCCAGAGTCAACCCGATATCATGTTCCCTGGCCACAGTCTTCCAGAATTAAACCTCAGTCATGTTGCCAGGTCAGAGGTTTCCACCATCAAACCTCAGACAAGTTTCCAGGACACAGGGTTCCAGAATCAAACCGTTCTCATGTTCCCTGGCCACAGGGTTCCAGAATCCACCGATGTCATGTTCCCAGGCCACAGGGTTCCAGAATCAATCCTCAGTTATGTTCCCTGGCTACAGGGTTCCAGAATCAAACCTCAGTCATGTTGCCAGTCCACAGGGTTCCAGAACCAAGGCTCAGTCAGGTTACCGGGGCACAGTATTCCACAAACTAAACAGATGTCATGTTCCCAGGCCACATGGTTCCAGAATCAAACCTCACTCATATTCCCAGGCCACAGGTTTCCAGAATCAATCCGATTTCATGTTCCCAGGCAACAGGGTACCAGAATCCAAACCGATGTCATGTTCCCAAGCCACAGGATTCCACAATCTCACATCAGGCATGTTCCCAGGCCAATGGTTTCCAGAATCAAACCTCAGTCATATTCCCAGGCCACATGGTTCCAGATTCAAACCTCAGTCATGTTCCCAGGACCCAGGGTTCCAGAATCAAACCTCAGTCATGTTCCCTGGACACAGGTTTCAAAAATAAAATCCCAGTCATGTTCTCAGGCCACAGGGTACCACAACTAAACCTCAGTCATATTCCCAGGCCAGAGGGTTCCACAATCAAACCTCAGTCCTTTTGCTAGGCCACGGTTCCACCAGCAAGCCTCAGTCATGTTCCCAGGCCAGAGTGTTCCACAATCAAACCTAAGTCATCTTTCCAGGCCACAGGGTTCCACCATCAACCCTCAGTCATGTTGCCTGGTCACAGGTTTCCACCATCAAACCTCAGACAAGTTTCCAGGACACAGGGTTCCAGAATCAAACCGTTCTCATGTTCCCTGGCCAGAGGGTTCCAGAATCCACCGATGTCATGTTCCCAGGCCACAGGGTTCCAGAATCCACCGATGTCATGTTCCCAGGCCACAGGGTTCCAGAATTAATCCTCAGTTATGTTCCCAGGCTACAGGGTTCCGGAATCAAACCTCAGTCATGTTCCCAGGGAACAGGGTTCCAGGAACAAACCTCAGTCATGTTGCCAAGCCACAGGTTTCCACCATCAAACCTCAGACATGTTCCCAGGCCACAGGGTTCCAGAATCAAACCGTTCTCATGTTCCCCGGCCACAGGGTTCCAGAATCCACTGATTTAATGTTCCCAGGCAACAGGGTTCCAGTATCAATCCTCAGTTATATTCCCAGTCTACAGGGTTCCAGAATAAAACCTCAGTCATGTTCCCAGTCCACAGGGTTCCAGAACCAAGCCTCAGTTAGGTTCCCAGGGCACAGTATTCCACAATCTAAACAGATGTCATATTCCCAGGCCACAGGATTCCAGAATCACGCCTCAGTCATGTTCCCAGGCCACAAGCATCCAGAATTAAACCTCAGTCATGTTGCCAGGCCATAGGGTACCACCATCAAACCTCAGTCATATTGCCAGACCACAGGTTTCCACAATCAAACCGATTTCATGTTCCCAGGCAACAGGGTACCAGAATCCAAACCGATGTCATGTTCCCAGGCCACAGGATTCCACAATCTAACATCAGTCATGTTCCCAGGACAATGCCCTCCAGAATCAAACCACAGTCATATACCCAGGCCACATGGTCCCAGAATCAATCCTCAGTCATGTTCCCAGTCCACAGGATTCCAGAACCAAGCCTTCAGTCAGGTTCCCAGGGCACAGTATTCCACAATCTAAACAGATGTCATGTTCCCAGGCCACAGGTTTCCAGAATCACACCTCAGTCATGTTCCCAGGCCACAGGGTTCCAGAATCAAACCAATGTCAAGTTCCCAGGCCATGGGTTTCCAGTACCAGGCTGCAGTCATGTTTCCAGGGCACAGGGTTCTACAGTCAAACCTCAGTCATGTTGCCAGTCCACAGGTTTCTGCCATCAAACCTCAGTCAAGTTCCCAGGACACAGATTTCCAGAATCAAACCGCAGTCATATTCCCAGGTCACATGGTTCCAGAATCAAACCTCAGTCATGTTTGCAGGACCCATGGTTCCACAATCAAACCACAGTCATGTTCCCAGCACAAAGGTGTCCAGAATCAAACCTCAGTCATGTTCCCAGGGAACAGGGTTCCAGTAACAAACCTCAGTCATGTTGCCAAGCCACAGGTTTCCACCATGAAACCTCAGACATGTTCCCAGGCCATAGGGTTCCAGAATCAAACCGTTCTCATGTTCCCAGGCCACAGGGTTCCAGAATCCACTGATGTCATGTTCCCAGGCCACAGGATTCCAGAATAAAACCTCAGTCATGTTCCCAGTGCACAGGGTTCCAGAACCAAGCCTCAGTCAGGTTCCCATGGCACAGTATTCCACAATCTAAACAGATGTCATGTTCCCAGGCCACAGGATTCCAGAATCACGCCTCTGTCATGTTCCCTGGCCACAGGGTTCCAGAATCAAACCAATGTCAAGTTCCCAGGCCATGGGTTTCAAGTATCAGGTCGCAGTCATGTTTCCAGGACAGAGGGTTCTACAATCAAACCTCAGTCATGTCGCCAGTCCACAGGTTTCTGCCATCAAACCTCAGTCAAGTTCCCAGGACACAGATTTCCAGAATCAAACCTCAGTCATATTGCCATGACACATGGTTCCAGAATCAAACCTCAGTCATGTTCGCAGGCCACAGGTTTCCACAATCAAAGCACGGTCATGTTCCCAGGACAAAGGTGTCCAGAAGCAAACCTCACTCATGTTCCCAGAGAACAGGGTTCCAGTAACAAACCTCAGTCATGTTGCCAGGCCACAGGTTTCCACCATCAAACCTCAGACATATTCCCAAGCCACAGGGTTCCAGAATCAAACCTTTCTCATGTTCCCAGGCCACAGGGTTTCAGAATCAGGCTTCAGTCATGTTGCCAGGCCACAGGGTTCCAAAATCCAGCCTCAGTCATTTTGCCAGTCAAGAGTGGTCCACCATCAAACCTCAGTCATGATCCCAGGCCACATGTTTCCACAATGAAACCTCAGTCATTATCCCAGGCCACAGGTTTCCAGAATCAAACCTCAGTCATATTCCCAGGACACATGTTTCCATTATCAAACCTCAGTCATGTTCGCAGGGCACAGGTTTCAACAATCAAACCTCATTCAATTTCCCAGAACACAGGTGTCCAGAATCCAACCTCAGTCATGTTCCCAGGGAACAGGCTTCCAGAAACAAACCTCAGTCATTTTCCCAGGCCACAGGGTTTCAGAATCAAACCACAGTCATGTTCCCAGGCCAGAGGGTTGCACAATCAAACCTCAGTCTTGTTCCCAGGCCACAGGATTCCAGAATCCAACCGATGTCATGTTCCCAGGCCACAGGGTTCCAGAATCAAACCGTTCTCATGTTCCCCGGCCACAGGGTTCCAGAATCCACTGATGTAATGTTCCCAGGCAACAGGGTTCCAGTATCAATCCTCAGTTATATTCCCAGTCTACAGGGTGCCAGAATAAAACCTCAGTCATGTTCCCAGTCCACAGGGTTCCAGAACCAAGCCTCAGTTAGGTTCCCAGGGCACAGTATTCCAAAATCTAAACAGATGTCATATTCCCAGGCCACAGGATTCCAGAATCACGCCTCAGTCATGTTCCCAGGCCACAAGCATCCAGAATTAAACCTCAGTCATGTTGCCAGGCCATAGGGTACCACCATCAAACCTCAGTCATATTGCCAGACCACAGGTTTCCACAATCAAACCGATTTCATGTTCCCAGGCAACAGGGTACCAGAATCCAAACCGATGTCATGTTCCCAGGCCACAGGATTCCACAATCTAACATAAGTCATGTTCCCAGGACAATGCCCTCCAGAATCAAACCACAGTCATATACCCAGGCCACATGGTCCCAGAATCAATCCTCAGTCATGTTCCCAGTCCACAGGATTCCAGAACCAAGCCTTCAGTCAGGTTCCCAGGGCACAGTATTCCACAATCTAAACAGATGTCATGTTCCCAGGCCACAGGTTTCCAGAATCACGCCTCAGTCATGTTCCCAGGCCACAGGGTTCCAGAATCAAACCAATGTCAAGTTCCTAGGCCATGGGTTTCCAGTACCAGGCTGCAGTCATGTTTCCAGGGCACAGGGTTCTACAGTCAAACCTCAGTCATGTTGCCAGTCCACAGGTTTCTGCCATCAAACCTCAGTCAAGTTCCCAGGACACAGATTTCCAGAATCAAACCGCAGTCATATTCCCAGGTCACATGGTTCCAGAATCAAACCTCAGTCATGTTTGCAGGACCCATGGTTCCACAATCAAACCACAGTCATGTTCCCAGCACAAAGGTGTCCAGAATCAAACCTCAGTCATGTTCCCAGGGAACAGGGTTCCAGTAACAAACCTCAGTCATGTTGCCAAGCCACAGGTTTCCACCATGAAACCTCAGACATGTTCCCAGGCCAAAGGGTTCCAGAATCAAACCGTTCTCATGTTCCCAGGCCACAGGGTTCCAGAATCCACTGATGTCATGTTCCCAGGCCACAGGATTCCAGAATAAAACCTCAGTCATGTTCCCAGTGCACAGGGTTCCAGAACCAAGCCTCAGTCAGGTTCCCATGGCACAGTATTCCACAATCTAAACAGATGTCATGTTCCCAGGCCACAGGATTCCAGAATCACGCCTCTGTCATGTTCCCTGGCCACAGGGTTCCAGAATCAAACCAATGTCAAGTTCCCAGGCCATGGGTTTCAAGTATCAGGTCGCAGTCATGTTTCCAGGACAGAGGGTTCTACAATCAAACCTCAGTCATGTCGCCAGTCCACAGGTTTCTGCCATCAAACCTCAGTCAAGTTCCCAGGCCACAGATTTCCAGAATCAAACCTCAGTCATATTCCCATGACACATGGTTCCAGAATCAAACCTCAGTCATGTTCGCAGGCCACAGGTTTCCACAATCAAAGCACGGTCATGTTCCCAGGACAAAGGTGTCCAGAAGCAAACCTCACTCATGTTCCCAGGGAACAGGGTTCCAGTAACAAACCTCAGTCATGTTGCCAGGCCACAGGTTTCCACCATCAAACCTCAGACATATTCCCAAGCCACAGGGTTCCAGAATCAAACCTTTCTCATGTTCCCAGGCCACAGGGTTTCAGAATCAGGCTTCAGTCATGTTGCCAGGCCACAGGGTTCCAAAATCCAGCCTCAGTCATTTTGCCAGTCAAGAGTGGTCCACCATCAAACCTCAGTCATGATCCCAGGCCACATGTTTCCACAATGAAACCTCAGTCATTATCCCAGGCCACAGGTTTCCAGAATCAAACCTCAGTCATATTCCCAGGACACATGTTTTCATTATCAAACCTCAGTCATGTTCGCAGGGCACAGGTTTCAACAATCAAACCTCATTCAATTTCCCAGAACACAGGTGTCCAGAATCCAACCTCAGTCATGTTCCCAGGGAACAGGCTTCCAGAAACAAACCTCAGTCATTTTCCCAGGCCACAGGGTTTCAGAATCAAACCACAGTCATGTTCCCAGGCCAGAGGGTTGCACAATCAAACCTCAGTCTTGTTCCCAGGCCACAGGATTCCAGAATCCAACCGATGTCATGTTCCCAGGCCACAGGGTTCCAGATTCAAACCACAGTCATGTTCCCAGGCCAGGGGGTTCCACAATCAAACCTCAGCCATGTTCCCAGGCCACAGGTTTCCAGAAGCAAACCTCAGTCATGTTCCCAGGACACAGGTTTCCAGAGTCAACCCGATATCATGTTCCCTGGCCACAGTCTTCCAGAATTAAACCTCAGTCATGTTGCCAGGTCAGAGGTTTCCACCATCAAACCTCAGACAAGTTTCCAGGACACAGGGTTCCAGAATCAAACCGTTCTCATGTTCCCTGGCCACAGGGTTCCAGAATCCACCGATGTCATGTTCCCAGGCCACAGGGTTCCAGAATCAATCCTCAGTTATGTTCCCTGGCTACAGGGTTCCAGAATCAAACCTCAGTCATGTTGCCAGTCCACAGGGTTCCAGAACCAAGGCTCAGTCAGGTTACCGGGGCACAGTATTCCACAAACTAAACAGATGTCATGTTCCCAGGCCACATGGTTCCAGAATCAAACCTCACTCATATTCCCAGGCCACAGGTTTCCAGAATCAATCCGATTTCATGTTCCCAGGCAACAGGGTACCAGAATCCAAACCGATGTCATGTTCCCAAGCCACAGGATTCCACAATCTCACATCAGGCATGTTCCCAGGCCAATGGTTTCCAGAATCAAACCTCAGTCATATTCCCAGGCCACATGGTTCCAGATTCAAACCTCAGTCATGTTCCCAGGACCCAGGGTTCCAGAATCAAACCTCAGTCATGTTCCCTGGACACAGGTTTCAAAAATAAAATCCCAGTCATGTTCTCAGGCCACAGGGTACCACAACTAAACCTCAGTCATATTCCCAGGCCAGAGGGTTCCACAATCAAACCTCAGTCCTTTTGCTAGGCCACGGTTCCACCAGCAAGCCTCAGTCATGTTCCCAGGCCAGAGTGTTCCACAATCAAACCTAAGTCATCTTTCCAGGCCACAGGGTTCCACCATCAACCCTCAGTCATGTTGCCTGGTCACAGGTTTCCACCATCAAACCTCAGACAAGTTTCCAGGACACAGGGTTCCAGAATCAAACCGTTCTCATGTTCCCTGGCCAGAGGGTTCCAGAATCCACCGATGTCATGTTCCCAGGCCACAGGGTTCCAGAATCCACCGATGTCATGTTCCCAGGCCACAGGGTTCCAGAATTAATCCTCAGTTATGTTCCCAGGCTACAGGGTTCCGGAATCAAACCTCAGTCATGTTCCCAGGGAACAGGGTTCCAGGAACAAACCTCAGTCATGTTGCCAAGCCACAGGTTTCCACCATCAAACCTCAGACATGTTCCCAGGCCACAGGGTTCCAGAATCAAACCGTTCTCATGTTCCCCGGCCACAGGGTTCCAGAATCCACTGATTTAATGTTCCCAGGCAACAGGGTTCCAGTATCAATCCTCAGTTATATTCCCAGTCTACAGGGTTCCAGAATAAAACCTCAGTCATGTTCCCAGTCCACAGGGTTCCAGAACCAAGCCTCAGTTAGGTTCCCAGGGCACAGTATTCCACAATCTAAACAGATGTCATATTCCCAGGCCACAGGATTCCAGAATCACGCCTCAGTCATGTTCCCAGGCCACAAGCATCCAGAATTAAACCTCAGTCATGTTGCCAGGCCATAGGGTACCACCATCAAACCTCAGTCATATTGCCAGACCACAGGTTTCCACAATCAAACCGATTTCATGTTCCCAGGCAACAGGGTACCAGAATCCAAACCGATGTCATGTTCCCAGGCCACAGGATTCCACAATCTAACATCAGTCATGTTCCCAGGACAATGCCCTCCAGAATCAAACCACAGTCATATACCCAGGCCACATGGTCCCAGAATCAATCCTCAGTCATGTTCCCAGTCCACAGGATTCCAGAACCAAGCCTTCAGTCAGGTTCCCAGGGCACAGTATTCCACAATCTAAACAGATGTCATGTTCCCAGGCCACAGGTTTCCAGAATCACACCTCAGTCATGTTCCCAGGCCACAGGGTTCCAGAATCAAACCAATGTCAAGTTCCCAGGCCATGGGTTTCCAGTACCAGGCTGCAGTCATGTTTCCAGGGCACAGGGTTCTACAGTCAAACCTCAGTCATGTTGCCAGTCCACAGGTTTCTGCCATCAAACCTCAGTCAAGTTCCCAGGACACAGATTTCCAGAATCAAACCGCAGTCATATTCCCAGGTCACATGGTTCCAGAATCAAACCTCAGTCATGTTTGCAGGACCCATGGTTCCACAATCAAACCACAGTCATGTTCCCAGCACAAAGGTGTCCAGAATCAAACCTCAGTCATGTTCCCAGGGAACAGGGTTCCAGTAACAAACCTCAGTCATGTTGCCAAGCCACAGGTTTCCACCATGAAACCTCAGACATGTTCCCAGGCCAAAGGGTTCCAGAATCAAACCGTTCTCATGTTCCCAGGCCACAGGGTTCCAGAATCACGCCTCTGTCATGTTCCCTGGCCACAGGGTACCAGAATCCAAACCGATGTCATGTTCCCAAGCCACAGGATTCCACAATCTCACATCAGGCATGTTCCCAGGCCAATGGTTTCCAGAATCAAACCTCAGTCATATTCCCAGGCCACATGGTTCCAGATTCAAACCTCAGTCATGTTCCCAGGACCCAGGGTTCCAGAATCAAACCTCAGTCATGTTCCCTGGACACAGGTTTCAAAAATAAAATCCCAGTCATGTTCTCAGGCCACAGGGTACCACAACTAAACCTCAGTCATATTCCCAGGCCAGAGGGTTCCACAATCAAACCTCAGTCCTTTTGCTAGGCCACGGTTCCACCAGCAAGCCTCAGTCATGTTCCCAGGCCAGAGTGTTCCACAATCAAACCTAAGTCATCTTTCCAGGCCACAGGGTTCCACCATGAACCCTCAGTCATGTTGCCTGGTCACAGGTTTCCACCATCAAACCTCAGACAAGTTTCCAGGACACAGGGTTCCAGAATCAAACCGTTCTCATGTTCCCTGGCCAGAGGGTTCCAGAATCCACCGATGTCATGTTCCCAGGCCACAGGGTTCCAGAATCCACCGATGTCATGTTCCCAGGCCACAGGGTTCCAGAATTAATCCTCAGTTATGTTCCCAGGCTACAGGGTTCCGGAATCAAACCTCAGTCATGTTCCCAGGGAACAGGGTTCCAGGAACAAACCTCAGTCATGTTGCCAAGCCACAGGTTTCCACCATCAAACCTCAGACATGTTCCCAGGCCACAGGGTTCCAGAATCAAACCGTTCTCATGTTCCCCGGCCACAGGGTTCCAGAATCCACTGATTTAATGTTCCCAGGCAACAGGGTTCCAGTATCAATCCTCAGTTATATTCCCAGTCTACAGGGTGCCAGAATAAAACCTCAGTCATGTTCCCAGTCCACAGGGTTCCAGAACCAAGCCTCAGTTAGGTTCCCAGGGCACAGTATTCCAAAATCTAAACAGATGTCATATTCCCAGGCCACAGGATTCCAGAATCACGCCTCAGTCATGTTCCCAGGCCACAAGCATCCAGAATTAAACCTCAGTCATGTTGCCAGGCCATAGGGTACCACCATCAAACCTCAGTCATATTGCCAGACCACAGGTTTCCACAATCAAACCGATTTCATGTTCCCAGGCAACAGGGTACCAGAATCCAAACCGATGTCATGTTCCCAGGCCACAGGATTCCACAATCTAACATAAGTCATGTTCCCAGGACAATGCCCTCCAGAATCAAACCACAGTCATATACCCAGGCCACATGGTCCCAGAATCAATCCTCAGTCATGTTCCCAGTCCACAGGATTCCAGAACCAAGCCTTCAGTCAGGTTCCCAGGGCACAGTATTCCACAATCTAAACAGATGTCATGTTCCCAGGCCACAGGTTTCCAGAATCACGCCTCAGTCATGTTCCCAGGCCACAGGGTTCCAGAATCAAACCAATGTCAAGTTCCTAGGCCATGGGTTTCCAGTACCAGGCTGCAGTCATGTTTCCAGGGCACAGGGTTCTACAGTCAAACCTCAGTCATGTTGCCAGTCCACAGGTTTCTGCCATCAAACCTCAGTCAAGTTCCCAGGACACAGATTTCCAGAATCAAACCGCAGTCATATTCCCAGGTCACATGGTTCCAGAATCAAACCTCAGTCATGTTTGCAGGACCCATGGTTCCACAATCAAACCACAGTCATGTTCCCAGCACAAAGGTGTCCAGAATCAAACCTCAGTCATGTTCCCAGGGAACAGGGTTCCAGTAACAAACCTCAGTCATGTTGCCAAGCCACAGGTTTCCACCATGAAACCTCAGACATGTTCCCAGGCCAAAGGGTTCCAGAATCAAACCGTTCTCATGTTCCCAGGCCACAGGGTTCCAGAATCCACTGATGTCATGTTCCCAGGCCACAGGATTCCAGAATAAAACCTCAGTCATGTTCCCAGTGCACAGGGTTCCAGAACCAAGCCTCAGTCAGGTTCCCATGGCACAGTATTCCACAATCTAAACAGATGTCATGTTCCCAGGCCACAGGATTCCAGAATCACGCCTCTGTCATGTTCCCTGGCCACAGGGTTCCAGAATCAAACCAATGTCAAGTTCCCAGGCCATGGGTTTCAAGTATCAGGTCGCAGTCATGTTTCCAGGACAGAGGGTTCTACAATCAAACCTCAGTCATGTCGCCAGTCCACAGGTTTCTGCCATCAAACCTCAGTCAAGTTCCCAGGCCACAGATTTCCAGAATCAAACCTCAGTCATATTCCCATGACACATGGTTCCAGAATCAAACCTCAGTCATGTTCGCAGGCCACAGGTTTCCACAATCAAAGCACGGTCATGTTCCCAGGACAAAGGTGTCCAGAAGCAAACCTCACTCATGTTCCCAGGGAACAGGGTTCCAGTAACAAACCTCAGTCATGTTGCCAGGCCACAGGTTTCCACCATCAAACCTCAGACATATTCCCAAGCCACAGGGTTCCAGAATCAAACCTTTCTCATGTTCCCAGGCCACAGGGTTTCAGAATCAGGCTTCAGTCATGTTGCCAGGCCACAGGGTTCCAAAATCCAGCCTCAGTCATTTTGCCAGTCAAGAGTGGTCCACCATCAAACCTCAGTCATGATCCCAGGCCACATGTTTCCACAATGAAACCTCAGTCATTATCCCAGGCCACAGGTTTCCAGAATCAAACCTCAGTCATATTCCCAGGACACATGTTTTCATTATCAAACCTCAGTCATGTTCGCAGGGCACAGGTTTCAACAATCAAACCTCATTCAATTTCCCAGAACACAGGTGTCCAGAATCCAACCTCAGTCATGTTCCCAGGGAACAGGCTTCCAGAAACAAACCTCAGTCATTTTCCCAGGCCACAGGGTTTCAGAATCAAACCACAGTCATGTTCCCAGGCCAGAGGGTTGCACAATCAAACCTCAGTCTTGTTCCCAGGCCACAGGATTCCAGAATCCAACCGATGTCATGTTCCCAGGCCACAGGGTTCCAGATTCAAACCACAGTCATGTTCCCAGGCCAGGGGGTTCCACAATCAAACCTCAGCCATGTTCCCAGGCCACAGGTTTCCAGAAGCAAACCTCAGTCATGTTCCCAGGACACAGGTTTCCAGAGTCAACCCGATATCATGTTCCCTGGCCACAGTCTTCCAGAATTAAACCTCAGTCATGTTGCCAGGTCAGAGGTTTCCACCATCAAACCTCAGACAAGTTTCCAGGACACAGGGTTCCAGAATCAAACCGTTCTCATGTTCCCTGGCCACAGGGTTCCAGAATCCACCGATGTCATGTTCCCAGGCCACAGGGTTCCAGAATCAATCCTCAGTTATGTTCCCTGGCTACAGGGTTCCAGAATCAAACCTCAGTCATGTTGCCAGTCCACAGGGTTCCAGAACCAAGGCTCAGTCAGGTTACCGGGGCACAGTATTCCACAAACTAAACAGATGTCATGTTCCCAGGCCACATGGTTCCAGAATCAAACCTCACTCATATTCCCAGGCCACAGGTTTCCAGAATCAATCCGATTTCATGTTCCCAGGCAACAGGGTACCAGAATCCAAACCGATGTCATGTTCCCAAGCCACAGGATTCCACAATCTCACATCAGGCATGTTCCCAGGCCAATGGTTTCCAGAATCAAACCTCAGTCATATTCCCAGGCCACATGGTTCCAGATTCAAACCTCAGTCATGTTCCCAGGACCCAGGGTTCCAGAATCAAACCTCAGTCATGTTCCCTGGACACAGGTTTCAAAAATAAAATCCCAGTCATGTTCTCAGGCCACAGGGTACCACAACTAAACCTCAGTCATATTCCCAGGCCAGAGGGTTCCACAATCAAACCTCAGTCCTTTTGCTAGGCCACGGTTCCACCAGCAAGCCTCAGTCATGTTCCCAGGCCAGAGTGTTCCACAATCAAACCTAAGTCATCTTTCCAGGCCACAGGGTTCCACCATCAACCCTCAGTCATGTTGCCTGGTCACAGGTTTCCACCATCAAACCTCAGACAAGTTTCCAGGACACAGGGTTCCAGAATCAAACCGTTCTCATGTTCCCTGGCCAGAGGGTTCCAGAATCCACCGATGTCATGTTCCCAGGCCACAGGGTTCCAGAATCCACCGATGTCATGTTCCCAGGCCACAGGGTTCCAGAATTAATCCTCAGTTATGTTCCCAGGCTACAGGGTTCCGGAATCAAACCTCAGTCATGTTCCCAGGGAACAGGGTTCCAGGAACAAACCTCAGTCATGTTGCCAAGCCACAGGTTTCCACCATCAAACCTCAGACATGTTCCCAGGCCACAGGGTTCCAGAATCAAACCGTTCTCATGTTCCCCGGCCACAGGGTTCCAGAATCCACTGATTTAATGTTCCCAGGCAACAGGGTTCCAGTATCAATCCTCAGTTATATTCCCAGTCTACAGGGTTCCAGAATAAAACCTCAGTCATGTTCCCAGTCCACAGGGTTCCAGAACCAAGCCTCAGTTAGGTTCCCAGGGCACAGTATTCCACAATCTAAACAGATGTCATATTCCCAGGCCACAGGATTCCAGAATCACGCCTCAGTCATGTTCCCAGGCCACAAGCATCCAGAATTAAACCTCAGTCATGTTGCCAGGCCATAGGGTACCACCATCAAACCTCAGTCATATTGCCAGACCACAGGTTTCCACAATCAAACCGATTTCATGTTCCCAGGCAACAGGGTACCAGAATCCAAACCGATGTCATGTTCCCAGGCCACAGGATTCCACAATCTAACATCAGTCATGTTCCCAGGACAATGCCCTCCAGAATCAAACCACAGTCATATACCCAGGCCACATGGTCCCAGAATCAATCCTCAGTCATGTTCCCAGTCCACAGGATTCCAGAACCAAGCCTTCAGTCAGGTTCCCAGGGCACAGTATTCCACAATCTAAACAGATGTCATGTTCCCAGGCCACAGGTTTCCAGAATCACACCTCAGTCATGTTCCCAGGCCACAGGGTTCCAGAATCAAACCAATGTCAAGTTCCCAGGCCATGGGTTTCCAGTACCAGGCTGCAGTCATGTTTCCAGGGCACAGGGTTCTACAGTCAAACCTCAGTCATGTTGCCAGTCCACAGGTTTCTGCCATCAAACCTCAGTCAAGTTCCCAGGACACAGATTTCCAGAATCAAACCGCAGTCATATTCCCAGGTCACATGGTTCCAGAATCAAACCTCAGTCATGTTTGCAGGACCCATGGTTCCACAATCAAACCACAGTCATGTTCCCAGCACAAAGGTGTCCAGAATCAAACCTCAGTCATGTTCCCAGGGAACAGGGTTCCAGTAACAAACCTCAGTCATGTTGCCAAGCCACAGGTTTCCACCATGAAACCTCAGACATGTTCCCAGGCCATAGGGTTCCAGAATCAAACCGTTCTCATGTTCCCAGGCCACAGGGTTCCAGAATCCACTGATGTCATGTTCCCAGGCCACAGGATTCCAGAATAAAACCTCAGTCATGTTCCCAGTGCACAGGGTTCCAGAACCAAGCCTCAGTCAGGTTCCCATGGCACAGTATTCCACAATCTAAACAGATGTCATGTTCCCAGGCCACAGGATTCCAGAATCACGCCTCTGTCATGTTCCCTGGCCACAGGGTTCCAGAATCAAACCAATGTCAAGTTCCCAGGCCATGGGTTTCAAGTATCAGGTCGCAGTCATGTTTCCAGGACAGAGGGTTCTACAATCAAACCTCAGTCATGTCGCCAGTCCACAGGTTTCTGCCATCAAACCTCAGTCAAGTTCCCAGGACACAGATTTCCAGAATCAAACCTCAGTCATATTGCCATGACACATGGTTCCAGAATCAAACCTCAGTCATGTTCGCAGGCCACAGGTTTCCACAATCAAAGCACGGTCATGTTCCCAGGACAAAGGTGTCCAGAAGCAAACCTCACTCATGTTCCCAGGGAACAGGGTTCCAGTAACAAACCTCAGTCATGTTGCCAGGCCACAGGTTTCCACCATCAAACCTCAGACATATTCCCAAGCCACAGGGTTCCAGAATCAAACCTTTCTCATGTTCCCAGGCCACAGGGTTTCAGAATCAGGCTTCAGTCATGTTGCCAGGCCACAGGGTTCCAAAATCCAGCCTCAGTCATTTTGCCAGTCAAGAGTGGTCCACCATCAAACCTCAGTCATGATCCCAGGCCACATGTTTCCACAATGAAACCTCAGTCATTATCCCAGGCCACAGGTTTCCAGAATCAAACCTCAGTCATATTCCCAGGACACATGTTTCCATTATCAAACCTCAGTCATGTTCGCAGGGCACAGGTTTCAACAATCAAACCTCATTCAATTTCCCAGAACACAGGTGTCCAGAATCCAACCTCAGTCATGTTCCCAGGGAACAGGCTTCCAGAAACAAACCTCAGTCATTTTCCCAGGCCACAGGGTTTCAGAATCAAACCACAGTCATGTTCCCAGGCCAGAGGGTTGCACAATCAAACCTCAGTCTTGTTCCCAGGCCACAGGATTCCAGAATCCAACCGATGTCATGTTCCCAGGCCACAGGGTTCCAGAATCAAACCGTTCTCATGTTCCCCGGCCACAGGGTTCCAGAATCCACTGATGTAATGTTCCCAGGCAACAGGGTTCCAGTATCAATCCTCAGTTATATTCCCAGTCTACAGGGTGCCAGAATAAAACCTCAGTCATGTTCCCAGTCCACAGGGTTCCAGAACCAAGCCTCAGTTAGGTTCCCAGGGCACAGTATTCCACAATCTAAACAGATGTCATATTCCCAGGCCACAGGATTCCAGAATCACGCCTCAGTCATGTTCCCAGGCCACAAGCATCCAGAATTAAACCTCAGTCATGTTGCCAGGCCATAGGGTACCACCATCAAACCTCAGTCATATTGCCAGACCACAGGTTTCCACAATCAAACCGATTTCATGTTCCCAGGCAACAGGGTACCAGAATCCAAACCGATGTCATGTTCCCAGGCCACAGGATTCCACAATCTAACATAAGTCATGTTCCCAGGACAATGCCCTCCAGAATCAAACCACAGTCATATACCCAGGCCACATGGTCCCAGAATCAATCCTCAGTCATGTTCCCAGTCCACAGGATTCCAGAACCAAGCCTTCAGTCAGGTTCCCAGGGCACAGTATTCCACAATCTAAACAGATGTCATGTTCCCAGGCCACAGGTTTCCAGAATCACGCCTCAGTCATGTTCCCAGGCCACAGGGTTCCAGAATCAAACCAATGTCAAGTTCCTAGGCCATGGGTTTCCAGTACCAGGCTGCAGTCATGTTTCCAGGGCACAGGGTTCTACAGTCAAACCTCAGTCATGTTGCCAGTCCACAGGTTTCTGCCATCAAACCTCAGTCAAGTTCCCAGGACACAGATTTCCAGAATCAAACCGCAGTCATATTCCCAGGTCACATGGTTCCAGAATCAAACCTCAGTCATGTTTGCAGGACCCATGGTTCCACAATCAAACCACAGTCATGTTCCCAGCACAAAGGTGTCCAGAATCAAACCTCAGTCATGTTCCCAGGGAACAGGGTTCCAGTAACAAACCTCAGTCATGTTGCCAAGCCACAGGTTTCCACCATGAAACCTCAGACATGTTCCCAGGCCAAAGGGTTCCAGAATCAAACCGTTCTCATGTTCCCAGGCCACAGGGTTCCAGAATCCACTGATGTCATGTTCCCAGGCCACAGGATTCCAGAATAAAACCTCAGTCATGTTCCCAGTGCACAGGGTTCCAGAACCAAGCCTCAGTCAGGTTCCCATGGCACAGTATTCCACAATCTAAACAGATGTCATGTTCCCAGGCCACAGGATTCCAGAATCACGCCTCTGTCATGTTCCCTGGCCACAGGGTTCCAGAATCAAACCAATGTCAAGTTCCCAGGCCATGGGTTTCAAGTATCAGGTCGCAGTCATGTTTCCAGGACAGAGGGTTCTACAATCAAACCTCAGTCATGTCGCCAGTCCACAGGTTTCTGCCATCAAACCTCAGTCAAGTTCCCAGGCCACAGATTTCCAGAATCAAACCTCAGTCATATTCCCATGACACATGGTTCCAGAATCAAACCTCAGTCATGTTCGCAGGCCACAGGTTTCCACAATCAAAGCACGGTCATGTTCCCAGGACAAAGGTGTCCAGAAGCAAACCTCACTCATGTTCCCAGGGAACAGGGTTCCAGTAACAAACCTCAGTCATGTTGCCAGGCCACAGGTTTCCACCATCAAACCTCAGACATATTCCCAAGCCACAGGGTTCCAGAATCAAACCTTTCTCATGTTCCCAGGCCACAGGGTTTCAGAATCAGGCTTCAGTCATGTTGCCAGGCCACAGGGTTCCAAAATCCAGCCTCAGTCATTTTGCCAGTCAAGAGTGGTCCACCATCAAACCTCAGTCATGATCCCAGGCCACATGTTTCCACAATGAAACCTCAGTCATTATCCCAGGCCACAGGTTTCCAGAATCAAACCTCAGTCATATTCCCAGGACACATGTTTTCATTATCAAACCTCAGTCATGTTCGCAGGGCACAGGTTTCAACAATCAAACCTCATTCAATTTCCCAGAACACAGGTGTCCAGAATCCAACCTCAGTCATGTTCCCAGGGAACAGGCTTCCAGAAACAAACCTCAGTCATTTTCCCAGGCCACAGGGTTTCAGAATCAAACCACAGTCATGTTCCCAGGCCAGAGGGTTGCACAATCAAACCTCAGTCTTGTTCCCAGGCCACAGGATTCCAGAATCCAACCGATGTCATGTTCCCAGGCCACAGGGTTCCAGATTCAAACCACAGTCATGTTCCCAGGCCAGGGGGTTCCACAATCAAACCTCAGCCATGTTCCCAGGCCACAGGTTTCCAGAAGCAAACCTCAGTCATGTTCCCAGGACACAGGTTTCCAGAGTCAACCCGATATCATGTTCCCTGGCCACAGTCTTCCAGAATTAAACCTCAGTCATGTTGCCAGGTCAGAGGTTTCCACCATCAAACCTCAGACAAGTTTCCAGGACACAGGGTTCCAGAATCAAACCGTTCTCATGTTCCCTGGCCACAGGGTTCCAGAATCCACCGATGTCATGTTCCCAGGCCACAGGGTTCCAGAATCAATCCTCAGTTATGTTCCCTGGCTACAGGGTTCCAGAATCAAACCTCAGTCATGTTGCCAGTCCACAGGGTTCCAGAACCAAGGCTCAGTCAGGTTACCGGGGCACAGTATTCCACAAACTAAACAGATGTCATGTTCCCAGGCCACATGGTTCCAGAATCAAACCTCACTCATATTCCCAGGCCACAGGTTTCCAGAATCAATCCGATTTCATGTTCCCAGGCAACAGGGTACCAGAATCCAAACCGATGTCATGTTCCCAAGCCACAGGATTCCACAATCTCACATCAGGCATGTTCCCAGGCCAATGGTTTCCAGAATCAAACCTCAGTCATATTCCCAGGCCACATGGTTCCAGATTCAAACCTCAGTCATGTTCCCAGGACCCAGGGTTCCAGAATCAAACCTCAGTCATGTTCCCTGGACACAGGTTTCAAAAATAAAATCCCAGTCATGTTCTCAGGCCACAGGGTACCACAACTAAACCTCAGTCATATTCCCAGGCCAGAGGGTTCCACAATCAAACCTCAGTCCTTTTGCTAGGCCACGGTTCCACCAGCAAGCCTCAGTCATGTTCCCAGGCCAGAGTGTTCCACAATCAAACCTAAGTCATCTTTCCAGGCCACAGGGTTCCACCATCAACCCTCAGTCATGTTGCCTGGTCACAGGTTTCCACCATCAAACCTCAGACAAGTTTCCAGGACACAGGGTTCCAGAATCAAACCGTTCTCATGTTCCCTGGCCAGAGGGTTCCAGAATCCACCGATGTCATGTTCCCAGGCCACAGGGTTCCAGAATCCACCGATGTCATGTTCCCAGGCCACAGGGTTCCAGAATTAATCCTCAGTTATGTTCCCAGGCTACAGGGTTCCGGAATCAAACCTCAGTCATGTTCCCAGGGAACAGGGTTCCAGGAACAAACCTCAGTCATGTTGCCAAGCCACAGGTTTCCACCATCAAACCTCAGACATGTTCCCAGGCCACAGGGTTCCAGAATCAAACCGTTCTCATGTTCCCCGGCCACAGGGTTCCAGAATCCACTGATTTAATGTTCCCAGGCAACAGGGTTCCAGTATCAATCCTCAGTTATATTCCCAGTCTACAGGGTTCCAGAATAAAACCTCAGTCATGTTCCCAGTCCACAGGGTTCCAGAACCAAGCCTCAGTTAGGTTCCCAGGGCACAGTATTCCACAATCTAAACAGATGTCATATTCCCAGGCCACAGGATTCCAGAATCACGCCTCAGTCATGTTCCCAGGCCACAAGCATCCAGAATTAAACCTCAGTCATGTTGCCAGGCCATAGGGTACCACCATCAAACCTCAGTCATATTGCCAGACCACAGGTTTCCACAATCAAACCGATTTCATGTTCCCAGGCAACAGGGTACCAGAATCCAAACCGATGTCATGTTCCCAGGCCACAGGATTCCACAATCTAACATCAGTCATGTTCCCAGGACAATGCCCTCCAGAATCAAACCACAGTCATATACCCAGGCCACATGGTCCCAGAATCAATCCTCAGTCATGTTCCCAGTCCACAGGATTCCAGAACCAAGCCTTCAGTCAGGTTCCCAGGGCACAGTATTCCACAATCTAAACAGATGTCATGTTCCCAGGCCACAGGTTTCCAGAATCACACCTCAGTCATGTTCCCAGGCCACAGGGTTCCAGAATCAAACCAATGTCAAGTTCCCAGGCCATGGGTTTCCAGTACCAGGCTGCAGTCATGTTTCCAGGGCACAGGGTTCTACAGTCAAACCTCAGTCATGTTGCCAGTCCACAGGTTTCTGCCATCAAACCTCAGTCAAGTTCCCAGGACACAGATTTCCAGAATCAAACCGCAGTCATATTCCCAGGTCACATGGTTCCAGAATCAAACCTCAGTCATGTTTGCAGGACCCATGGTTCCACAATCAAACCACAGTCATGTTCCCAGCACAAAGGTGTCCAGAATCAAACCTCAGTCATGTTCCCAGGGAACAGGGTTCCAGTAACAAACCTCAGTCATGTTGCCAAGCCACAGGTTTCCACCATGAAACCTCAGACATGTTCCCAGGCCATAGGGTTCCAGAATCAAACCGTTCTCATGTTCCCAGGCCACAGGGTTCCAGAATCCACTGATGTCATGTTCCCAGGCCACAGGATTCCAGAATAAAACCTCAGTCATGTTCCCAGTGCACAGGGTTCCAGAACCAAGCCTCAGTCAGGTTCCCATGGCACAGTATTCCACAATCTAAACAGATGTCATGTTCCCAGGCCACAGGATTCCAGAATCACGCCTCTGTCATGTTCCCTGGCCACAGGGTTCCAGAATCAAACCAATGTCAAGTTCCCAGGCCATGGGTTTCAAGTATCAGGTCGCAGTCATGTTTCCAGGACAGAGGGTTCTACAATCAAACCTCAGTCATGTCGCCAGTCCACAGGTTTCTGCCATCAAACCTCAGTCAAGTTCCCAGGCCACAGATTTCCAGAATCAAACCTCAGTCATATTGCCATGACACATGGTTCCAGAATCAAACCTCAGTCATGTTCGCAGGCCACAGGTTTCCACAATCAAAGCACGGTCATGTTCCCAGGACAAAGGTGTCCAGAAGCAAACCTCACTCATGTTCCCAGGGAACAGGGTTCCAGTAACAAACCTCAGTCATGTTGCCAGGCCACAGGTTTCCACCATCAAACCTCAGACATATTCCCAAGCCACAGGGTTCCAGAATCAAACCTTTCTCATGTTCCCAGGCCACAGGGTTTCAGAATCAGGCTTCAGTCATGTTGCCAGGCCACAGGGTTCCAAAATCCAGCCTCAGTCATTTTGCCAGTCAAGAGTGGTCCACCATCAAACCTCAGTCATGATCCCAGGCCACATGTTTCCACAATGAAACCTCAGTCATTATCCCAGGCCACAGGTTTCCAGAATCAAACCTCAGTCATATTCCCAGGACACATGTTTCCATTATCAAACCTCAGTCATGTTCGCAGGGCACAGGTTTCAACAATCAAACCTCATTCAATTTCCCAGAACACAGGTGTCCAGAATCCAACCTCAGTCATGTTCCCAGGGAACAGGCTTCCAGAAACAAACCTCAGTCATTTTCCCAGGCCACAGGGTTTCAGAATCAAACCACAGTCATGTTCCCAGGCCAGAGGGTTGCACAATCAAACCTCAGTCTTGTTCCCAGGCCACAGGATTCCAGAATCCAACCGATGTCATGTTCCCAGGCCACAGGGTTCCAGATTCAAACCACAGTCATGTTCCCAGGCCAGGGGGTTCCACAATCAAACCTCAGCCATGTTCCCAGGCCACAGGTTTCCAGAAGCAAACCTCAGTCATGTTCCCAGGACACAGGTTTCCAGAGTCAACCCGAGATCATGTTCCCTGGCCACAGTCTTCCAGAATTAAACCTCAGTCATGTTGCCAGGTCAGAGGTTTCCACCATCAAACCTCAGACAAGTTTCCAGGACACAGGGTTCCAGAATCAAACCGTTCTCATGTTCCCTGGCCACAGGGTTCCAGAATCCACCGATGTCATGTTCCCAGGCCACAGGGTTCCAGAATCAATCCTCAGTTATGTTCCCTGGCTACAGGGTTCCAGAATCAAACCTCAGTCATGTTCCCAGTCCACAGGGTTCCAGAACCAAGGCTCAGTCAGGTTACCGGGGCACAGTATTCCACAAACTAAACAGATGTCATGTTCCCAGGCCACATGGTTCCAGAATCAAACCTCACTCATATTCCCAGGCCACAGGTTTCCAGAATCAATCCGATTTCATGTTCCCAGGCAACAGGGTACCAGAATCCAAACCGATGTCATGTTCCCAAGCCACAGGATTCCACAATCTCACATCAGGCATGTTCCCAGGCCAATGGTTTCCAGAATCAAACCTCAGTCATATTCCCAGGCCACATGGTTCCAGATTCAAACCTCAGTCATGTTCCCAGGACCCAGGGTTCCAGAATCAAACCTCAGTCATGTTCCCTGGACACAGGTTTCAAAAATAAAATCCCAGTCATGTTCTCAGGCCACAGGGTACCACAACTAAACCTCAGTCATATTCCCAGGCCAGAGGGTTCCACAATCAAACCTCAGTCCTTTTGCTAGGCCACGGTTCCACCAGCAAGCCTCAGTCATGTTCCCAGGCCAGAGTGTTCCACAATCAAACCTAAGTCATCTTTCCAGGCCACAGGGTTCCACCATCAACCCTCAGTCATGTTGCCTGGTCACAGGTTTCCACCATCAAACCTCAGACAAGTTTCCAGGACACAGGGTTCCAGAATCAAACCGTTCTCATGTTCCCTGGCCACAGGGTTCCAGAATCCACCGATGTCATGTTCCCAGGCCACAGGGTTCCAGAATCCACCGATGTCATGTTCCCAGGCCACAGGGTTCCAGAATTAATCCTCAGTTATGTTCCCAGGCTACAGGGTTCCGGAATCAAACCTCAGTCATGTTCCCAGGGAACAGGGTTCCAGGAACAAACCTCAGTCATGTTGCCAAGCCACAGGTTTCCACCATCAAACCTCAGACATGTTCCCAGGCCACAGGGTTCCAGAATCAAACCGTTCTCATGTTCCCCGGCCACAGGGTTCCAGAATCCACTGATGTAATGTTCCCAGGCAACAGGGTTCCAGTATCAATCCTCAGTTATATTCCCAGTCTACAGGGTGCCAGAATAAAACCTCAGTCATGTTCCCAGTCCACAGGGTTCCAGAACCAAGCCTCAGTTAGGTTCCCAGGGCACAGTATTCCACAATCTAAACAGATGTCATATTCCCAGGCCCCAGGATTCCAGAATCACGCCTCAGTCATGTTCCCAGGCCACAAGCATCCAGAATTAAACCTCAGTCATGTTGCCAGGCCATAGGGTACCACCATCAAACCTCAGTCATATTGCCAGACCACAGGTTTCCACAATCAAACCGATTTCATGTTCCCAGGCAACAGGGTACCAGAATCCAAACCGATGTCATGTTCCCAGGCCACAGGATTCCACAATCTAACATAAGTCATGTTCCCAGGACAATGCCCTCCAGAATCAAACCACAGTCATATACCCAGGCCACATGGTCCCAGAATCAATCCTCAGTCATGTTCCCAGTCCACAGGATTCCAGAACCAAGCCTTCAGTCAGGTTCCCAGGGCACAGTATTCCACAATCTAAACAGATGTCATGTTCCCAGGCCACAGGTTTCCAGAATCACGCCTCAGTCATGTTCCCAGGCCACAGGGTTCCAGAATCAAACCAATGTCAAGTTCCTAGGCCATGGGTTTCCAGTACCAGGCTGCAGTCATGTTTCCAGGGCACAGGGTTCTACAGTCAAACCTCAGTCATGTTGCCAGTCCACAGGTTTCTGCCATCAAACCTCAGTCAAGTTCCCAGGACACAGATTTCCAGAATCAAACCGCAGTCATATTCCCAGGTCACATGGTTCCAGAATCAAACCTCAGTCATGTTTGCAGGACCCATGGTTCCACAATCAAACCACAGTCATGTTCCCAGCACAAAGGTGTCCAGAATCAAACCTCAGTCATGTTCCCAGGGAACAGGGTTCCAGTAACAAACCTCAGTCATGTTGCCAAGCCACAGGTTTCCACCATGAAACCTCAGACATGTTCCCAGGCCATAGGGTTCCAGAATCAAACCGTTCTCATGTTCCCAGGCCACAGGGTTCCAGAATCCACTGATGTCATGTTCCCAGGCCACAGGATTCCAGAATAAAACCTCAGTCATGTTCCCAGTCCACAGGGTTCCAGAACCAAGGCTCAGTCAGGTTACCGGGGTACAGTATTCCACAAACTAAACAGATGTCATGTTCCCAGGCCACATGGTTCCAGAATCAAACCTCACTCATATTCCCAGGCCACAGGTTTCCAGAATCAATCCGATTTCATGTTCCCAGGCAACAGGGTACCAGAATCCAAACCGATGTCATGTTCCCAAGCCACAGGATTCCACAATCTCACATCAGGCATGTTCCCAGGCCAATGGTTTCCAGAATCAAACCTCAGTCATATTCCCAGGCCACATGGTTCCAGATTCAAACCTCAGTCATGTTCCCAGGACCCAGGGTTCCAGAATCAAACCTCAGTCATGTTCCCTGGACACAGGTTTCAAAAATAAAATCCCAGTCATGTTCTCAGGCCACAGGGTACCACAACTAAACCTCAGTCATATTCCCAGGCCAGAGGGTTCCACAATCAAACCTCAGTCCTTTTGCTAGGCCACGGTTCCACCAGCAAGCCTCAGTCATGTTCCCAGGCCAGAGTGTTCCACAATCAAACCTAAGTCATCTTTCCAGGCCACAGGGTTCCACCATCAACCCTCAGTCATGTTGCCTGGTCACAGGTTTCCACCATCAAACCTCAGACAAGTTTCCAGGACACAGGGTTCCAGAATCAAACCGTTCTCATGTTCCCTGGCCAGAGGGTTCCAGAATCCACCGATGTCATGTTCCCAGGCCACAGGGTTCCAGAATCCACCGATGTCATGTTCCCAGGCCACAGGGTTCCAGAATTAATCCTCAGTTATGTTCCCAGGCTACAGGGTTCCGGAATCAAACCTCAGTCATGTTCCCAGGGAACAGGGTTCCAGGAACAAACCTCAGTCATGTTGCCAAGCCACAGGTTTCCACCATCAAACCTCAGACATGTTCCCAGGCCACAGGGTTCCAGAATCAAACCGTTCTCATGTTCCCCGGCCACAGGGTTCCAGAATCCACTGATGTAATGTTCCCAGGCAACAGGGTTCCAGTATCAATCCTCAGTTATATTCCCAGTCTACAGGGTGCCAGAATAAAACCTCAGTCATGTTCCCAGTCCACAGGGTTCCAGAACCAAGCCTCAGTTAGGTTCCCAGGGCACAGTATTCCACAATCTAAACAGATGTCATATTCCCAGGCCCCAGGATTCCAGAATCACGCCTCAGTCATGTTCCCAGGCCACAAGCATCCAGAATTAAACCTCAGTCATGTTGCCAGGCCATAGGGTACCACCATCAAACCTCAGTCATATTGCCAGACCACAGGTTTCCACAATCAAACCGATTTCATGTTCCCAGGCAACAGGGTACCAGAATCCAAACCGATGTCATGTTCCCAGGCCACAGGATTCCACAATCTAACATAAGTCATGTTCCCAGGACAATGCCCTCCAGAATCAAACCACAGTCATATACCCAGGCCACATGGTCCCAGAATCAATCCTCAGTCATGTTCCCAGTCCACAGGATTCCAGAACCAAGCCTTCAGTCAGGTTCCCAGGGCACAGTATTCCACAATCTAAACAGATGTCATGTTCCCAGGCCACAGGTTTCCAGAATCACGCCTCAGTCATGTTCCCAGGCCACAGGGTTCCAGAATCAAACCAATGTCAAGTTCCTAGGCCATGGGTTTCCAGTACCAGGCTGCAGTCATGTTTCCAGGGCACAGGGTTCTACAGTCAAACCTCAGTCATGTTGCCAGTCCACAGGTTTCTGCCATCAAACCTCAGTCAAGTTCCCAGGACACAGATTTCCAGAATCAAACCGCAGTCATATTCCCAGGTCACATGGTTCCAGAATCAAACCTCAGTCATGTTTGCAGGACCCATGGTTCCACAATCAAACCACAGTCATGTTCCCAGCACAAAGGTGTCCAGAATCAAACCTCAGTCATGTTCCCAGGGAACAGGGTTCCAGTAACAAACCTCAGTCATGTTGCCAAGCCACAGGTTTCCACCATGAAACCTCAGACATGTTCCCAGGCCATAGGGTTCCAGAATCAAACCGTTCTCATGTTCCCAGGCCACAGGGTTCCAGAATCCACTGATGTCATGTTCCCAGGCCACAGGATTCCAGAATAAAACCTCAGTCATGTTCCCAGTGCACAGGGTTCCAGAACCAAGCCTCAGTCAGGTTCCCATGGCACAGTATTCCACAATCTAAACAGATGTCATGTTCCCAGGCCACAGGATTCCAGAATCACGCCTCTGTCATGTTCCCTGGCCACAGGGTTCCAGAATCAAACCAATGTCAAGTTCCCAGGCCATGGGTTTCAAGTATCAGGTCGCAGTCATGTTTCCAGGACAGAGGGTTCTACAATCAAACCTCAGTCATGTCGCCAGTCCACAGGTTTCTGCCATCAAACCTCAGTCAAGTTCCCAGGCCACAGATTTCCAGAATCAAACCTCAGTCATATTCCCATGACACATGGTTCCAGAATCAAACCTCAGTCATGTTCGCAGGCCACAGGTTTCCACAATCAAAGCACGGTCATGTTCCCAGGACAAAGGTGTCCAGAAGCAAACCTCACTCATGTTCCCAGGGAACAGGGTTCCAGTAACAAACCTCAGTCATGTTGCCAGGCCACAGGTTTCCACCATCAAACCTCAGACATATTCCCAAGCCACAGGGTTCCAGAATCAAACCTTTCTCATGTTCCCAGGCCACAGGGTTTCAGAATCAGGCTTCAGTCATGTTGCCAGGCCACAGGGTTCCAAAATCCAGCCTCAGTCATTTTGCCAGTCAAGAGTGGTCCACCATCAAACCTCAGTCATGATCCCAGGCCACATGTTTCCACAATGAAACCTCAGTCATTATCCCAGGCCACAGGTTTCCAGAATCAAACCTCAGTCATATTCCCAGGACACATGTTTTCATTATCAAACCTCAGTCATGTTCGCAGGGCACAGGTTTCAACAATCAAACCTCATTCAATTTCCCAGAACACAGGTGTCCAGAATCCAACCTCAGTCATGTTCCCAGGGAACAGGCTTCCAGAAACAAACCTCAGTCATTTTCCCAGGCCACAGGGTTTCAGAATCAAACCACAGTCATGTTCCCAGGCCAGAGGGTTGCACAATCAAACCTCAGTCTTGTTCCCAGGCCACAGGATTCCAGAATCCAACCGATGTCATGTTCCCAGGCCACAGGGTTCCAGATTCAAACCACAGTCATGTTCCCAGACCAGGGGGTTCCACAATCAAACCTCAGCCATGTTCCCAGGCCACAGGTTTCCAGAAGCAAACCTCAGTCATGTTCCCAGGACACAGGTTTCCAGAGTCAACCCGATATCATGTTCCCTGGCCACAGTCTTCCAGAATTAAACCTCAGTCATGTTGCCAGGTCAGAGGTTTCCACCATCAAACCTCAGACAAGTTTCCAGGACACAGGGTTCCAGAATCAAACCGTTCTCATGTTCCCTGGCCACAGGGTTCCAGAATCCACCGATGTCATGTTCCCAGGCCACAGGGTTCCAGAATCAATCCTCAGTTATGTTCCCTGGCTACAGGGTTCCAGAATCAAACCTCAGTCATGTTGCCAGTCCACAGGGTTCCAGAACCAAGGCTCAGTCAGGTTACCGGGGCACAGTATTCCACAAACTAAACAGATGTCATGTTCCCAGGCCACATGGTTCCAGAATCAAACCTCACTCATATTCCCAGGCCACAGGTTTCCAGAATCAATCCGATTTCATGTTCCCAGGCAACAGGGTACCAGAATCCAAACCGATGTCATGTTCCCAAGCCACAGGATTCCACAATCTCACATCAGGCATGTTCCCAGGCCAATGGTTTCCAGAATCAAACCTCAGTCATATTCCCAGGCCACATGGTTCCAGATTCAAACCTCAGTCATGTTCCCAGGACCCAGGGTTCCAGAATCAAACCTCAGTCATGTTCCCTGGACACAGGTTTCAAAAATAAAATCCCAGTCATGTTCTCAGGCCACAGGGTACCACAACTAAACCTCAGTCATATTCCCAGGCCAGAGGGTTCCACAATCAAACCTCAGTCCTTTTGCTAGGCCACGGTTCCACCAGCAAGCCTCAGTCATGTTCCCAGGCCAGAGTGTTCCACAATCAAACCTAAGTCATCTTTCCAGGCCACAGGGTTCCACCATCAACCCTCAGTCATGTTGCCTGGTCACAGGTTTCCACCATCAAACCTCAGACAAGTTTCCAGGACACAGGGTTCCAGAATCAAACCGTTCTCATGTTCCCTGGCCAGAGGGTTCCAGAATCCACCGATGTCATGTTCCCAGGCCACAGGGTTCCAGAATCCACCGATGTCATGTTCCCAGGCCACAGGGTTCCAGAATTAATCCTCAGTTATGTTCCCAGGCTACAGGGTTCCGGAATCAAACCTCAGTCATGTTCCCAGGGAACAGGGTTCCAGGAACAAACCTCAGTCATGTTGCCAAGCCACAGGTTTCCACCATCAAACCTCAGACATGTTCCCAGGCCACAGGGTTCCAGAATCAAACCGTTCTCATGTTCCCCGGCCACAGGGTTCCAGAATCCACTGATGTAATGTTCCCAGGCAACAGGGTTCCAGTATCAATCCTCAGTTATATTCCCAGTCTACAGGGTGCCAGAATAAAACCTCAGTCATGTTCCCAGTCCACAGGGTTCCAGAACCAAGCCTCAGTTAGGTTCCCAGGGCACAGTATTCCACAATCTAAACAGATGTCATATTCCCAGGCCCCAGGATTCCAGAATCACGCCTCAGTCATGTTCCCAGGCCACAAGCATCCAGAATTAAACCTCAGTCATGTTGCCAGGCCATAGGGTACCACCATCAAACCTCAGTCATATTGCCAGACCACAGGTTTCCACAATCAAACCGATTTCATGTTCCCAGGCAACAGGGTACCAGAATCCAAACCGATGTCATGTTCCCAGGCCACAGGATTCCACAATCTAACATAAGTCATGTTCCCAGGACAATGCCCTCCAGAATCAAACCACAGTCATATACCCAGGCCACATGGTCCCAGAATCAATCCTCAGTCATGTTCCCAGTCCACAGGATTCCAGAACCAAGCCTTCAGTCAGGTTCCCAGGGCACAGTATTCCACAATCTAAACAGATGTCATGTTCCCAGGCCACAGGTTTCCAGAATCACGCCTCAGTCATGTTCCCAGGCCACAGGGTTCCAGAATCAAACCAATGTCAAGTTCCTAGGCCATGGGTTTCCAGTACCAGGCTGCAGTCATGTTTCCAGGGCACAGGGTTCTACAGTCAAACCTCAGTCATGTTGCCAGTCCACAGGTTTCTGCCATCAAACCTCAGTCAAGTTCCCAGGACACAGATTTCCAGAATCAAACCGCAGTCATATTCCCAGGTCACATGGTTCCAGAATCAAACCTCAGTCATGTTTGCAGGACCCATGGTTCCACAATCAAACCACAGTCATGTTCCCAGCACAAAGGTGTCCAGAATCAAACCTCAGTCATGTTCCCAGGGAACAGGGTTCCAGTAACAAACCTCAGTCATGTTGCCAAGCCACAGGTTTCCACCATGAAACCTCAGACATGTTCCCAGGCCATAGGGTTCCAGAATCAAACCGTTCTCATGTTCCCAGGCCACAGGGTTCCAGAATCCACTGATGTCATGTTCCCAGGCCACAGGATTCCAGAATAAAACCTCAGTCATGTTCCCAGTGCACAGGGTTCCAGAACCAAGCCTCAGTCAGGTTCCCATGGCACAGTATTCCACAATCTAAACAGATGTCATGTTCCCAGGCCACAGGATTCCAGAATCACGCCTCTGTCATGTTCCCTGGCCACAGGGTTCCAGAATCAAACCAATGTCAAGTTCCCAGGCCATGGGTTTCAAGTATCAGGTCGCAGTCATGTTTCCAGGACAGAGGGTTCTACAATCAAACCTCAGTCATGTCGCCAGTCCACAGGTTTCTGCCATCAAACCTCAGTCAAGTTCCCAGGCCACAGATTTCCAGAATCAAACCTCAGTCATATTCCCATGACACATGGTTCCAGAATCAAACCTCAGTCATGTTCGCAGGCCACAGGTTTCCACAATCAAAGCACGGTCATGTTCCCAGGACAAAGGTGTCCAGAAGCAAACCTCACTCATGTTCCCAGGGAACAGGGTTCCAGTAACAAACCTCAGTCATGTTGCCAGGCCACAGGTTTCCACCATCAAACCTCAGACATATTCCCAAGCCACAGGGTTCCAGAATCAAACCTTTCTCATGTTCCCAGGCCACAGGGTTTCAGAATCAGGCTTCAGTCATGTTGCCAGGCCACAGGGTTCCAAAATCCAGCCTCAGTCATTTTGCCAGTCAAGAGTGGTCCACCATCAAACCTCAGTCATGATCCCAGGCCACATGTTTCCACAATGAAACCTCAGTCATTATCCCAAGCCACAGGTTTCCAGAATCAAACCTCAGTCATATTCCCAGGACACATGTTTTCATTATCAAACCTCAGTCATGTTCGCAGGGCACAGGTTTCAACAATCAAACCTCATTCAATTTCCCAGAACACAGGTGTCCAGAATCCAACCTCAGTCATGTTCCCAGGGAACAGGCTTCCAGAAACAAACCTCAGTCATTTTCCCAGGCCACAGGGTTTCAGAATCAAACCACAGTCATGTTCCCAGGCCAGAGGGTTGCACAATCAAACCTCAGTCTTGTTCCCAGGCCACAGGATTCCAGAATCCAACCGATGTCATGTTCCCAGGCCACAGGGTTCCAGATTCAAACCACAGTCATGTTCCCAGACCAGGGGGTTCCACAATCAAACCTCAGCCATGTTCCCAGGCCACAGGTTTCCAGAAGCAAACCTCAGTCATGTTCCCAGGACACAGGTTTCCAGAGTCAACCCGATATCATGTTCCCTGGCCACAGTCTTCCAGAATTAAACCTCAGTCATGTTGCCAGGTCAGAGGTTTCCACCATCAAACCTCAGACAAGTTTCCAGGACACAGGGTTCCAGAATCAAACCGTTCTCATGTTCCCTGGCCACAGGGTTCCAGAATCCACCGATGTCATGTTCCCAGGCCACAGGGTTCCAGAATCAATCCTCAGTTATGTTCCCTGGCTACAGGGTTCCAGAATCAAACCTCAGTCATGTTGCCAGTCCACAGGGTTCCAGAACCAAGGCTCAGTCAGGTTACCGGGGCACAGTATTCCACAAACTAAACAGATGTCATGTTCCCAGGCCACATGGTTCCAGAATCAAACCTCACTCATATTCCCAGGCCACAGGTTTCCAGAATCAATCCGATTTCATGTTCCCAGGCAACAGGGTACCAGAATCCAAACCGATGTCATGTTCCCAAGCCACAGGATTCCACAATCTCACATCAGGCATGTTCCCAGGCCAATGGTTTCCAGAATCAAACCTCAGTCATATTCCCAGGCCACATGGTTCCAGATTCAAACCTCAGTCATGTTCCCAGGACCCAGGGTTCCAGAATCAAACCTCAGTCATGTTCCCTGGACACAGGTTTCAAAAATAAAATCCCAGTCATGTTCTCAGGCCACAGGGTACCACAACTAAACCTCAGTCATATTCCCAGGCCAGAGGGTTCCACAATCAAACCTCAGTCCTTTTGCTAGGCCACGGTTCCACCAGCAAGCCTCAGTCATGTTCCCAGGCCAGAGTGTTCCACAATCAAACCTAAGTCATCTTTCCAGGCCACAGGGTTCCACCATCAACCCTCAGTCATGTTGCCTGGTCACAGGTTTCCACCATCAAACCTCAGACAAGTTTCCAGGACACAGGGTTCCAGAATCAAACCGTTCTCATGTTCCCTGGCCAGAGGGTTCCAGAATCCACCGATGTCATGTTCCCAGGCCACAGGGTTCCAGAATCCACCGATGTCATGTTCCCAGGCCACAGGGTTCCAGAATTAATCCTCAGTTATGTTCCCAGGCTACAGGGTTCCGGAATCAAACCTCAGTCATGTTCCCAGGGAACAGGGTTCCAGGAACAAACCTCAGTCATGTTGCCAAGCCACAGGTTTCCACCATCAAACCTCAGACATGTTCCCAGGCCACAGGGTTCCAGAATCAAACCGTTCTCATGTTCCCCGGCCACAGGGTTCCAGAATCCACTGATTTAATGTTCCCAGGCAACAGGGTTCCAGTATCAATCCTCAGTTATATTCCCAGTCTACAGGGTTCCAGAATAAAACCTCAGTCATGTTCCCAGTCCACAGGGTTCCAGAACCAAGCCTCAGTTAGGTTCCCAGGGCACAGTATTCCACAATCTAAACAGATGTCATATTCCCAGGCCACAGGATTCCAGAATCACGCCTCAGTCATGTTCCCAGGCCACAAGCATCCAGAATTAAACCTCAGTCATGTTGCCAGGCCATAGGGTACCACCATCAAACCTCAGTCATATTGCCAGACCACAGGTTTCCACAATCAAACCGATTTCATGTTCCCAGGCAACAGGGTACCAGAATCCAAACCGATGTCATGTTCCCAGGCCACAGGATTCCACAATCTAACATCAGTCATGTTCCCAGGACAATGCCCTCCAGAATCAAACCACAGTCATATACCCAGGCCACATCTTCCCAGAATCAATCCTCAGTCATGTTCCCAGTCCACAGGATTCCAGAACCAAGCCTTCAGTCAGGTTCCCAGGGCACAGTATTCCACAATCTAAACAGATGTCATGTTCCCAGGCCACAGGTTTCCAGAATCACACCTCAGTCATGTTCCCAGGCCACAGGGTTCCAGAATCAAACCAATGTCAAGTTCCCAGGCCATGGGTTTCCAGTACCAGGCTGCAGTCATGTTTCCAGGGCACAGGGTTCTACAGTCAAACCTCAGTCATGTTGCCAGTCCACAGGTTTCTGCCATCAAACCTCAGTCAAGTTCCCAGGACACAGATTTCCAGAATCAAACCGCAGTCATATTCCCAGGTCACATGGTTCCAGAATCAAACCTCAGTCATGTTTGCAGGACCCATGGTTCCACAATCAAACCACAGTCATGTTCCCAGCACAAAGGTGTCCAGAATCAAACCTCAGTCATGTTCCCAGGGAACAGGGTTCCAGTAACAAACCTCAGTCATATTGCCAAGCCACAGGTTTCCACCATGAAACCTCAGACATGTTCCCAGGCCATAGGGTTCCAGAATCAAACCGTTCTCATGTTCCCAGGCCACAGGGTTCCAGAATCCACTGATGTCATGTTCCCAGGCCACAGGATTCCAGAATAAAACCTCAGTCATGTTCCCAGTGCACAGGGTTCCAGAACCAAGCCTCAGTCAGGTTCCCATGGCACAGTATTCCACAATCTAAACAGATGTCATGTTCCCAGGCCACAGGATTCCAGAATCACGCCTCTGTCATGTTCCCTGGCCACAGGGTTCCAGAATCAAACCAATGTCAAGTTCCCAGGCCATGGGTTTCAAGTATCAGGTCGCAGTCATGTTTCCAGGACAGAGGGTTCTACAATCAAACCTCAGTCATGTCGCCAGTCCACAGGTTTCTGCCATCAAACCTCAGTCAAGTTCCCAGGCCACAGATTTCCAGAATCAAACCTCAGTCATATTGCCATGACACATGGTTCCAGAATCAAACCTCAGTCATGTTCGCAGGCCACAGGTTTCCACAATCAAAGCACGGTCATGTTCCCAGGACAAAGGTGTCCAGAAGCAAACCTCACTCATGTTCCCAGGGAACAGGGTTCCAGTAACAAACCTCAGTCATGTTGCCAGGCCACAGGTTTCCACCATCAAACCTCAGACATATTCCCAAGCCACAGGGTTCCAGAATCAAACCTTTCTCATGTTCCCAGGCCACAGGGTTTCAGAATCAGGCTTCAGTCATGTTGCCAGGCCACAGGGTTCCAAAATCCAGCCTCAGTCATTTTGCCAGTCAAGAGTGGTCCACCATCAAACCTCAGTCATGATCCCAGGCCACATGTTTCCACAATGAAACCTCAGTCATTATCCCAGGCCACAGGTTTCCAGAATCAAACCTCAGTCATATTCCCAGGACACATGTTTCCATTATCAAACCTCAGTCATGTTCGCAGGGCACAGGTTTCAACAATCAAACCTCATTCAATTTCCCAGAACACAGGTGTCCAGAATCCAACCTCAGTCATGTTCCCAGGGAACAGGCTTCCAGAAACAAACCTCAGTCATTTTCCCAGGCCACAGGGTTTCAGAATCAAACCACAGTCATGTTCCCAGGCCAGAGGGTTGCACAATCAAACCTCAGTCTTGTTCCCAGGCCACAGGATTCCAGAATCCAACCGATGTCATGTTCCCAGGCCACAGGGTTCCAGATTCAAACCACAGTCATGTTCCCAGGCCAGGGGGTTCCACAATCAAACCTCAGCCATGTTCCCAGGCCACAGGTTTCCAGAAGCAAACCTCAGTCATGTTCCCAGGACACAGGTTTCCAGAGTCAACCCGATATCATGTTCCCTGGCCACAGTCTTCCAGAATTAAACCTCAGTCATGTTGCCAGGTCAGAGGTTTCCACCATCAAACCTCAGACAAGTTTCCAGGACACAGGGTTCCAGAATCAAACCGTTCTCATGTTCCCTGGCCACAGGGTTCCAGAATCCACCGATGTCATGTTCCCAGGCCACAGGGTTCCAGAATCAATCCTCAGTTATGTTCCCTGGCTACAGGGTTCCAGAATCAAACCTCAGTCATGTTGCCAGTCCACAGGGTTCCAGAACCAAGGCTCAGTCAGGTTACCGGGGCACAGTATTCCACAAACTAAACAGATGTCATGTTCCCAGGCCACATGGTTCCAGAATCAAACCTCACTCATATTCCCAGGCCACAGGTTTCCAGAATCAATCCGATTTCATGTTCCCAGGCAACAGGGTACCAGAATCCAAACCGATGTCATGTTCCCAAGCCACAGGATTCCACAATCTCACATCAGGCATGTTCCCAGGCCAATGGTTTCCAGAATCAAACCTCAGTCATATTCCCAGGCCACATGGTTCCAGATTCAAACCTCAGTCATGTTCCCAGGACCCAGGGTTCCAGAATCAAACCTCAGTCATGTTCCCTGGACACAGGTTTCAAAAATAAAATCCCAGTCATGTTCTCAGGCCACAGGGTACCACAACTAAACCTCAGTCATATTCCCAGGCCAGAGGGTTCCACAATCAAACCTCAGTCCTTTTGCTAGGCCACGGTTCCACCAGCAAGCCTCAGTCATGTTCCCAGGCCAGAGTGTTCCACAATCAAACCTAAGTCATCTTTCCAGGCCACAGGGTTCCACCATCAACCCTCAGTCATGTTGCCTGGTCACAGGTTTCCACCATCAAACCTCAGACAAGTTTCCAGGACACAGGGTTCCAGAATCAAACCGTTCTCATGTTCCCTGGCCAGAGGGTTCCAGAATCCACCGATGTCATGTTCCCAGGCCACAGGGTTCCAGAATCCACCGATGTCATGTTCCCAGGCCACAGGGTTCCAGAATTAATCCTCAGTTATGTTCCCAGGCTACAGGGTTCCGGAATCAAACCTCAGTCATGTTCCCAGGGAACAGGGTTCCAGGAACAAACCTCAGTCATGTTGCCAAGCCACAGGTTTCCACCATCAAACCTCAGACATGTTCCCAGGCCACAGGGTTCCAGAATCAAACCGTTCTCATGTTCCCCGGCCACAGGGTTCCAGAATCCACTGATGTAATGTTCCCAGGCAACAGGGTTCCAGTATCAATCCTCAGTTATATTCCCAGTCTACAGGGTGCCAGAATAAAACCTCAGTCATGTTCCCAGTCCACAGGGTTCCAGAACCAAGCCTCAGTTAGGTTCCCAGGGCACAGTATTCCACAATCTAAACAGATGTCATATTCCCAGGCCCCAGGATTCCAGAATCACGCCTCAGTCATGTTCCCAGGCCACAAGCATCCAGAATTAAACCTCAGTCATGTTGCCAGGCCATAGGGTACCACCATCAAACCTCAGTCATATTGCCAGACCACAGGTTTCCACAATCAAACCGATTTCATGTTCCCAGGCAACAGGGTACCAGAATCCAAACCGATGTCATGTTCCCAGGCCACAGGATTCCACAATCTAACATAAGTCATGTTCCCAGGACAATGCCCTCCAGAATCAAACCACAGTCATATACCCAGGCCACATGGTCCCAGAATCAATCCTCAGTCATGTTCCCAGTCCACAGGATTCCAGAACCAAGCCTTCAGTCAGGTTCCCAGGGCACAGTATTCCACAATCTAAACAGATGTCATGTTCCCAGGCCACAGGTTTCCAGAATCACGCCTCAGTCATGTTCCCAGGCCACAGGGTTCCAGAATCAAACCAATGTCAAGTTCCTAGGCCATGGGTTTCCAGTACCAGGCTGCAGTCATGTTTCCAGGGCACAGGGTTCTACAGTCAAACCTCAGTCATGTTGCCAGTCCACAGGTTTCTGCCATCAAACCTCAGTCAAGTTCCCAGGACACAGATTTCCAGAATCAAACCGCAGTCATATTCCCAGGTCACATGGTTCCAGAATCAAACCTCAGTCATGTTTGCAGGACCCATGGTTCCACAATCAAACCACAGTCATGTTCCCAGCACAAAGGTGTCCAGAATCAAACCTCAGTCATGTTCCCAGGGAACAGGGTTCCAGTAACAAACCTCAGTCATGTTGCCAAGCCACAGGTTTCCACCATGAAACCTCAGACATGTTCCCAGGCCATAGGGTTCCAGAATCAAACCGTTCTCATGTTCCCAGGCCACAGGGTTCCAGAATCCACTGATGTCATGTTCCCAGGCCACAGGATTCCAGAATAAAACCTCAGTCATGTTCCCAGTGCACAGGGTTCCAGAACCAAGCCTCAGTCAGGTTCCCATGGCACAGTATTCCACAATCTAAACAGATGTCATGTTCCCAGGCCACAGGATTCCAGAATCACGCCTCTGTCATGTTCCCTGGCCACAGGGTTCCAGAATCAAACCAATGTCAAGTTCCCAGGCCATGGGTTTCAAGTATCAGGTCGCAGTCATGTTTCCAGGACAGAGGGTTCTACAATCAAACCTCAGTCATGTCGCCAGTCCACAGGTTTCTGCCATCAAACCTCAGTCAAGTTCCCAGGCCACAGATTTCCAGAATCAAACCTCAGTCATATTCCCATGACACATGGTTCCAGAATCAAACCTCAGTCATGTTCGCAGGCCACAGGTTTCCACAATCAAAGCACGGTCATGTTCCCAGGACAAAGGTGTCCAGAAGCAAACCTCACTCATGTTCCCAGGGAACAGGGTTCCAGTAACAAACCTCAGTCATGTTGCCAGGCCACAGGTTTCCACCATCAAACCTCAGACATATTCCCAAGCCACAGGGTTCCAGAATCAAACCTTTCTCATGTTCCCAGGCCACAGGGTTTCAGAATCAGGCTTCAGTCATGTTGCCAGGCCACAGGGTTCCAAAATCCAGCCTCAGTCATTTTGCCAGTCAAGAGTGGTCCACCATCAAACCTCAGTCATGATCCCAGGCCACATGTTTCCACAATGAAACCTCAGTCATTATCCCAGGCCACAGGTTTCCAGAATCAAACCTCAGTCATATTCCCAGGACACATGTTTTCATTATCAAACCTCAGTCATGTTCGCAGGGCACAGGTTTCAACAATCAAACCTCATTCAATTTCCCAGAACACAGGTGTCCAGAATCCAACCTCAGTCATGTTCCCAGGGAACAGGCTTCCAGAAACAAACCTCAGTCATTTTCCCAGGCCACAGGGTTTCAGAATCAAACCACAGTCATGTTCCCAGGCCAGAGGGTTGCACAATCAAACCTCAGTCTTGTTCCCAGGCCACAGGATTCCAGAATCCAACCGATGTCATGTTCCCAGGCCACAGGGTTCCAGATTCAAACCACAGTCATGTTCCCAGACCAGGGGGTTCCACAATCAAACCTCAGCCATGTTCCCAGGCCACAGGTTTCCAGAAGCAAACCTCAGTCATGTTCCCAGGACACAGGTTTCCAGAGTCAACCCGATATCATGTTCCCTGGCCACAGTCTTCCAGAATTAAACCTCAGTCATGTTGCCAGGTCAGAGGTTTCCACCATCAAACCTCAGACAAGTTTCCAGGACACAGGGTTCCAGAATCAAACCGTTCTCATGTTCCCTGGCCACAGGGTTCCAGAATCCACCGATGTCATGTTCCCAGGCCACAGGGTTCCAGAATCAATCCTCAGTTATGTTCCCTGGCTACAGGGTTCCAGAATCAAACCTCAGTCATGTTGCCAGTCCACAGGGTTCCAGAACCAAGGCTCAGTCAGGTTACCGGGGCACAGTATTCCACAAACTAAACAGATGTCATGTTCCCAGGCCACATGGTTCCAGAATCAAACCTCACTCATATTCCCAGGCCACAGGTTTCCAGAATCAATCCGATTTCATGTTCCCAGGCAACAGGGTACCAGAATCCAAACCGATGTCATGTTCCCAAGCCACAGGATTCCACAATCTCACATCAGGCATGTTCCCAGGCCAATGGTTTCCAGAATCAAACCTCAGTCATATTCCCAGGCCACATGGTTCCAGATTCAAACCTCAGTCATGTTCCCAGGACCCAGGGTTCCAGAATCAAACCTCAGTCATGTTCCCTGGACACAGGTTTCAAAAATAAAATCCCAGTCATGTTCTCAGGCCACAGGGTACCACAACTAAACCTCAGTCATATTCCCAGGCCAGAGGGTTCCACAATCAAACCTCAGTCCTTTTGCTAGGCCACGGTTCCACCAGCAAGCCTCAGTCATGTTCCCAGGCCAGAGTGTTCCACAATCAAACCTAAGTCATCTTTCCAGGCCACAGGGTTCCACCATCAACCCTCAGTCATGTTGCCTGGTCACAGGTTTCCACCATCAAACCTCAGACAAGTTTCCAGGACACAGGGTTCCAGAATCAAACCGTTCTCATGTTCCCTGGCCAGAGGGTTCCAGAATCCACCGATGTCATGTTCCCAGGCCACAGGGTTCCAGAATCCACCGATGTCATGTTCCCAGGCCACAGGGTTCCAGAATTAATCCTCAGTTATGTTCCCAGGCTACAGGGTTCTGGAATCAAACCTCAGTCATGTTCCCAGGGAACAGGGTTCCAGGAACAAACCTCAGTCATGTTGCCAAGCCACAGGTTTCCACCATCAAACCTCAGACATGTTCCCAGGCCACAGGGTTCCAGAATCAAACCGTTCTCATGTTCCCCGGCCACAGGGTTCCAGAATCCACTGATTTAATGTTCCCAGGCAACAGGGTTCCAGTATCAATCCTCAGTTATATTCCCAGTCTACAGGGTTCCAGAATAAAACCTCAGTCATGTTCCCAGTCCACAGGGTTCCAGAACCAAGCCTCAGTTAGGTTCCCAGGGCACAGTATTCCACAATCTAAACAGATGTCATATTCCCAGGCCACAGGATTCCAGAATCACGCCTCAGTCATGTTCCCAGGCCACAAGCATCCAGAATTAAACCTCAGTCATGTTGCCAGGCCATAGGGTACCACCATCAAACCTCAGTCATATTGCCAGACCACAGGTTTCCACAATCAAACCGATTTCATGTTCCCAGGCAACAGGGTACCAGAATCCAAACCGATGTCATGTTCCCAGGCCACAGGATTCCACAATCTAACATCAGTCATGTTCCCAGGACAATGCCCTCCAGAATCAAACCACAGTCATATACCCAGGCCACATCTTCCCAGAATCAATCCTCAGTCATGTTCCCAGTCCACAGGATTCCAGAACCAAGCCTTCAGTCAGGTTCCCAGGGCACAGTATTCCACAATCTAAACAGATGTCATGTTCCCAGGCCACAGGTTTCCAGAATCACACCTCAGTCATGTTCCCAGGCCACAGGGTTCCAGAATCAAACCAATGTCAAGTTCCCAGGCCATGGGTTTCCAGTACCAGGCTGCAGTCATGTTTCCAGGGCACAGGGTTCTACAGTCAAACCTCAGTCATGTTGCCAGTCCACAGGTTTCTGCCATCAAACCTCAGTCAAGTTCCCAGGACACAGATTTCCAGAATCAAACCGCAGTCATATTCCCAGGTCACATGGTTCCAGAATCAAACCTCAGTCATGTTTGCAGGACCCATGGTTCCACAATCAAACCACAGTCATGTTCCCAGCACAAAGGTGTCCAGAATCAAACCTCAGTCATGTTCCCAGGGAACAGGGTTCCAGTAACAAACCTCAGTCATATTGCCAAGCCACAGGTTTCCACCATGAAACCTCAGACATGTTCCCAGGCCATAGGGTTCCAGAATCAAACCGTTCTCATGTTCCCAGGCCACAGGGTTCCAGAATCCACTGATGTCATGTTCCCAGGCCACAGGATTCCAGAATAAAACCTCAGTCATGTTCCCAGTGCACAGGGTTCCAGAACCAAGCCTCAGTCAGGTTCCCATGGCACAGTATTCCACAATCTAAACAGATGTCATGTTCCCAGGCCACAGGATTCCAGAATCACGCCTCTGTCATGTTCCCTGGCCACAGGGTTCCAGAATCAAACCAATGTCAAGTTCCCAGGCCATGGGTTTCAAGTATCAGGTCGCAGTCATGTTTCCAGGACAGAGGGTTCTACAATCAAACCTCAGTCATGTCGCCAGTCCACAGGTTTCTGCCATCAAACCTCAGTCAAGTTCCCAGGCCACAGATTTCCAGAATCAAACCTCAGTCATATTGCCATGACACATGGTTCCAGAATCAAACCTCAGTCATGTTCGCAGGCCACAGGTTTCCACAATCAAAGCACGGTCATGTTCCCAGGACAAAGGTGTCCAGAAGCAAACCTCACTCATGTTCCCAGGGAACAGGGTTCCAGTAACAAACCTCAGTCATGTTGCCAGGCCACAGGTTTCCACCATCAAACCTCAGACATATTCCCAAGCCACAGGGTTCCAGAATCAAACCTTTCTCATGTTCCCAGGCCACAGGGTTTCAGAATCAGGCTTCAGTCATGTTGCCAGGCCACAGGGTTCCAAAATCCAGCCTCAGTCATTTTGCCAGTCAAGAGTGGTCCACCATCAAACCTCAGTCATGATCCCAGGCCACATGTTTCCACAATGAAACCTCAGTCATTATCCCAGGCCACAGGTTTCCAGAATCAAACCTCAGTCATATTCCCAGGACACATGTTTCCATTATCAAACCTCAGTCATGTTCGCAGGGCACAGGTTTCAACAATCAAACCTCATTCAATTTCCCAGAACACAGGTGTCCAGAATCCAACCTCAGTCATGTTCCCAGGGAACAGGCTTCCAGAAACAAACCTCAGTCATTTTCCCAGGCCACAGGGTTTCAGAATCAAACCACAGTCATGTTCCCAGGCCAGAGGGTTGCACAATCAAACCTCAGTCTTGTTCCCAGGCCACAGGATTCCAGAATCCAACCGATGTCATGTTCCCAGGCCACAGGGTTCCAGATTCAAACCACAGTCATGTTCCCAGGCCAGGGGGTTCCACAATCAAACCTCAGCCATGTTCCCAGGCCACAGGTTTCCAGAAGCAAACCTCAGTCATGTTCCCAGGACACAGGTTTCCAGAGTCAACCCGATATCATGTTCCCTGGCCACAGTCTTCCAGAATTAAACCTCAGTCATGTTGCCAGGTCAGAGGTTTCCACCATCAAACCTCAGACAAGTTTCCAGGACACAGGGTTCCAGAATCAAACCGTTCTCATGTTCCCTGGCCACAGGGTTCCAGAATCCACCGATGTCATGTTCCCAGGCCACAGGGTTCCAGAATCAATCCTCAGTTATGTTCCCTGGCTACAGGGTTCCAGAATCAAACCTCAGTCATGTTGCCAGTCCACAGGGTTCCAGAACCAAGGCTCAGTCAGGTTACCGGGGCACAGTATTCCACAAACTAAACAGATGTCATGTTCCCAGGCCACATGGTTCCAGAATCAAACCTCACTCATATTCCCAGGCCACAGGTTTCCAGAATCAATCCGATTTCATGTTCCCAGGCAACAGGGTACCAGAATCCAAACCGATGTCATGTTCCCAAGCCACAGGATTCCACAATCTCACATCAGGCATGTTCCCAGGCCAATGGTTTCCAGAATCAAACCTCAGTCATATTCCCAGGCCACATGGTTCCAGATTCAAACCTCAGTCATGTTCCCAGGACCCAGGGTTCCAGAATCAAACCTCAGTCATGTTCCCTGGACACAGGTTTCAAAAATAAAATCCCAGTCATGTTCTCAGGCCACAGGGTACCACAACTAAACCTCAGTCATATTCCCAGGCCAGAGGGTTCCACAATCAAACCTCAGTCCTTTTGCTAGGCCACGGTTCCACCAGCAAGCCTCAGTCATGTTCCCAGGCCAGAGTGTTCCACAATCAAACCTAAGTCATCTTTCCAGGCCACAGGGTTCCACCATCAACCCTCAGTCATGTTGCCTGGTCACAGGTTTCCACCATCAAACCTCAGACAAGTTTCCAGGACACAGGGTTCCAGAATCAAACCGTTCTCATGTTCCCTGGCCAGAGGGTTCCAGAATCCACCGATGTCATGTTCCCAGGCCACAGGGTTCCAGAATCCACCGATGTCATGTTCCCAGGCCACAGGGTTCCAGAATTAATCCTCAGTTATGTTCCCAGGCTACAGGGTTCCGGAATCAAACCTCAGTCATGTTCCCAGGGAACAGGGTTCCAGGAACAAACCTCAGTCATGTTGCCAAGCCACAGGTTTCCACCATCAAACCTCAGACATGTTCCCAGGCCACAGGGTTCCAGAATCAAACCGTTCTCATGTTCCCCGGCCACAGGGTTCCAGAATCCACTGATTTAATGTTCCCAGGCAACAGGGTTCCAGTATCAATCCTCAGTTATATTCCCAGTCTACAGGGTTCCAGAATAAAACCTCAGTCATGTTCCCAGTCCACAGGGTTCCAGAACCAAGCCTCAGTTAGGTTCCCAGGGCACAGTATTCCACAATCTAAACAGATGTCATATTCCCAGGCCACAGGATTCCAGAATCACGCCTCAGTCATGTTCCCAGGCCACAAGCATCCAGAATTAAACCTCAGTCATGTTGCCAGGCCATAGGGTACCACCATCAAACCTCAGTCATATTGCCAGACCACAGGTTTCCACAATCAAACCGATTTCATGTTCCCAGGCAACAGGGTACCAGAATCCAAACCGATGTCATGTTCCCAGGCCACAGGATTCCACAATCTAACATCAGTCATGTTCCCAGGACAATGCCCTCCAGAATCAAACCACAGTCATATACCCAGGCCACATGGTCCCAGAATCAATCCTCAGTCATGTTCCCAGTCCACAGGATTCCAGAACCAAGCCTTCAGTCAGGTTCCCAGGGCACAGTATTCCACAATCTAAACAGATGTCATGTTCCCAGGCCACAGGTTTCCAGAATCACGCCTCAGTCATGTTCCCAGGCCACAGGGTTCCAGAATCAAACCAATGTCAAGTTCCTAGGCCATGGGTTTCCAGTACCAGGCTGCAGTCATGTTTCCAGGGCACAGGGTTCTACAGTCAAACCTCAGTCATGTTGCCAGTCCACAGGTTTCTGCCATCAAACCTCAGTCAAGTTCCCAGGACACAGATTTCCAGAATCAAACCGCAGTCATATTCCCAGGTCACATGGTTCCAGAATCAAACCTCAGTCATGTTTGCAGGACCCATGGTTCCACAATCAAACCACAGTCATGTTCCCAGCACAAAGGTGTCCAGAATCAAACCTCAGTCATGTTCCCAGGGAACAGGGTTCCAGTAACAAACCTCAGTCATGTTGCCAAGCCACAGGTTTCCACCATGAAACCTCAGACATGTTCCCAGGCCATAGGGTTCCAGAATCAAACCGTTCTCATGTTCCCAGGCCACAGGGTTCCAGAATCCACTGATGTCATGTTCCCAGGCCACAGGATTCCAGAATAAAACCTCAGTCATGTTCCCAGTCCACAGGGTTCCAGAACCAAGGCTCAGTCAGGTTACCGGGGTACAGTATTCCACAAACTAAACAGATGTCATGTTCCCAGGCCACATGGTTCCAGAATCAAACCTCACTCATATTCCCAGGCCACAGGTTTCCAGAATCAATCCGATTTCATGTTCCCAGGCAACAGGGTACCAGAATCCAAACCGATGTCATGTTCCCAAGCCACAGGATTCCACAATCTCACATCAGGCATGTTCCCAGGCCAATGGTTTCCAGAATCAAACCTCAGTCATATTCCCAGGCCACATGGTTCCAGATTCAAACCTCAGTCATGTTCCCAGGACCCAGGGTTCCAGAATCAAACCTCAGTCATGTTCCCTGGACACAGGTTTCAAAAATAAAATCCCAGTCATGTTCTCAGGCCACAGGGTACCACAACTAAACCTCAGTCATATTCCCAGGCCAGAGGGTTCCACAATCAAACCTCAGTCCTTTTGCTAGGCCACGGTTCCACCAGCAAGCCTCAGTCATGTTCCCAGGCCAGAGTGTTCCACAATCAAACCTAAGTCATCTTTCCAGGCCACAGGGTTCCACCATCAACCCTCAGTCATGTTGCCTGGTCACAGGTTTCCACCATCAAACCTCAGACAAGTTTCCAGGACACAGGGTTCCAGAATCAAACCGTTCTCATGTTCCCTGGCCAGAGGGTTCCAGAATCCACCGATGTCATGTTCCCAGGCCACAGGGTTCCAGAATCCACCGATGTCATGTTCCCAGGCCACAGGGTTCCAGAATTAATCCTCAGTTATGTTCCCAGGCTACAGGGTTCCGGAATCAAACCTCAGTCATGTTCCCAGGGAACAGGGTTCCAGGAACAAACCTCAGTCATGTTGCCAAGCCACAGGTTTCCACCATCAAACCTCAGACATGTTCCCAGGCCACAGGGTTCCAGAATCAAACCGTTCTCATGTTCCCCGGCCACAGGGTTCCAGAATCCACTGATGTAATGTTCCCAGGCAACAGGGTTCCAGTATCAATCCTCAGTTATATTCCCAGTCTACAGGGTGCCAGAATAAAACCTCAGTCATGTTCCCAGTCCACAGGGTTCCAGAACCAAGCCTCAGTTAGGTTCCCAGGGCACAGTATTCCACAATCTAAACAGATGTCATATTCCCAGGCCCCAGGATTCCAGAATCACGCCTCAGTCATGTTCCCAGGCCACAAGCATCCAGAATTAAACCTCAGTCATGTTGCCAGGCCATAGGGTACCACCATCAAACCTCAGTCATATTGCCAGACCACAGGTTTCCACAATCAAACCGATTTCATGTTCCCAGGCAACAGGGTACCAGAATCCAAACCGATGTCATGTTCCCAGGCCACAGGATTCCACAATCTAACATAAGTCATGTTCCCAGGACAATGCCCTCCAGAATCAAACCACAGTCATATACCCAGGCCACATGGTCCCAGAATCAATCCTCAGTCATGTTCCCAGTCCACAGGATTCCAGAACCAAGCCTTCAGTCAGGTTCCCAGGGCACAGTATTCCACAATCTAAACAGATGTCATGTTCCCAGGCCACAGGTTTCCAGAATCACGCCTCAGTCATGTTCCCAGGCCACAGGGTTCCAGAATCAAACCAATGTCAAGTTCCTAGGCCATGGGTTTCCAGTACCAGGCTGCAGTCATGTTTCCAGGGCACAGGGTTCTACAGTCAAACCTCAGTCATGTTGCCAGTCCACAGGTTTCTGCCATCAAACCTCAGTCAAGTTCCCAGGACACAGATTTCCAGAATCAAACCGCAGTCATATTCCCAGGTCACATGGTTCCAGAATCAAACCTCAGTCATGTTTGCAGGACCCATGGTTCCACAATCAAACCACAGTCATGTTCCCAGCACAAAGGTGTCCAGAATCAAACCTCAGTCATGTTCCCAGGGAACAGGGTTCCAGTAACAAACCTCAGTCATGTTGCCAAGCCACAGGTTTCCACCATGAAACCTCAGACATGTTCCCAGGCCATAGGGTTCCAGAATCAAACCGTTCTCATGTTCCCAGGCCACAGGGTTCCAGAATCCACTGATGTCATGTTCCCAGGCCACAGGATTCCAGAATAAAACCTCAGTCATGTTCCCAGTGCACAGGGTTCCAGAACCAAGCCTCAGTCAGGTTCCCATGGCACAGTATTCCACAATCTAAACAGATGTCATGTTCCCAGGCCACAGGATTCCAGAATCACGCCTCTGTCATGTTCCCTGGCCACAGGGTTCCAGAATCAAACCAATGTCAAGTTCCCAGGCCATGGGTTTCAAGTATCAGGTCGCAGTCATGTTTCCAGGACAGAGGGTTCTACAATCAAACCTCAGTCATGTCGCCAGTCCACAGGTTTCTGCCATCAAACCTCAGTCAAGTTCCCAGGCCACAGATTTCCAGAATCAAACCTCAGTCATATTCCCATGACACATGGTTCCAGAATCAAACCTCAGTCATGTTCGCAGGCCACAGGTTTCCACAATCAAAGCACGGTCATGTTCCCAGGACAAAGGTGTCCAGAAGCAAACCTCACTCATGTTCCCAGGGAACAGGGTTCCAGTAACAAACCTCAGTCATGTTGCCAGGCCACAGGTTTCCACCATCAAACCTCAGACATATTCCCAAGCCACAGGGTTCCAGAATCAAACCTTTCTCATGTTCCCAGGCCACAGGGTTTCAGAATCAGGCTTCAGTCATGTTGCCAGGCCACAGGGTTCCAAAATCCAGCCTCAGTCATTTTGCCAGTCAAGAGTGGTCCACCATCAAACCTCAGTCATGATCCCAGGCCACATGTTTCCACAATGAAACCTCAGTCATTATCCCAGGCCACAGGTTTCCAGAATCAAACCTCAGTCATATTCCCAGGACACATGTTTCCATTATCAAACCTCAGTCATGTTCGCAGGGCACAGGTTTCAACAATCAAACCTCATTCAATTTCCCAGAACACAGGTGTCCAGAATCCAACCTCAGTCATGTTCCCAGGGAACAGGCTTCCAGAAACAAACCTCAGTCATTTTCCCAGGCCACAGGGTTTCAGAATCAAACCACAGTCATGTTCCCAGGCCAGAGGGTTGCACAATCAAACCTCAGTCTTGTTCCCAGGCCACAGGATTCCAGAATCCAACCGATGTCATGTTCCCAGGCCACAGGGTTCCAGATTCAAACCACAGTCATGTTCCCAGGCCAGGGGGTTCCACAATCAAACCTCAGCCATGTTCCCAGGCCACAGGTTTCCAGAAGCAAACCTCAGTCATGTTCCCAGGACACAGGTTTCCAGAGTCAACCCGAGATCATGTTCCCTGGCCACAGTCTTCCAGAATTAAACCTCAGTCATGTTGCCAGGTCAGAGGTTTCCACCATCAAACCTCAGACAAGTTTCCAGGACACAGGGTTCCAGAATCAAACCGTTCTCATGTTCCCTGGCCACAGGGTTCCAGAATCCACCGATGTCATGTTCCCAGGCCACAGGGTTCCAGAATCAATCCTCAGTTATGTTCCCTGGCTACAGGGTTCCAGAATCAAACCTCAGTCATGTTGCCAGTCCACAGGGTTCCAGAACCAAGGCTCAGTCAGGTTACCGGGGCACAGTATTCCACAAACTAAACAGATGTCATGTTCCCAGGCCACATGGTTCCAGAATCAAACCTCACTCATATTCCCAGGCCACAGGTTTCCAGAATCAATCCGATTTCATGTTCCCAGGCAACAGGGTACCAGAATCCAAACCGATGTCATGTTCCCAAGCCACAGGATTCCACAATCTCACATCAGGCATGTTCCCAGGCCAATGGTTTCCAGAATCAAACCTCAGTCATATTCCCAGGCCACATGGTTCCAGATTCAAACCTCAGTCATGTTCCCAGGACCCAGGGTTCCAGAATCAAACCTCAGTCATGTTCCCTGGACACAGGTTTCAAAAATAAAATCCCAGTCATGTTCTCAGGCCACAGGGTACCACAACTAAACCTCAGTCATATTCCCAGGCCAGAGGGTTCCACAATCAAACCTCAGTCCTTTTGCTAGGCCACGGTTCCACCAGCAAGCCTCAGTCATGTTCCCAGGCCAGAGTGTTCCACAATCAAACCTAAGTCATCTTTCCAGGCCACAGGGTTCCACCATCAACCCTCAGTCATGTTGCCTGGTCACAGGTTTCCACCATCAAACCTCAGACAAGTTTCCAGGACACAGGGTTCCAGAATCAAACCGTTCTCATGTTCCCTGGCCAGAGGGTTCCAGAATCCACCGATGTCATGTTCCCAGGCCACAGGGTTCCAGAATCCACCGATGTCATGTTCCCAGGCCACAGGGTTCCAGAATTAATCCTCAGTTATGTTCCCAGGCTACAGGGTTCCGGAATCAAACCTCAGTCATGTTCCCAGGGAACAGGGTTCCAGGAACAAACCTCAGTCATGTTGCCAAGCCACAGGTTTCCACCATCAAACCTCAGACATGTTCCCAGGCCACAGGGTTCCAGAATCAAACCGTTCTCATGTTCCCCGGCCACAGGGTTCCAGAATCCACTGATTTAATGTTCCCAGGCAACAGGGTTCCAGTATCAATCCTCAGTTATATTCCCAGTCTACAGGGTTCCAGAATAAAACCTCAGTCATGTTCCCAGTCCACAGGGTTCCAGAACCAAGCCTCAGTTAGGTTCCCAGGGCACAGTATTCCACAATCTAAACAGATGTCATATTCCCAGGCCACAGGATTCCAGAATCACGCCTCAGTCATGTTCCCAGGCCACAAGCATCCAGAATTAAACCTCAGTCATGTTGCCAGGCCATAGGGTACCACCATCAAACCTCAGTCATATTGCCAGACCACAGGTTTCCACAATCAAACCGATTTCATGTTCCCAGGCAACAGGGTACCAGAATCCAAACCGATGTCATGTTCCCAGGCCACAGGATTCCACAATCTAACATCAGTCATGTTCCCAGGACAATGCCCTCCAGAATCAAACCACAGTCATATACCCAGGCCACATGGTCCCAGAATCAATCCTCAGTCATGTTCCCAGTCCACAGGATTCCAGAACCAAGCCTTCAGTCAGGTTCCCAGGGCACAGTATTCCACAATCTAAACAGATGTCATGTTCCCAGGCCACAGGTTTCCAGAATCACACCTCAGTCATGTTCCCAGGCCACAGGGTTCCAGAATCAAACCAATGTCAAGTTCCCAGGCCATGGGTTTCCAGTACCAGGCTGCAGTCATGTTTCCAGGGCACAGGGTTCTACAGTCAAACCTCAGTCATGTTGCCAGTCCACAGGTTTCTGCCATCAAACCTCAGTCAAGTTCCCAGGACACAGATTTCCAGAATCAAACCGCAGTCATATTCCCAGGTCACATGGTTCCAGAATCAAACCTCAGTCATGTTTGCAGGACCCATGGTTCCACAATCAAACCACAGTCATGTTCCCAGCACAAAGGTGTCCAGAATCAAACCTCAGTCATGTTGCCAGGTCAGAGGTTTCCACCATCAAACCTCAGACAAGTTTCCAGGACACAGGGTTCCAGAATCAAACCGTTCTCATGTTCCCTGGCCACAGGGTTCCAGAATCCACCGATGTCATGTTCCCAGGCCACAGGGTTCCAGAATCAACCCTCAGTTATGTTCCCTGGCTACAGGGTTCCAGAATCAAACCTCAGTCATGTTCCCAGTCCACAGGGTTCCAGAACCAAGGCTCAGTCAGGTTACCGGGGCACAGTATTCCACAAACTAAACAGATGTCATGTTCCCAGGCCACATGGTTCCAGAATCAAACCTCACTCATATTCCCAGGCCACAGGTTTCCAGAATCAATCCGATTTCATGTTCCCAGGCAACAGGGTACCAGAATCCAAACCGATGTCATGTTCCCAAGCCACAGGATTCCACAATCTCACATCAGGCATGTTCCCAGGCCAATGGTTTCCAGAATCAAACCTCAGTCATATTCCCAGGCCACATGGTTCCAGATTCAAACCTCAGTCATGTTCCCAGGACCCAGGGTTCCAGAATCAAACCTCAGTCATGTTCCCTGGACACAGGTTTCAAAAATAAAATCCCAGTCATGTTCTCAGGCCACAGGGTACCACAACTAAACCTCAGTCATATTCCCAGGCCAGAGGGTTCCACAATCAAACCTCAGTCCTTTTGCTAGGCCACGGTTCCACCAGCAAGCCTCAGTCATGTTCCCAGGCCAGAGTGTTCCACAATCAAACCTAAGTCATCTTTCCAGGCCACAGGGTTCCACCATCAACCCTCAGTCATGTTGCCTGGTCACAGGTTTCCACCATCAAACCTCAGACAAGTTTCCAGGACACAGGGTTCCAGAATCAAACCGTTCTCATGTTCCCTGGCCAGAGGGTTCCAGAATCCACCGATGTCATGTTCCCAGGCCACAGGGTTCCAGAATCCACCGATGTCATGTTCCCAGGCCACAGGGTTCCAGAATTAATCCTCAGTTATGTTCCCAGGCTACAGGGTTCCGGAATCAAACCTCAGTCATGTTCCCAGGGAACAGGGTTCCAGGAACAAACCTCAGTCATGTTGCCAAGCCACAGGTTTCCACCATCAAACCTCAGACATGTTCCCAGGCCACAGGGTTCCAGAATCAAACCGTTCTCATGTTCCCCGGCCACAGGGTTCCAGAATCCACTGATTTAATGTTCCCAGGCAACAGGGTTCCAGTATCAATCCTCAGTTATATTCCCAGTCTACAGGGTTCCAGAATAAAACCTCAGTCATGTTCCCAGTCCACAGGGTTCCAGAACCAAGCCTCAGTTAGGTTCCCAGGGCACAGTATTCCACAATCTAAACAGATGTCATATTCCCAGGCCACAGGATTCCAGAATCACGCCTCAGTCATGTTCCCAGGCCACAAGCATCCAGAATTAAACCTCAGTCATGTTGCCAGGCCATAGGGTACCACCATCAAACCTCAGTCATATTGCCAGACCACAGGTTTCCACAATCAAACCGATTTCATGTTCCCAGGCAACAGGGTACCAGAATCCAAACCGATGTCATGTTCCCAGGCCACAGGATTCCACAATCTAACATCAGTCATGTTCCCAGGACAATGCCCTCCAGAATCAAACCACAGTCATATACCCAGGCCACATCTTCCCAGAATCAATCCTCAGTCATGTTCCCAGTCCACAGGATTCCAGAACCAAGCCTTCAGTCAGGTTCCCAGGGCACAGTATTCCACAATCTAAACAGATGTCATGTTCCCAGGCCACAGGTTTCCAGAATCACACCTCAGTCATGTTCCCAGGCCACAGGGTTCCAGAATCAAACCAATGTCAAGTTCCCAGGCCATGGGTTTCCAGTACCAGGCTGCAGTCATGTTTCCAGGGCACAGGGTTCTACAGTCAAACCTCAGTCATGTTGCCAGTCCACAGGTTTCTGCCATCAAACCTCAGTCAAGTTCCCAGGACACAGATTTCCAGAATCAAACCGCAGTCATATTCCCAGGTCACATGGTTCCAGAATCAAACCTCAGTCATGTTTGCAGGACCCATGGTTCCACAATCAAACCACAGTCATGTTCCCAGCACAAAGGTGTCCAGAATCAAACCTCAGTCATGTTCCCAGGGAACAGGGTTCCAGTAACAAACCTCAGTCATATTGCCAAGCCACAGGTTTCCACCATGAAACCTCAGACATGTTCCCAGGCCATAGGGTTCCAGAATCAAACCGTTCTCATGTTCCCAGGCCACAGGGTTCCAGAATCCACTGATGTCATGTTCCCAGGCCACAGGATTCCAGAATAAAACCTCAGTCATGTTCCCAGTGCACAGGGTTCCAGAACCAAGCCTCAGTCAGGTTCCCATGGCACAGTATTCCACAATCTAAACAGATGTCATGTTCCCAGGCCACAGGATTCCAGAATCACGCCTCTGTCATGTTCCCTGGCCACAGGGTTCCAGAATCAAACCAATGTCAAGTTCCCAGGCCATGGGTTTCAAGTATCAGGTCGCAGTCATGTTTCCAGGACAGAGGGTTCTACAATCAAACCTCAGTCATGTCGCCAGTCCACAGGTTTCTGCCATCAAACCTCAGTCAAGTTCCCAGGCCACAGATTTCCAGAATCAAACCTCAGTCATATTGCCATGACACATGGTTCCAGAATCAAACCTCAGTCATGTTCGCAGGCCACAGGTTTCCACAATCAAAGCACGGTCATGTTCCCAGGACAAAGGTGTCCAGAAGCAAACCTCACTCATGTTCCCAGGGAACAGGGTTCCAGTAACAAACCTCAGTCATGTTGCCAGGCCACAGGTTTCCACCATCAAACCTCAGACATATTCCCAAGCCACAGGGTTCCAGAATCAAACCTTTCTCATGTTCCCAGGCCACAGGGTTTCAGAATCAGGCTTCAGTCATGTTGCCAGGCCACAGGGTTCCAAAATCCAGCCTCAGTCATTTTGCCAGTCAAGAGTGGTCCACCATCAAACCTCAGTCATGATCCCAGGCCACATGTTTCCACAATGAAACCTCAGTCATTATCCCAGGCCACAGGTTTCCAGAATCAAACCTCAGTCATATTCCCAGGACACATGTTTCCATTATCAAACCTCAGTCATGTTCGCAGGGCACAGGTTTCAACAATCAAACCTCATTCAATTTCCCAGAACACAGGTGTCCAGAATCCAACCTCAGTCATGTTCCCAGGGAACAGGCTTCCAGAAACAAACCTCAGTCATTTTCCCAGGCCACAGGGTTTCAGAATCAAACCACAGTCATGTTCCCAGGCCAGAGGGTTGCACAATCAAACCTCAGTCTTGTTCCCAGGCCACAGGATTCCAGAATCCAACCGATGTCATGTTCCCAGGCCACAGGGTTCCAGATTCAAACCACAGTCATGTTCCCAGGCCAGGGGGTTCCACAATCAAACCTCAGCCATGTTCCCAGGCCACAGGTTTCCAGAAGCAAACCTCAGTCATGTTCCCAGGACACAGGTTTCCAGAGTCAACCCGATATCATGTTCCCTGGCCACAGTCTTCCAGAATTAAACCTCAGTCATGTTGCCAGGTCAGAGGTTTCCACCATCAAACCTCAGACAAGTTTCCAGGACACAGGGTTCCAGAATCAAACCGTTCTCATGTTCCCTGGCCACAGGGTTCCAGAATCCACCGATGTCATGTTCCCAGGCCACAGGGTTCCAGAATCAATCCTCAGTTATGTTCCCTGGCTACAGGGTTCCAGAATCAAACCTCAGTCATGTTGCCAGTCCACAGGGTTCCAGAACCAAGGCTCAGTCAGGTTACCGGGGCACAGTATTCCACAAACTAAACAGATGTCATGTTCCCAGGCCACATGGTTCCAGAATCAAACCTCACTCATATTCCCAGGCCACAGGTTTCCAGAATCAATCCGATTTCATGTTCCCAGGCAACAGGGTACCAGAATCCAAACCGATGTCATGTTCCCAAGCCACAGGATTCCACAATCTCACATCAGGCATGTTCCCAGGCCAATGGTTTCCAGAATCAAACCTCAGTCATATTCCCAGGCCACATGGTTCCAGATTCAAACCTCAGTCATGTTCCCAGGACCCAGGGTTCCAGAATCAAACCTCAGTCATGTTCCCTGGACACAGGTTTCAAAAATAAAATCCCAGTCATGTTCTCAGGCCACAGGGTACCACAACTAAACCTCAGTCATATTCCCAGGCCAGAGGGTTCCACAATCAAACCTCAGTCCTTTTGCTAGGCCACGGTTCCACCAGCAAGCCTCAGTCATGTTCCCAGGCCAGAGTGTTCCACAATCAAACCTAAGTCATCTTTCCAGGCCACAGGGTTCCACCATCAACCCTCAGTCATGTTGCCTGGTCACAGGTTTCCACCATCAAACCTCAGACAAGTTTCCAGGACACAGGGTTCCAGAATCAAACCGTTCTCATGTTCCCTGGCCAGAGGGTTCCAGAATCCACCGATGTCATGTTCCCAGGCCACAGGGTTCCAGAATCCACCGATGTCATGTTCCCAGGCCACAGGGTTCCAGAATTAATCCTCAGTTATGTTCCCAGGCTACAGGGTTCCGGAATCAAACCTCAGTCATGTTCCCAGGGAACAGGGTTCCAGGAACAAACCTCAGTCATGTTGCCAAGCCACAGGTTTCCACCATCAAACCTCAGACATGTTCCCAGGCCACAGGGTTCCAGAATCAAACCGTTCTCATGTTCCCCGGCCACAGGGTTCCAGAATCCACTGATTTAATGTTCCCAGGCAACAGGGTTCCAGTATCAATCCTCAGTTATATTCCCAGTCTACAGGGTTCCAGAATAAAACCTCAGTCATGTTCCCAGTCCACAGGGTTCCAGAACCAAGCCTCAGTTAGGTTCCCAGGGCACAGTATTCCACAATCTAAACAGATGTCATATTCCCAGGCCACAGGATTCCAGAATCACGCCTCAGTCATGTTCCCAGGCCACAAGCATCCAGAATTAAACCTCAGTCATGTTGCCAGGCCATAGGGTACCACCATCAAACCTCAGTCATATTGCCAGACCACAGGTTTCCACAATCAAACCGATTTCATGTTCCCAGGCAACAGGGTACCAGAATCCAAACCGATGTCATGTTCCCAGGCCACAGGATTCCACAATCTAACATCAGTCATGTTCCCAGGACAATGCCCTCCAGAATCAAACCACAGTCATATACCCAGGCCACATGGTCCCAGAATCAATCCTCAGTCATGTTCCCAGTCCACAGGATTCCAGAACCAAGCCTTCAGTCAGGTTCCCAGGGCACAGTATTCCACAATCTAAACAGATGTCATGTTCCCAGGCCACAGGTTTCCAGAATCACGCCTCAGTCATGTTCCCAGGCCACAGGGTTCCAGAATCAAACCAATGTCAAGTTCCTAGGCCATGGGTTTCCAGTACCAGGCTGCAGTCATGTTTCCAGGGCACAGGGTTCTACAGTCAAACCTCAGTCATGTTGCCAGTCCACAGGTTTCTGCCATCAAACCTCAGTCAAGTTCCCAGGACACAGATTTCCAGAATCAAACCGCAGTCATATTCCCAGGTCACATGGTTCCAGAATCAAACCTCAGTCATGTTTGCAGGACCCATGGTTCCACAATCAAACCACAGTCATGTTCCCAGCACAAAGGTGTCCAGAATCAAACCTCAGTCATGTTCCCAGGGAACAGGGTTCCAGTAACAAACCTCAGTCATGTTGCCAAGCCACAGGTTTCCACCATGAAACCTCAGACATGTTCCCAGGCCATAGGGTTCCAGAATCAAACCGTTCTCATGTTCCCAGGCCACAGGGTTCCAGAATCCACTGATGTCATGTTCCCAGGCCACAGGATTCCAGAATAAAACCTCAGTCATGTTCCCAGTCCACAGGGTTCCAGAACCAAGGCTCAGTCAGGTTACCGGGGTACAGTATTCCACAAACTAAACAGATGTCATGTTCCCAGGCCACATGGTTCCAGAATCAAACCTCACTCATATTCCCAGGCCACAGGTTTCCAGAATCAATCCGATTTCATGTTCCCAGGCAACAGGGTACCAGAATCCAAACCGATGTCATGTTCCCAAGCCACAGGATTCCACAATCTCACATCAGGCATGTTCCCAGGCCAATGGTTTCCAGAATCAAACCTCAGTCATATTCCCAGGCCACATGGTTCCAGATTCAAACCTCAGTCATGTTCCCAGGACCCAGGGTTCCAGAATCAAACCTCAGTCATGTTCCCTGGACACAGGTTTCAAAAATAAAATCCCAGTCATGTTCTCAGGCCACAGGGTACCACAACTAAACCTCAGTCATATTCCCAGGCCAGAGGGTTCCACAATCAAACCTCAGTCCTTTTGCTAGGCCACGGTTCCACCAGCAAGCCTCAGTCATGTTCCCAGGCCAGAGTGTTCCACAATCAAACCTAAGTCATCTTTCCAGGCCACAGGGTTCCACCATCAACCCTCAGTCATGTTGCCTGGTCACAGGTTTCCACCATCAAACCTCAGACAAGTTTCCAGGACACAGGGTTCCAGAATCAAACCGTTCTCATGTTCCCTGGCCAGAGGGTTCCAGAATCCACCGATGTCATGTTCCCAGGCCACAGGGTTCCAGAATCCACCGATGTCATGTTCCCAGGCCACAGGGTTCCAGAATTAATCCTCAGTTATGTTCCCAGGCTACAGGGTTCCGGAATCAAACCTCAGTCATGTTCCCAGGGAACAGGGTTCCAGGAACAAACCTCAGTCATGTTGCCAAGCCACAGGTTTCCACCATCAAACCTCAGACATGTTCCCAGGCCACAGGGTTCCAGAATCAAACCGTTCTCATGTTCCCCGGCCACAGGGTTCCAGAATCCACTGATGTAATGTTCCCAGGCAACAGGGTTCCAGTATCAATCCTCAGTTATATTCCCAGTCTACAGGGTGCCAGAATAAAACCTCAGTCATGTTCCCAGTCCACAGGGTTCCAGAACCAAGCCTCAGTTAGGTTCCCAGGGCACAGTATTCCACAATCTAAACAGATGTCATATTCCCAGGCCCCAGGATTCCAGAATCACGCCTCAGTCATGTTCCCAGGCCACAAGCATCCAGAATTAAACCTCAGTCATGTTGCCAGGCCATAGGGTACCACCATCAAACCTCAGTCATATTGCCAGACCACAGGTTTCCACAATCAAACCGATTTCATGTTCCCAGGCAACAGGGTACCAGAATCCAAACCGATGTCATGTTCCCAGGCCACAGGATTCCACAATCTAACATAAGTCATGTTCCCAGGACAATGCCCTCCAGAATCAAACCACAGTCATATACCCAGGCCACATGGTCCCAGAATCAATCCTCAGTCATGTTCCCAGTCCACAGGATTCCAGAACCAAGCCTTCAGTCAGGTTCCCAGGGCACAGTATTCCACAATCTAAACAGATGTCATGTTCCCAGGCCACAGGTTTCCAGAATCACGCCTCAGTCATGTTCCCAGGCCACAGGGTTCCAGAATCAAACCAATGTCAAGTTCCCAGGCCATGGGTTTCCAGTACCAGGCTGCAGTCATGTTTCCAGGGCACAGGGTTCTACAGTCAAACCTCAGTCATGTTGCCAGTCCACAGGTTTCTGCCATCAAACCTCAGTCAAGTTCCCAGGACACAGATTTCCAGAATCAAACCGCAGTCATATTCCCAGGTCACATGGTTCCAGAATCAAACCTCAGTCATGTTTGCAGGACCCATGGTTCCACAATCAAACCACAGTCATGTTCCCAGCACAAAGGTGTCCAGAATCAAACCTCAGTCATGTTCCCAGGGAACAGGGTTCCAGTAACAAACCTCAGTCATGTTGCCAAGCCACAGGTTTCCACCATGAAACCTCAGACATGTTCCCAGGCCATAGGGTTCCAGAATCAAACCGTTCTCATGTTCCCAGGCCACAGGGTTCCAGAATCCACTGATGTCATGTTCCCAGGCCACAGGATTCCAGAATAAAACCTCAGTCATGTTCCCAGTGCACAGGGTTCCAGAACCAAGCCTCAGTCAGGTTCCCATGGCACAGTATTCCACAATCTAAACAGATGTCATGTTCCCAGGCCACAGGATTCCAGAATCACGCCTCTGTCATGTTCCCTGGCCACAGGGTTCCAGAATCAAACCAATGTCAAGTTCCCAGGCCATGGGTTTCAAGTATCAGGTCGCAGTCATGTTTCCAGGACAGAGGGTTCTACAATCAAACCTCAGTCATGTCGCCAGTCCACAGGTTTCTGCCATCAAACCTCAGTCAAGTTCCCAGGCCACAGATTTCCAGAATCAAACCTCAGTCATATTCCCATGACACATGGTTCCAGAATCAAACCTCAGTCATGTTCGCAGGCCACAGGTTTCCACAATCAAAGCACGGTCATGTTCCCAGGACAAAGGTGTCCAGAAGCAAACCTCACTCATGTTCCCAGGGAACAGGGTTCCAGTAACAAACCTCAGTCATGTTGCCAGGCCACAGGTTTCCACCATCAAACCTCAGACATATTCCCAAGCCACAGGGTTCCAGAATCAAACCTTTCTCATGTTCCCAGGCCACAGGGTTTCAGAATCAGGCTTCAGTCATGTTGCCAGGCCACAGGGTTCCAAAATCCAGCCTCAGTCATTTTGCCAGTCAAGAGTGGTCCACCATCAAACCTCAGTCATGATCCCAGGCCACATGTTTCCACAATGAAACCTCAGTCATTATCCCAGGCCACAGGTTTCCAGAATCAAACCTCAGTCATATTCCCAGGACACATGTTTTCATTATCAAACCTCAGTCATGTTCGCAGGGCACAGGTTTCAACAATCAAACCTCATTCAATTTCCCAGAACACAGGTGTCCAGAATCCAACCTCAGTCATGTTCCCAGGGAACAGGCTTCCAGAAACAAACCTCAGTCATTTTCCCAGGCCACAGGGTTTCAGAATCAAACCACAGTCATGTTCCCAGGCCAGAGGGTTGCACAATCAAACCTCAGTCTTGTTCCCAGGCCACAGGATTCCAGAATCCAACCGATGTCATGTTCCCAGGCCACAGGGTTCCAGATTCAAACCACAGTCATGTTCCCAGACCAGGGGGTTCCACAATCAAACCTCAGCCATGTTCCCAGGCCACAGGTTTCCAGAAGCAAACCTCAGTCATGTTCCCAGGACACAGGTTTCCAGAGTCAACCCGATATCATGTTCCCTGGCCACAGTCTTCCAGAATTAAACCTCAGTCATGTTGCCAGGTCAGAGGTTTCCACCATCAAACCTCAGACAAGTTTCCAGGACACAGGGTTCCAGAATCAAACCGTTCTCATGTTCCCTGGCCACAGGGTTCCAGAATCCACCGATGTCATGTTCCCAGGCCACAGGGTTCCAGAATCAATCCTCAGTTATGTTCCCTGGCTACAGGGTTCCAGAATCAAACCTCAGTCATGTTGCCAGTCCACAGGGTTCCAGAACCAAGGCTCAGTCAGGTTACCGGGGCACAGTATTCCACAAACTAAACAGATGTCATGTTCCCAGGCCACATGGTTCCAGAATCAAACCTCACTCATATTCCCAGGCCACAGGTTTCCAGAATCAATCCGATTTCATGTTCCCAGGCAACAGGGTACCAGAATCCAAACCGATGTCATGTTCCCAAGCCACAGGATTCCACAATCTCACATCAGGCATGTTCCCAGGCCAATGGTTTCCAGAATCAAACCTCAGTCATATTCCCAGGCCACATGGTTCCAGATTCAAACCTCAGTCATGTTCCCAGGACCCAGGGTTCCAGAATCAAACCTCAGTCATGTTCCCTGGACACAGGTTTCAAAAATAAAATCCCAGTCATGTTCTCAGGCCACAGGGTACCACAACTAAACCTCAGTCATATTCCCAGGCCAGAGGGTTCCACAATCAAACCTCAGTCCTTTTGCTAGGCCACGGTTCCACCAGCAAGCCTCAGTCATGTTCCCAGGCCAGAGTGTTCCACAATCAAACCTAAGTCATCTTTCCAGGCCACAGGGTTCCACCATCAACCCTCAGTCATGTTGCCTGGTCACAGGTTTCCACCATCAAACCTCAGACAAGTTTCCAGGACACAGGGTTCCAGAATCAAACCGTTCTCATGTTCCCTGGCCAGAGGGTTCCAGAATCCACCGATGTCATGTTCCCAGGCCACAGGGTTCCAGAATCCACCGATGTCATGTTCCCAGGCCACAGGGTTCCAGAATTAATCCTCAGTTATGTTCCCAGGCTACAGGGTTCCGGAATCAAACCTCAGTCATGTTCCCAGGGAACAGGGTTCCAGGAACAAACCTCAGTCATGTTGCCAAGCCACAGGTTTCCACCATCAAACCTCAGACATGTTCCCAGGCCACAGGGTTCCAGAATCAAACCGTTCTCATGTTCCCCGGCCACAGGGTTCCAGAATCCACTGATTTAATGTTCCCAGGCAACAGGGTTCCAGTATCAATCCTCAGTTATATTCCCAGTCTACAGGGTTCCAGAATAAAACCTCAGTCATGTTCCCAGTCCACAGGGTTCCAGAACCAAGCCTCAGTTAGGTTCCCAGGGCACAGTATTCCACAATCTAAACAGATGTCATATTCCCAGGCCACAGGATTCCAGAATCACGCCTCAGTCATGTTCCCAGGCCACAAGCATCCAGAATTAAACCTCAGTCATGTTGCCAGGCCATAGGGTACCACCATCAAACCTCAGTCATATTGCCAGACCACAGGTTTCCACAATCAAACCGATTTCATGTTCCCAGGCAACAGGGTACCAGAATCCAAACCGATGTCATGTTCCCAGGCCACAGGATTCCACAATCTAACATCAGTCATGTTCCCAGGACAATGCCCTCCAGAATCAAACCACAGTCATATACCCAGGCCACATGGTCCCAGAATCAATCCTCAGTCATGTTCCCAGTCCACAGGATTCCAGAACCAAGCCTTCAGTCAGGTTCCCAGGGCACAGTATTCCACAATCTAAACAGATGTCATGTTCCCAGGCCACAGGTTTCCAGAATCACACCTCAGTCATGTTCCCAGGCCACAGGGTTCCAGAATCAAACCAATGTCAAGTTCCCAGGCCATGGGTTTCCAGTACCAGGCTGCAGTCATGTTTCCAGGGCACAGGGTTCTACAGTCAAACCTCAGTCATGTTGCCAGTCCACAGGTTTCTGCCATCAAACCTCAGTCAAGTTCCCAGGACACAGATTTCCAGAATCAAACCGCAGTCATATTCCCAGGTCACATGGTTCCAGAATCAAACCTCAGTCATGTTTGCAGGACCCATGGTTCCACAATCAAACCACAGTCATGTTCCCAGCACAAAGGTGTCCAGAATCAAACCTCAGTCATGTTCCCAGGGAACAGGGTTCCAGTAACAAACCTCAGTCATGTTGCCAAGCCACAGGTTTCCACCATGAAACCTCAGACATGTTCCCAGGCCATAGGGTTCCAGAATCAAACCGTTCTCATGTTCCCAGGCCACAGGGTTCCAGAATCCACTGATGTCATGTTCCCAGGCCACAGGATTCCAGAATAAAACCTCAGTCATGTTCCCAGTGCACAGGGTTCCAGAACCAAGCCTCAGTCAGGTTCCCATGGCACAGTATTCCACAATCTAAACAGATGTCATGTTCCCAGGCCACAGGATTCCAGAATCACGCCTCTGTCATGTTCCCTGGCCACAGGGTTCCAGAATCAAACCAATGTCAAGTTCCCAGGCCATGGGTTTCAAGTATCAGGTCGCAGTCATGTTTCCAGGACAGAGGGTTCTACAATCAAACCTCAGTCATGTCGCCAGTCCACAGGTTTCTGCCATCAAACCTCAGTCAAGTTCCCAGGCCACAGATTTCCAGAATCAAACCTCAGTCATATTGCCATGACACATGGTTCCAGAATCAAACCTCAGTCATGTTCGCAGGCCACAGGTTTCCACAATCAAAGCACGGTCATGTTCCCAGGACAAAGGTGTCCAGAAGCAAACCTCACTCATGTTCCCAGGGAACAGGGTTCCAGTAACAAACCTCAGTCATGTTGCCAGGCCACAGGTTTCCACCATCAAACCTCAGACATATTCCCAAGCCACAGGGTTCCAGAATCAAACCTTTCTCATGTTCCCAGGCCACAGGGTTTCAGAATCAGGCTTCAGTCATGTTGCCAGGCCACAGGGTTCCAAAATCCAGCCTCAGTCATTTTGCCAGTCAAGAGTGGTCCACCATCAAACCTCAGTCATGATCCCAGGCCACATGTTTCCACAATGAAACCTCAGTCATTATCCCAGGCCACAGGTTTCCAGAATCAAACCTCAGTCATATTCCCAGGACACATGTTTCCATTATCAAACCTCAGTCATGTTCGCAGGGCACAGGTTTCAACAATCAAACCTCATTCAATTTCCCAGAACACAGGTGTCCAGAATCCAACCTCAGTCATGTTCCCAGGGAACAGGCTTCCAGAAACAAACCTCAGTCATTTTCCCAGGCCACAGGGTTTCAGAATCAAACCACAGTCATGTTCCCAGGCCAGAGGGTTGCACAATCAAACCTCAGTCTTGTTCCCAGGCCACAGGATTCCAGAATCCAACCGATGTCATGTTCCCAGGCCACAGGGTTCCAGATTCAAACCACAGTCATGTTCCCAGGCCAGGGGGTTCCACAATCAAACCTCAGCCATGTTCCCAGGCCACAGGTTTCCAGAAGCAAACCTCAGTCATGTTCCCAGGACACAGGTTTCCAGAGTCAACCCGATATCATGTTCCCTGGCCACAGTCTTCCAGAATTAAACCTCAGTCATGTTGCCAGGTCAGAGGTTTCCACCATCAAACCTCAGACAAGTTTCCAGGACACAGGGTTCCAGAATCAAACCGTTCTCATGTTCCCTGGCCACAGGGTTCCAGAATCCACCGATGTCATGTTCCCAGGCCACAGGGTTCCAGAATCAATCCTCAGTTATGTTCCCTGGCTACAGGGTTCCAGAATCAAACCTCAGTCATGTTGCCAGTCCACAGGGTTCCAGAACCAAGGCTCAGTCAGGTTACCGGGGCACAGTATTCCACAAACTAAACAGATGTCATGTTCCCAGGCCACATGGTTCCAGAATCAAACCTCACTCATATTCCCAGGCCACAGGTTTCCAGAATCAATCCGATTTCATGTTCCCAGGCAACAGGGTACCAGAATCCAAACCGATGTCATGTTCCCAAGCCACAGGATTCCACAATCTCACATCAGGCATGTTCCCAGGCCAATGGTTTCCAGAATCAAACCTCAGTCATATTCCCAGGCCACATGGTTCCAGATTCAAACCTCAGTCATGTTCCCAGGACCCAGGGTTCCAGAATCAAACCTCAGTCATGTTCCCTGGACACAGGTTTCAAAAATAAAATCCCAGTCATGTTCTCAGGCCACAGGGTACCACAACTAAACCTCAGTCATATTCCCAGGCCAGAGGGTTCCACAATCAAACCTCAGTCCTTTTGCTAGGCCACGGTTCCACCAGCAAGCCTCAGTCATGTTCCCAGGCCAGAGTGTTCCACAATCAAACCTAAGTCATCTTTCCAGGCCACAGGGTTCCACCATCAACCCTCAGTCATGTTGCCTGGTCACAGGTTTCCACCATCAAACCTCAGACAAGTTTCCAGGACACAGGGTTCCAGAATCAAACCGTTCTCATGTTCCCTGGCCAGAGGGTTCCAGAATCCACCGATGTCATGTTCCCAGGCCACAGGGTTCCAGAATCCACCGATGTCATGTTCCCAGGCCACAGGGTTCCAGAATTAATCCTCAGTTATGTTCCCAGGCTACAGGGTTCCGGAATCAAACCTCAGTCATGTTCCCAGGGAACAGGGTTCCAGGAACAAACCTCAGTCATGTTGCCAAGCCACAGGTTTCCACCATCAAACCTCAGACATGTTCCCAGGCCACAGGGTTCCAGAATCAAACCGTTCTCATGTTCCCCGGCCACAGGGTTCCAGAATCCACTGATTTAATGTTCCCAGGCAACAGGGTTCCAGTATCAATCCTCAGTTATATTCCCAGTCTACAGGGTTCCAGAATAAAACCTCAGTCATGTTCCCAGTCCACAGGGTTCCAGAACCAAGCCTCAGTTAGGTTCCCAGGGCACAGTATTCCACAATCTAAACAGATGTCATATTCCCAGGCCACAGGATTCCAGAATCACGCCTCAGTCATGTTCCCAGGCCACAAGCATCCAGAATTAAACCTCAGTCATGTTGCCAGGCCATAGGGTACCACCATCAAACCTCAGTCATATTGCCAGACCACAGGTTTCCACAATCAAACCGATTTCATGTTCCCAGGCAACAGGGTACCAGAATCCAAACCGATGTCATGTTCCCAGGCCACAGGATTCCACAATCTAACATCAGTCATGTTCCCAGGACAATGCCCTCCAGAATCAAACCACAGTCATATACCCAGGCCACATGGTCCCAGAATCAATCCTCAGTCATGTTCCCAGTCCACAGGATTCCAGAACCAAGCCTTCAGTCAGGTTCCCAGGGCACAGTATTCCACAATCTAAACAGATGTCATGTTCCCAGGCCACAGGTTTCCAGAATCACACCTCAGTCATGTTCCCAGGCCACAGGGTTCCAGAATCAAACCAATGTCAAGTTCCCAGGCCATGGGTTTCCAGTACCAGGCTGCAGTCATGTTTCCAGGGCACAGGGTTCTACAGTCAAACCTCAGTCATGTTGCCAGTCCACAGGTTTCTGCCATCAAACCTCAGTCAAGTTCCCAGGACACAGATTTCCAGAATCAAACCGCAGTCATATTCCCAGGTCACATGGTTCCAGAATCAAACCTCAGTCATGTTTGCAGGACCCATGGTTCCACAATCAAACCACAGTCATGTTCCCAGCACAAAGGTGTCCAGAATCAAACCTCAGTCATGTTCCCAGGGAACAGGGTTCCAGTAACAAACCTCAGTCATGTTGCCAAGCCACAGGTTTCCACCATGAAACCTCAGACATGTTCCCAGGCCATAGGGTTCCAGAATCAAACCGTTCTCATGTTCCCAGGCCACAGGGTTCCAGAATCCACTGATGTCATGTTCCCAGGCCACAGGATTCCAGAATAAAACCTCAGTCATGTTCCCAGTGCACAGGGTTCCAGAACCAAGCCTCAGTCAGGTTCCCATGGCACAGTATTCCACAATCTAAACAGATGTCATGTTCCCAGGCCACAGGATTCCAGAATCACGCCTCTGTCATGTTCCCTGGCCACAGGGTTCCAGAATCAAACCAATGTCAAGTTCCCAGGCCATGGGTTTCAAGTATCAGGTCGCAGTCATGTTTCCAGGACAGAGGGTTCTACAATCAAACCTCAGTCATGTCGCCAGTCCACAGGTTTCTGCCATCAAACCTCAGTCAAGTTCCCAGGCCACAGATTTCCAGAATCAAACCTCAGTCATATTGCCATGACACATGGTTCCAGAATCAAACCTCAGTCATGTTCGCAGGCCACAGGTTTCCACAATCAAAGCACGGTCATGTTCCCAGGACAAAGGTGTCCAGAAGCAAACCTCACTCATGTTCCCAGGGAACAGGGTTCCAGTAACAAACCTCAGTCATGTTGCCAGGCCACAGGTTTCCACCATCAAACCTCAGACATATTCCCAAGCCACAGGGTTCCAGAATCAAACCTTTCTCATGTTCCCAGGCCACAGGGTTTCAGAATCAGGCTTCAGTCATGTTGCCAGGCCACAGGGTTCCAAAATCCAGCCTCAGTCATTTTGCCAGTCAAGAGTGGTCCACCATCAAACCTCAGTCATGATCCCAGGCCACATGTTTCCACAATGAAACCTCAGTCATTATCCCAGGCCACAGGTTTCCAGAATCAAACCTCAGTCATATTCCCAGGACACATGTTTCCATTATCAAACCTCAGTCATGTTCGCAGGGCACAGGTTTCAACAATCAAACCTCATTCAATTTCCCAGAACACAGGTGTCCAGAATCCAACCTCAGTCATGTTCCCAGGGAACAGGCTTCCAGAAACAAACCTCAGTCATTTTCCCAGGCCACAGGGTTTCAGAATCAAACCACAGTCATGTTCCCAGGCCAGAGGGTTGCACAATCAAACCTCAGTCTTGTTCCCAGGCCACAGGATTCCAGAATCCAACCGATGTCATGTTCCCAGGCCACAGGGTTCCAGATTCAAACCACAGTCATGTTCCCAGGCCAGGGGGTTCCACAATCAAACCTCAGCCATGTTCCCAGGCCACAGGTTTCCAGAAGCAAACCTCAGTCATGTTCCCAGGACACAGGTTTCCAGAGTCAACCCGATATCATGTTCCCTGGCCACAGTCTTCCAGAATTAAACCTCAGTCATGTTGCCAGGTCAGAGGTTTCCACCATCAAACCTCAGACAAGTTTCCAGGACACAGGGTTCCAGAATCAAACCGTTCTCATGTTCCCTGGCCACAGGGTTCCAGAATCCACCGATGTCATGTTCCCAGGCCACAGGGTTCCAGAATCAATCCTCAGTTATGTTCCCTGGCTACAGGGTTCCAGAATCAAACCTCAGTCATGTTGCCAGTCCACAGGGTTCCAGAACCAAGGCTCAGTCAGGTTACCGGGGCACAGTATTCCACAAACTAAACAGATGTCATGTTCCCAGGCCACATGGTTCCAGAATCAAACCTCACTCATATTCCCAGGCCACAGGTTTCCAGAATCAATCCGATTTCATGTTCCCAGGCAACAGGGTACCAGAATCCAAACCGATGTCATGTTCCCAAGCCACAGGATTCCACAATCTCACATCAGGCATGTTCCCAGGCCAATGGTTTCCAGAATCAAACCTCAGTCATATTCCCAGGCCACATGGTTCCAGATTCAAACCTCAGTCATGTTCCCAGGACCCAGGGTTCCAGAATCAAACCTCAGTCATGTTCCCTGGACACAGGTTTCAAAAATAAAATCCCAGTCATGTTCTCAGGCCACAGGGTACCACAACTAAACCTCAGTCATATTCCCAGGCCAGAGGGTTCCACAATCAAACCTCAGTCCTTTTGCTAGGCCACGGTTCCACCAGCAAGCCTCAGTCATGTTCCCAGGCCAGAGTGTTCCACAATCAAACCTAAGTCATCTTTCCAGGCCACAGGGTTCCACCATCAACCCTCAGTCATGTTGCCTGGTCACAGGTTTCCACCATCAAACCTCAGACAAGTTTCCAGGACACAGGGTTCCAGAATCAAACCGTTCTCATGTTCCCTGGCCAGAGGGTTCCAGAATCCACCGATGTCATGTTCCCAGGCCACAGGGTTCCAGAATCCACCGATGTCATGTTCCCAGGCCACAGGGTTCCAGAATTAATCCTCAGTTATGTTCCCAGGCTACAGGGTTCCGGAATCAAACCTCAGTCATGTTCCCAGGGAACAGGGTTCCAGGAACAAACCTCAGTCATGTTGCCAAGCCACAGGTTTCCACCATCAAACCTCAGACATGTTCCCAGGCCACAGGGTTCCAGAATCAAACCGTTCTCATGTTCCCCGGCCACAGGGTTCCAGAATCCACTGATTTAATGTTCCCAGGCAACAGGGTTCCAGTATCAATCCTCAGTTATATTCCCAGTCTACAGGGTTCCAGAATAAAACCTCAGTCATGTTCCCAGTCCACAGGGTTCCAGAACCAAGCCTCAGTTAGGTTCCCAGGGCACAGTATTCCACAATCTAAACAGATGTCATATTCCCAGGCCACAGGATTCCAGAATCACGCCTCAGTCATGTTCCCAGGCCACAAGCATCCAGAATTAAACCTCAGTCATGTTGCCAGGCCATAGGGTACCACCATCAAACCTCAGTCATATTGCCAGACCACAGGTTTCCACAATCAAACCGATTTCATGTTCCCAGGCAACAGGGTACCAGAATCCAAACCGATGTCATGTTCCCAGGCCACAGGATTCCACAATCTAACATCAGTCATGTTCCCAGGACAATGCCCTCCAGAATCAAACCACAGTCATATACCCAGGCCACATGGTCCCAGAATCAATCCTCAGTCATGTTCCCAGTCCACAGGATTCCAGAACCAAGCCTTCAGTCAGGTTCCCAGGGCACAGTATTCCACAATCTAAACAGATGTCATGTTCCCAGGCCACAGGTTTCCAGAATCACACCTCAGTCATGTTCCCAGGCCACAGGGTTCCAGAATCAAACCAATGTCAAGTTCCCAGGCCATGGGTTTCCAGTACCAGGCTGCAGTCATGTTTCCAGGGCACAGGGTTCTACAGTCAAACCTCAGTCATGTTGCCAGTCCACAGGTTTCTGCCATCAAACCTCAGTCAAGTTCCCAGGACACAGATTTCCAGAATCAAACCGCAGTCATATTCCCAGGTCACATGGTTCCAGAATCAAACCTCAGTCATGTTTGCAGGACCCATGGTTCCACAATCAAACCACAGTCATGTTCCCAGCACAAAGGTGTCCAGAATCAAACCTCAGTCATGTTCCCAGGGAACAGGGTTCCAGTAACAAACCTCAGTCATGTTGCCAAGCCACAGGTTTCCACCATGAAACCTCAGACATGTTCCCAGGCCACAGGGTTCCAGAATCCACTGATGTCATGTTCCCAGGCCACAGGATTCCAGAATAAAACCTCAGTCATGTTCCCAGTGCACAGGGTTCCAGAACCAAGCCTCAGTCAGGTTCCCATGGCACAGTATTCCACAATCTAAACAGATGTCATGTTCCCAGGCCACAGGATTCCAGAATCACGCCTCTGTCATGTTCCCTGGCCACAGGGTTCCAGAATCAAACCAATGTCAAGTTCCCAGGCCATGGGTTTCAAGTATCAGGTCGCAGTCATGTTTCCAGGACAGAGGGTTCTACAATCAAACCTCAGTCATGTCGCCAGTCCACAGGTTTCTGCCATCAAACCTCAGTCAAGTTCCCAGGCCACAGATTTCCAGAATCAAACCTCAGTCATATTCCCATGACACATGGTTCCAGAATCAAACCTCAGTCATGTTCGCAGGCCACAGGTTTCCACAATCAAAGCACGGTCATGTTCCCAGGACAAAGGTGTCCAGAAGCAAACCTCACTCATGTTCCCAGGGAACAGGGTTCCAGTAACAAACCTGTCATGTTGCCAGGCCACAGGTTTCCACCATCAAACCTCAGACATATTCCCAAGCCACAGGGTTCCAGAATCAAACCTTTCTCATGTTCCCAGGCCACAGGGTTTCAGAATCAGGCTTCAGTCATGTTGCCAGGCCACAGGGTTCCAAAATCCAGCCTCAGTCATTTTGCCAGTCAAGAGTGGTCCACCATCAAACCTCAGTCATGATCCCAGGCCACATGTTTCCACAATGAAACCTCAGTCATTATCCCAGGCCACAGGTTTCCAGAATCAAACCTCAGTCATATTCCCAGGACACATGTTTCCATTATCAAACCTCAGTCATGTTCGCAGGGCACAGGTTTCAACAATCAAACCTCATTCAATTTCCCAGAACACAGGTGTCCAGAATCCAACCTCAGTCATGTTCCCAGGGAACAGGCTTCCAGAAACAAACCTCAGTCATTTTCCCAGGCCACAGGGTTTCAGAATCAAACCACAGTCATGTTCCCAGGCCAGAGGGTTGCACAATCAAACCTCAGTCTTGTTCCCAGGCCACAGGATTCCAGAATCCAACCGATGTCATGTTCCCAGGCCACAGGGTTCCAGATTCAAACCACAGTCATGTTCCCAGGCCAGGGGGTTCCACAATCAAACCTCAGCCATGTTCCCAGGCCACAGGTTTCCAGAAGCAAACCTCAGTCATGTTCCCAGGACACAGGTTTCCAGAGTCAACCCGAGATCATGTTCCCTGGCCACAGTCTTCCAGAATTAAACCTCAGTCATGTTGCCAGGTCAGAGGTTTCCACCATCAAACCTCAGACAAGTTTCCAGGACACAGGGTTCCAGAATCAAACCGTTCTCATGTTCCCTGGCCACAGGGTTCCAGAATCCACTGATGTCATGTTCCCAGGCCACAGGGTTCCAGAATCAATCCTCAGTTATGTTCCCTGGCTACAGGGTTCCAGAATCAAACCTCAGTCATGTTCCCAGTCCACAGGGTTCCAGAACCAAGGCTCAGTCAGGTTACCGGGGCACAGTATTCCACAAACTAAACAGATGTCATGTTCCCAGGCCACATGGTTCCAGAATCAAACCTCACTCATATTCCCAGGCCACAGGTTTCCAGAATCAATCCGATTTCATGTTCCCAGGCAACAGGGTACCAGAATCCAAACCGATGTCATGTTCCCAAGCCACAGGATTCCACAATCTCACATCAGGCATGTTCCCAGGCCAATGGTTTCCAGAATCAAACCTCAGTCATATTCCCAGGCCACATGGTTCCAGATTCAAACCTCAGTCATGTTCCCAGGACCCAGGGTTCCAGAATCAAACCTCAGTCATGTTCCCTGGACACAGGTTTCAAAAATAAAATCCCAGTCATGTTCTCAGGCCACAGGGTACCACAACTAAACCTCAGTCATATTCCCAGGCCAGAGGGTTCCACAATCAAACCTCAGTCCTTTTGCTAGGCCACGGTTCCACCAGCAAGCCTCAGTCATGTTCCCAGGCCAGAGTGTTCCACAATCAAACCTAAGTCATCTTTCCAGGCCACAGGGTTCCACCATCAACCCTCAGTCATGTTGCCTGGTCACAGGTTTCCACCATCAAACCTCAGACAAGTTTCCAGGACACAGGGTTCCAGAATCAAACCGTTCTCATGTTCCCTGGCCAGAGGGTTCCAGAATCCACCGATGTAATGTTCCCAGGACACAGGGTTCCAGAATCCACCGATGTCATGTTCCCAGGCCACAGGGTTCCAGAATTAATCCTCAGTTATGTTCCCAGGCTACAGGGTTCCGGAATCAAACCGTTCTCATGTTCCCCGGCCACAGGGTTCCAGAATCCACTGATGTAATGTTCCCAGGCAACAGGGTTCCAGTATCAATCCTCAGTTATATTCCCAGTCTACAGGGTTCCAGAATAAAACCTCAGTCATGTTCCCAGTCCACAGGGTTCCAGAACCAAGCCTCAGTTAGGTTCCCAGGGCACAGTATTCCACAATCTAAACAGATGTCATATTCCCAGGCCACAGGATTCCAGAATCACGCCTCAGTCATGTTCCCAGGCCACAAGCATCCAGAATTAAACCTCAATCATGCTGCCAGGCCATAGGGTACCACCATCAAACCTCAGTCATATTGCCATTCCACAGGTTTCCACAATCAAACCGATTTCATGTTCCCAGGCAACAGGGTACCAGAATCCAAACCAATGTCATGTTCCCAGGCCACAGGATTCCACAATCTAACATAAGTCATGTTCCCAGGCCAATGGTTTCCAGAATCAAACCACAGTCATATACCCAGGCCACATGGTCCCAGAATCAATCCTCAGTCATGTTCCCAGTCCACAGGATTCCAGAACCAAGCCTTCAGTCAGGTTCCCAGGGCACAGTATTCCACAATCTAAACAGATGTCATGTTCCCAGGCCACAGGTTTCCAGAATCACGCCTCAGTCATGTTCCCAGGCCACAGGGTTCCAGAATCAAACCAATGTCAAGTTCCTAGGCCATGGGTTTCCAGTACCAGGCCGCAGTCATGTTTCCAGGGCACAGGGTTCTACAGTCAAACCTCAGTCATGTTGCCAGTCCACAGGTTTCTGCCATCAAACCTCAGTCAAGTTCCCAGGACACAGATTTCCAGAATCAAACCGCAGTCATATTCCCAGGTCACATGGTTCCAGAATCAAACCTCAGTCATGTTTGCAGGACCCATGGTTCCACAATCAAACCACAGTCATGTTCCCAGCACAAAGGTGTCCAGAATCAAACCTCAGTCATGTTCCCAGGGAACAGGGTTCCAGTAACAAACCTCAGTCATGTTGCCAAGCCACAGGTTTCCACCATGAAACCTCAGACATGTTCCCAGGCCATAGGGTTCCAGAATCAAACCGTTCTCATGTTCCCAGGCCACAGGGTTCCAGAATCCACTGATGTCATGTTCCCAGGCCACAGGATTCCAGAATAAAACCTCAGTCATGTTCCCAGTGCACAGGGTTCCAGAACCAAGCCTCAGTCAGGTTCCCATGGCACAGTATTCCACAATCTAAACAGATGTCATGTTCCCAGGCCACAGGATTCCAGAATCACGCCTCTGTCATGTTCCCTGGCCACAGGGTTCCAGAATCAAACCAATGTCAAGTTCCTAGGCCATGGGTTTCCAGTACCAGGCTGCAGTCATGTTTCCAGGGCACAGGGTTCTACAGTCAAACCTCAGTCATGTTGCCAGTCCACAGGTTTCTGCCATCAAACCTCAGTCAAGTTCCCAGGACACAGATTTCCAGAATCAAACCTCAGTCATATTCCCAGGTCACATGGTTCCAGAATCAAACCTCAGTCATGTTTGCAGGACCCATGGTTCCACAATCAAACCACAGTCATGTTCCCAGCACAAAGGTGTCCAGAATCAAACCTCAGTCATGTTCCCAGGGAACAGGGTTCCAGTAACAAACCTCAGTCATGTTGCCAAGCCACAGGTTTCCACCATGAAACCTCAGACATGTTCCCAGGCCATAGGGTTCCAGAATCAAACCGTTCTCATGTTCCCAGGCCACAGGGTTCCAGAATCCACTGATGTCATGTTCCCAGGCCACAGGATTCCAGAATAAAACCTCAGTCATGTTCCCAGTGCACAGGGTTCCAGAACCAAGCCTCAGTCAGGTTCCCATGGCACAGTATTCCACAATCTAAACAGATGTCATGTTCCCAGGCCACAGGATTCCAGAATCACGCCTCTGTCATGTTCCCTGGCCACAGGGTTCCAGAATCAAACCAATGTCAAGTTCCCAGGCCATGGGTTTCAAGTATCAGGTCGCAGTCATGTTTCCAGGACAGAGGGTTCTACAATCAAACCTCAGTCATGTCGCCAGTCCACAGGTTTCTGCCATCAAACCTCAGTCAAGTTCCCAGGCCACAGATTTCCAGAATCAAACCTCAGTCATATTCCCATGACACATGGTTCCAGAATCAAACCTCAGTCATGTTCGCAGGCCACAGGTTTCCACAATCAAAGCACGGTCATGTTCCCAGGACAAAGGTGTCCAGAAGCAAACCTCACTCATGTTCCCAGGGAACAGGGTTCCAGTAACAAACCTCAGTCATGTTGCCAGGCCACAGGTTTCCACCATCAAACCTCAGACATATTCCCAAGCCACAGGGTTCCAGAATCAAACCTTTCTCATGTTCCCAGGCCACAGGGTTTCAGAATCAGGCTTCAGTCATGTTGCCAGGCCACAGGGTTCCAAAATCCAGCCTCAGTCATTTTGCCAGTCAAGAGTGGTCCACCATCAAACCTCAGTCATGATCCCAGGCCACATGTTTCCACAATGAAACCTCAGTCATTATCCCAGGCCACAGGTTTCCAGAATCAAACCTCAGTCATATTCCCAGGACACATGTTTCCATTATCAAACCTCAGTCATGTTCGCAGGGCACAGGTTTCAACAATCAAACCTCATTCAATTTCCCAGAACACAGGTGTCCAGAATCCAACCTCAGTCATGTTCCCAGGGAACAGGCTTCCAGAAACAAACCTCAGTCATTTTCCCAGGCCACAGGGTTTCAGAATCAAACCACAGTCATGTTCCCAGGCCAGAGGGTTGCACAATCAAACCTCAGTCTTGTTCCCAGGCCACAGGATTCCAGAATCCAACCGATGTCATGTTCCCAGGCCACAGGGTTCCAGATTCAAACCACAGTCATGTTCCCAGGCCAGGGGGTTCCACAATCAAACCTCAGCCATGTTCCCAGGCCACAGGTTTCCAGAAGCAAACCTCAGTCATGTTCCCAGGACACAGGTTTCCAGAGTCAACCCGAGATCATGTTCCCTGGCCACAGTCTTCCAGAATTAAACCTCAGTCATGTTGCCAGGTCAGAGGTTTCCACCATCAAACCTCAGACAAGTTTCCAGGACACAGGGTTCCAGAATCAAACCGTTCTCATGTTCCCTGGCCACAGGGTTCCAGAATCCACTGATGTCATGTTCCCAGGCCACAGGGTTCCAGAATCAATCCTCAGTTATGTTCCCTGGCTACAGGGTTCCAGAATCAAACCTCAGTCATGTTCCCAGTCCACAGGGTTCCAGAACCAAGGCTCAGTCAGGTTACCGGGGCACAGTATTCCACAAACTAAACAGATGTCATGTTCCCAGGCCACATGGTTCCAGAATCAAACCTCACTCATATTCCCAGGCCACAGGTTTCCAGAATCAATCCGATTTCATGTTCCCAGGCAACAGGGTACCAGAATCCAAACCGATGTCATGTTCCCAAGCCACAGGATTCCACAATCTCACATCAGGCATGTTCCCAGGCCAATGGTTTCCAGAATCAAACCTCAGTCATATTCCCAGGCCACATGGTTCCAGATTCAAACCTCAGTCATGTTCCCAGGACCCAGGGTTCCAGAATCAAACCTCAGTCATGTTCCCTGGACACAGGTTTCAAAAATAAAATCCCAGTCATGTTCTCAGGCCACAGGGTACCACAACTAAACCTCAGTCATATTCCCAGGCCAGAGGGTTCCACAATCAAACCTCAGTCCTTTTGCTAGGCCACGGTTCCACCAGCAAGCCTCAGTCATGTTCCCAGGCCAGAGTGTTCCACAATCAAACCTAAGTCATCTTTCCAGGCCACAGGGTTCCACCATCAACCCTCAGTCATGTTGCCTGGTCACAGGTTTCCACCATCAAACCTCAGACAAGTTTCCAGGACACAGGGTTCCAGAATCAAACCGTTCTCATGTTCCCTGGCCAGAGGGTTCCAGAATCCACCGATGTAATGTTCCCAGGACACAGGGTTCCAGAATCCACCGATGTCATGTTCCCAGGCCACAGGGTTCCAGAATTAATCCTCAGTTATGTTCCCAGGCTACAGGGTTCCGGAATCAAACCGTTCTCATGTTCCCCGGCCACAGGGTTCCAGAATCCACTGATGTAATGTTCCCAGGCAACAGGGTTCCAGTATCAATCCTCAGTTATATTCCCAGTCTACAGGGTTCCAGAATAAAACCTCAGTCATGTTCCCAGTCCACAGGGTTCCAGAACCAAGCCTCAGTTAGGTTCCCAGGGCACAGTATTCCACAATCTAAACAGATGTCATATTCCCAGGCCACAGGATTCCAGAATCACGCCTCAGTCATGTTCCCAGGCCACAAGCATCCAGAATTAAACCTCAATCATGCTGCCAGGCCATAGGGTACCACCATCAAACCTCAGTCATATTGCCATTCCACAGGTTTCCACAATCAAACCGATTTCATGTTCCCAGGCAACAGGGTACCAGAATCCAAACCAATGTCATGTTCCCAGGCCACAGGATTCCACAATCTAACATAAGTCATGTTCCCAGGCCAATGGTTTCCAGAATCAAACCACAGTCATATACCCAGGCCACATGGTCCCAGAATCAATCCTCAGTCATGTTCCCAGTCCACAGGATTCCAGAACCAAGCCTTCAGTCAGGTTCCCAGGGCACAGTATTCCACAATCTAAACAGATGTCATGTTCCCAGGCCACAGGTTTCCAGAATCACGCCTCAGTCATGTTCCCAGGCCACAGGGTTCCAGAATCAAACCAATGTCAAGTTCCTAGGCCATGGGTTTCCAGTACCAGGCCGCAGTCATGTTTCCAGGGCACAGGGTTCTACAGTCAAACCTCAGTCATGTTGCCAGTCCACAGGTTTCTGCCATCAAACCTCAGTCAAGTTCCCAGGACACAGATTTCCAGAATCAAACCGCAGTCATATTCCCAGGTCACATGGTTCCAGAATCAAACCTCAGTCATGTTTGCAGGACCCATGGTTCCACAATCAAACCACAGTCATGTTCCCAGCACAAAGGTGTCCAGAATCAAACCTCAGTCATGTTCCCAGGGAACAGGGTTCCAGTAACAAACCTCAGTCATGTTGCCAAGCCACAGGTTTCCACCATGAAACCTCAGACATGTTCCCAGGCCATAGGGTTCCAGAATCAAACCGTTCTCATGTTCCCAGGCCACAGGGTTCCAGAATCCACTGATGTCATGTTCCCAGGCCACAGGATTCCAGAATAAAACCTCAGTCATGTTCCCAGTGCACAGGGTTCCAGAACCAAGCCTCAGTCAGGTTCCCATGGCACAGTATTCCACAATCTAAACAGATGTCATGTTCCCAGGCCACAGGATTCCAGAATCACGCCTCTGTCATGTTCCCTGGCCACAGGGTTCCAGAATCAAACCAATGTCAAGTTCCTAGGCCATGGGTTTCCAGTACCAGGCTGCAGTCATGTTTCCAGGGCACAGGGTTCTACAGTCAAACCTCAGTCATGTTGCCAGTCCACAGGTTTCTGCCATCAAACCTCAGTCAAGTTCCCAGGACACAGATTTCCAGAATCAAACCTCAGTCATATTCCCAGGTCACATGGTTCCAGAATCAAACCTCAGTCATGTTTGCAGGACCCATGGTTCCACAATCAAACCACAGTCATGTTCCCAGCACAAAGGTGTCCAGAATCAAACCTCAGTCATGTTCCCAGGGAACAGGGTTCCAGTAACAAACCTCAGTCATGTTGCCAAGCCACAGGTTTCCACCATGAAACCTCAGACATGTTCCCAGGCCATAGGGTTCCAGAATCAAACCGTTCTCATGTTCCCAGGCCACAGGGTTCCAGAATCCACTGATGTCATGTTCCCAGGCCACAGGATTCCAGAATAAAACCTCAGTCATGTTCCCAGTGCACAGGGTTCCAGAACCAAGCCTCAGTCAGGTTCCCATGGCACAGTATTCCACAATCTAAACAGATGTCATGTTCCCAGGCCACAGGATTCCAGAATCACGCCTCTGTCATGTTCCCTGGCCACAGGGTTCCAGAATCAAACCAATGTCAAGTTCCCAGGCCATGGGTTTCAAGTATCAGGTCGCAGTCATGTTTCCAGGACAGAGGGTTCTACAATCAAACCTCAGTCATGTCGCCAGTCCACAGGTTTCTGCCATCAAACCTCAGTCAAGTTCCCAGGCCACAGATTTCCAGAATCAAACCTCAGTCATATTCCCATGACACATGGTTCCAGAATCAAACCTCAGTCATGTTCGCAGGCCACAGGTTTCCACAATCAAAGCACGGTCATGTTCCCAGGACAAAGGTGTCCAGAAGCAAACCTCACTCATGTTCCCAGGGAACAGGGTTCCAGTAACAAACCTCAGTCATGTTGCCAGGCCACAGGTTTCCACCATCAAACCTCAGACATATTCCCAAGCCACAGGGTTCCAGAATCAAACCTTTCTCATGTTCCCAGGCCACAGGGTTTCAGAATCAGGCTTCAGTCATGTTGCCAGGCCACAGGGTTCCAAAATCCAGCCTCAGTCATTTTGCCAGTCAAGAGTGGTCCACCATCAAACCTCAGTCATGATCCCAGGCCACATGTTTCCACAATGAAACCTCAGTCATTATCCCAGGCCACAGGTTTCCAGAATCAAACCTCAGTCATATTCCCAGGACACATGTTTCCATTATCAAACCTCAGTCATGTTCGCAGGGCACAGGTTTCAACAATCAAACCTCATTCAATTTCCCAGAACACAGGTGTCCAGAATCCAACCTCAGTCATGTTCCCAGGGAACAGGCTTCCAGAAACAAACCTCAGTCATTTTCCCAGGCCACAGGGTTTCAGAATCAAACCACAGTCATGTTCCCAGGCCAGAGGGTTGCACAATCAAACCTCAGTCTTGTTCCCAGGCCACAGGATTCCAGAATCCAACCGATGTCATGTTCCCAGGCCACAGGGTTCCAGATTCAAACCACAGTCATGTTCCCAGGCCAGGGGGTTCCACAATCAAACCTCAGCCATGTTCCCAGGCCACAGGTTTCCAGAAGCAAACCTCAGTCATGTTCCCAGGACACAGGTTTCCAGAGTCAACCCGAGATCATGTTCCCTGGCCACAGTCTTCCAGAATTAAACCTCAGTCATGTTGCCAGGTCAGAGGTTTCCACCATCAAACCTCAGACAAGTTTCCAGGACACAGGGTTCCAGAATCAAACCGTTCTCATGTTCCCTGGCCACAGGGTTCCAGAATCCACCGATGTCATGTTCCCAGGCCACAGGGTTCCAGAATCAATCCTCAGTTATGTTCCCTGGCTACAGGGTTCCAGAATCAAACCTCAGTCATGTTCCCAGTCCACAGGGTTCCAGAACCAAGGCTCAGTCAGGTTACCGGGGCACAGTATTCCACAAACTAAACAGATGTCATGTTCCCAGGCCACATGGTTCCAGAATCAAACCTCACTCATATTCCCAGGCCACAGGTTTCCAGAATCAATCCGATTTCATGTTCCCAGGCAACAGGGTACCAGAATCCAAACCGATGTCATGTTCCCAAGCCACAGGATTCCACAATCTCACATCAGGCATGTTCCCAGGCCAATGGTTTCCAGAATCAAACCTCAGTCATATTCCCAGGCCACATGGTTCCAGATTCAAACCTCAGTCATGTTCCCAGGACCCAGGGTTCCAGAATCAAACCTCAGTCATGTTCCCTGGACACAGGTTTCAAAAATAAAATCCCAGTCATGTTCTCAGGCCACAGGGTACCACAACTAAACCTCAGTCATATTCCCAGGCCAGAGGGTTCCACAATCAAACCTCAGTCCTTTTGCTAGGCCACGGTTCCACCAGCAAGCCTCAGTCATGTTCCCAGGCCAGAGTGTTCCACAATCAAACCTAAGTCATCTTTCCAGGCCACAGGGTTCCACCATCAACCCTCAGTCATGTTGCCTGGTCACAGGTTTCCACCATCAAACCTCAGACAAGTTTCCAGGACACAGGGTTCCAGAATCAAACCGTTCTCATGTTCCCTGGCCAGAGGGTTCCAGAATCCACCGATGTCATGTTCCCAGGCCACAGGGTTCCAGAATCCACCGATGTCATGTTCCCAGGCCACAGGGTTCCAGAATTAATCCTCAGTTATGTTCCCAGGCTACAGGGTTCCGGAATCAAACCTCAGTCATGTTCCCAGGGAACAGGGTTCCAGGAACAAACCTCAGTCATGTTGCCAAGCCACAGGTTTCCACCATCAAACCTCAGACATGTTCCCAGGCCACAGGGTTCCAGAATCAAACCGTTCTCATGTTCCCCGGCCACAGGGTTCCAGAATCCACTGATTTAATGTTCCCAGGCAACAGGGTTCCAGTATCAATCCTCAGTTATATTCCCAGTCTACAGGGTTCCAGAATAAAACCTCAGTCATGTTGCCAGTCCACAGGTTTCTGCCATCAAACCTCAGTCAAGTTCCCAGGACACAGATTTCCAGAATCAAACCGCAGTCATATTCCCAGGTCACATGGTTCCAGAATCAAACCTCAGTCATGTTTGCAGGACCCATGGTTCCACAATCAAACCACAGTCATGTTCCCAGCACAAAGGTGTCCAGAATCAAACCTCAGTCATGTTCCCAGGGAACAGGGTTCCAGTAACAAACCTCAGTCATGTTGCCAAGCCACAGGTTTCCACCATGAAACCTCAGACATGTTCCCAGGCCACAGGGTTCCAGAATCCACTGATGTCATGTTCCCAGGCCACAGGATTCCAGAATAAAACCTCAGTCATGTTCCCAGTGCACAGGGTTCCAGAACCAAGCCTCAGTCAGGTTCCCATGGCACAGTATTCCACAATCTAAACAGATGTCATGTTCCCAGGCCACAGGATTCCAGAATCACGCCTCTGTCATGTTCCCTGGCCACAGGGTTCCAGAATCAAACCAATGTCAAGTTCCCAGGCCATGGGTTTCAAGTATCAGGTCGCAGTCATGTTTCCAGGACAGAGGGTTCTACAATCAAACCTCAGTCATGTCGCCAGTCCACAGGTTTCTGCCATCAAACCTCAGTCAAGTTCCCAGGCCACAGATTTCCAGAATCAAACCTCAGTCATATTCCCATGACACATGGTTCCAGAATCAAACCTCAGTCATGTTCGCAGGCCACAGGTTTCCACAATCAAAGCACGGTCATGTTCCCAGGACAAAGGTGTCCAGAAGCAAACCTCACTCATGTTCCCAGGGAACAGGGTTCCAGTAACAAACCTCAGTCATGTTGCCAGGCCACAGGTTTCCACCATCAAACCTCAGACATATTCCCAAGCCACAGGGTTCCAGAATCAAACCTTTCTCATGTTCCCAGGCCACAGGGTTTCAGAATCAGGCTTCAGTCATGTTGCCAGGCCACAGGGTTCCAAAATCCAGCCTCAGTCATTTTGCCAGTCAAGAGTGGTCCACCATCAAACCTCAGTCATGATCCCAGGCCACATGTTTCCACAATGAAACCTCAGTCATTATCCCAGGCCACAGGTTTCCAGAATCAAACCTCAGTCATATTCCCAGGACACATGTTTCCATTATCAAACCTCAGTCATGTTCGCAGGGCACAGGTTTCAACAATCAAACCTCATTCAATTTCCCAGAACACAGGTGTCCAGAATCCAACCTCAGTCATGTTCCCAGGGAACAGGCTTCCAGAAACAAACCTCAGTCATTTTCCCAGGCCACAGGGTTTCAGAATCAAACCACAGTCATGTTCCCAGGCCAGAGGGTTGCACAATCAAACCTCAGTCTTGTTCCCAGGCCACAGGATTCCAGAATCCAACCGATGTCATGTTCCCAGGCCACAGGGTTCCAGATTCAAACCACAGTCATGTTCCCAGGCCAGGGGGTTCCACAATCAAACCTCAGCCATGTTCCCAGGCCACAGGTTTCCAGAAGCAAACCTCAGTCATGTTCCCAGGACACAGGTTTCCAGAGTCAACCCGAGATCATGTTCCCTGGCCACAGTCTTCCAGAATTAAACCTCAGTCATGTTGCCAGGTCAGAGGTTTCCACCATCAAACCTCAGACAAGTTTCCAGGACACAGGGTTCCAGAATCAAACCGTTCTCATGTTCCCTGGCCACAGGGTTCCAGAATCCACTGATGTCATGTTCCCAGGCCACAGGGTTCCAGAATCAATCCTCAGTTATGTTCCCTGGCTACAGGGTTCCAGAATCAAACCTCAGTCATGTTCCCAGTCCACAGGGTTCCAGAACCAAGGCTCAGTCAGGTTACCGGGGCACAGTATTCCACAAACTAAACAGATGTCATGTTCCCAGGCCACCTGGTTCCAGAATCAAACCTCACTCATATTCCCAGGCCACAGGTTTCCAGAATCAATCCGATTTCATGTTCCCAGGCAACAGGGTACCAGAATCCAAACCGATGTCATGTTCCCAAGCCACAGGATTCCACAATCTCACATCAGGCATGTTCCCAGGCCAATGGTTTCCAGAATCAAACCTCAGTCATATTCCCAGGCCACATGGTTCCAGATTCAAACCTCAGTCATGTTCCCAGGACCCAGGGTTCCAGAATCAAACCTCAGTCATGTTCCCTGGACACAGGTTTCAAAAATAAAATCCCAGTCATGTTCTCAGGCCACAGGGTACCACAACTAAACCTCAGTCATATTCCCAGGCCAGAGGGTTCCACAATCAAACCTCAGTCCTTTTGCTAGGCCACGGTTCCACCAGCAAGCCTCAGTCATGTTCCCAGGCCAGAGTGTTCCACAATCAAACCTAAGTCATCTTTCCAGGCCACAGGGTTCCACCATCAACCCTCAGTCATGTTGCCTGGTCACAGGTTTCCACCATCAAACCTCAGACAAGTTTCCAGGACACAGGGTTCCAGAATCAAACCGTTCTCATGTTCCCTGGCCAGAGGGTTCCAGAATCCACCAATGTCATGTTCCCAGGCCACAGGGTTCCAGAATCCACCGATGTCATGTTCCCAGGCCACAGGGTTCCAGAATTAATCCTCAGTTATGTTCCCAGGCTACAGGGTTCCGGAATCAAACCTCAGTCATGTTCCCAGGGAACAGGGTTCCAGGAACAAACCTCAGTCATGTTGCCAAGCCACAGGTTTCCACCATCAAACCTCAGACATGTTCCCAGGCCACAGGGTTCCAGAATCAAACCGTTCTCATGTTCCCCGGCCACAGGGTTCCAGAATCCACTGATTTAATGTTCCCAGGCAACAGGGTTCCAGTATCAATCCTCAGTTATATTCCCAGTCTACAGGGTTCCAGAATAAAACCTCAGTCATGTTGCCAGTCCACAGGTTTCTGCCATCAAACCTCAGTCAAGTTCCCAGGACACAGATTTCCAGAATCAAACCGCAGTCATATTCCCAGGTCACATGGTTCCAGAATCAAACCTCAGTCATGTTTGCAGGACCCATGGTTCCACAATCAAACCACAGTCATGTTCCCAGCACAAAGGTGTCCAGAATCAAACCTCAGTCATGTTCCCAGGGAACAGGGTTCCAGTAACAAACCTCAGTCATGTTGCCAAGCCACAGGTTTCCACCATGAAACCTCAGACATGTTCCCAGGCCACAGGGTTCCAGAATCCACTGATGTCATGTTCCCAGGCCACAGGATTCCAGAATAAAACCTCAGTCATGTTCCCAGTGCACAGGGTTCCAGAACCAAGCCTCAGTCAGGTTCCCATGGCACAGTATTCCACAATCTAAACAGATGTCATGTTCCCAGGCCACAGGATTCCAGAATCACGCCTCTGTCATGTTCCCTGGCCACAGGGTTCCAGAATCAAACCAATGTCAAGTTCCCAGGCCATGGGTTTCAAGTATCAGGTCGCAGTCATGTTTCCAGGACAGAGGGTTCTACAATCAAACCTCAGTCATGTCGCCAGTCCACAGGTTTCTGCCATCAAACCTCAGTCAAGTTCCCAGGCCACAGATTTCCAGAATCAAACCTCAGTCATATTCCCATGACACATGGTTCCAGAATCAAACCTCAGTCATGTTCGCAGGCCACAGGTTTCCACAATCAAAGCACGGTCATGTTCCCAGGACAAAGGTGTCCAGAAGCAAACCTCACTCATGTTCCCAGGGAACAGGGTTCCAGTAACAAACCTCAGTCATGTTGCCAGGCCACAGGTTTCCACCATCAAACCTCAGACATATTCCCAAGCCACAGGGTTCCAGAATCAAACCTTTCTCATGTTCCCAGGCCACAGGGTTTCAGAATCAGGCTTCAGTCATGTTGCCAGGCCACAGGGTTCCAAAATCCAGCCTCAGTCATTTTGCCAGTCAAGAGTGGTCCACCATCAAACCTCAGTCATGATCCCAGGCCACATGTTTCCACAATGAAACCTCAGTCATTATCCCAGGCCACAGGTTTCCAGAATCAAACCTCAGTCATATTCCCAGGACACATGTTTCCATTATCAAACCTCAGTCATGTTCGCAGGGCACAGGTTTCAACAATCAAACCTCATTCAATTTCCCAGAACACAGGTGTCCAGAATCCAACCTCAGTCATGTTCCCAGGGAACAGGCTTCCAGAAACAAACCTCAGTCATTTTCCCAGGCCACAGGGTTTCAGAATCAAACCACAGTCATGTTCCCAGGCCAGAGGGTTGCACAATCAAACCTCAGTCTTGTTCCCAGGCCACAGGATTCCAGAATCCAACCGATGTCATGTTCCCAGGCCACAGGGTTCCAGATTCAAACCACAGTCATGTTCCCAGGCCAGGGGGTTCCACAATCAAACCTCAGCCATGTTCCCAGGCCACAGGTTTCCAGAAGCAAACCTCAGTCATGTTCCCAGGACACAGGTTTCCAGAGTCAACCCGAGATCATGTTCCCTGGCCACAGTCTTCCAGAATTAAACCTCAGTCATGTTGCCAGGTCAGAGGTTTCCACCATCAAACCTCAGACAAGTTTCCAGGACACAGGGTTCCAGAATCAAACCGTTCTCATGTTCCCTGGCCACAGGGTTCCAGAATCCACTGATGTCATGTTCCCAGGCCACAGGGTTCCAGAATCAATCCTCAGTTATGTTCCCTGGCTACAGGGTTCCAGAATCAAACCTCAGTCATGTTCCCAGTCCACAGGGTTCCAGAACCAAGGCTCAGTCAGGTTACCGGGGCACAGTATTCCACAAACTAAACAGATGTCATGTTCCCAGGCCACCTGGTTCCAGAATCAAACCTCACTCATATTCCCAGGCCACAGGTTTCCAGAATCAATCCGATTTCATGTTCCCAGGCAACAGGGTACCAGAATCCAAACCGATGTCATGTTCCCAAGCCACAGGATTCCACAATCTCACATCAGGCATGTTCCCAGGCCAATGGTTTCCAGAATCAAACCTCAGTCATATTCCCAGGCCACATGGTTCCAGATTCAAACCTCAGTCATGTTCCCAGGACCCAGGGTTCCAGAATCAAACCTCAGTCATGTTCCCTGGACACAGGTTTCAAAAATAAAATCCCAGTCATGTTCTCAGGCCACAGGGTACCACAACTAAACCTCAGTCATATTCCCAGGCCAGAGGGTTCCACAATCAAACCTCAGTCCTTTTGCTAGGCCACGGTTCCACCAGCAAGCCTCAGTCATGTTCCCAGGCCAGAGTGTTCCACAATCAAACCTAAGTCATCTTTCCAGGCCACAGGGTTCCACCATCAACCCTCAGTCATGTTGCCTGGTCACAGGTTTCCACCATCAAACCTCAGACAAGTTTCCAGGACACAGGGTTCCAGAATCAAACCGTTCTCATGTTCCCTGGCCAGAGGGTTCCAGAATCCACCGATGTCATGTTCCCAGGCCACAGGGTTCCAGAATCCACCGATGTCATGTTCCCAGGCCACAGGGTTCCAGAATTAATCCTCAGTTATGTTCCCAGGCTACAGGGTTCCGGAATCAAACCTCAGTCATGTTCCCAGGGAACAGGGTTCCAGGAACAAACCTCAGTCATGTTGCCAAGCCACAGGTTTCCACCATCAAACCTCAGACATGTTCCCAGGCCACAGGGTTCCAGAATCAAACTGTTCTCATGTTCCCAGGCCACAGGGTTCCAGAATCCACTGATGTAATGTTCCCAGGCAACAGGGTTCCAGTATCAATCCTCAGTTATATTCCCAGTCTACAGGGTTCCAGAATCAAACCTCAGTCATGTTCCCAGTCCACAGGGTTCCAGAACCAAGCCTCAGTTAGGTTCCCAGGGCACAGTATTCCACAATCTAAACAGATGTCATATTCCCAGGCCACAGGATTCCAGAATCACGCCTCAGTCATGTTCCCAGGCCACAAGCATCCAGAATTAAACCTCAGTCATGTTGCCAGGCCATAGGGTACCACCATCAAACCTCAGTCATATTGCCAGACCACAGGTTTCCACAATCAAACCGATTTCATGTTCCCAGGCAACAGGGTACCAGAATCCAAACCGATGTCATGTTCCCAGGCCACAGGATTCCACAATCTAACATAAGTCATGTTCCCAGGACAATGCCCTCCAGAATCAAACCACAGTCATATACCCAGGCCACATGGTCCCAGAATCAATCCTCAGTCATGTTCCCAGTCCACAGGATTCCAGAACCAAGCCTTCAGTCAGGTTCCCAGGGCACAGTATTCCACAATCTAAACAGATGTCATGTTCCCAGGCCACAGGTTTCCAGAATCACGCCTCAGTCATGTTCCCAGGCCACAGGGTTCCAGAATCAAACCAATGTCAAGTTCCTAGGCCATGGGTTTCCAGTACCAGGCCGCAGTCATGTTTCCAGGGCACAGGGTTCTACAGTCAAACCTCAGTCATGTTGCCAGTCCACAGGTTTCTGCCATCAAACCTCAGTCAAGTTCCCAGGACACAGATTTCCAGAATCAAACCGCAGTCATATTCCCAGGTCACATGGTTCCAGAATCAAACCTCAGTCATGTTTGCAGGACCCATGGTTCCACAATCAAACCACAGTCATGTTCCCAGCACAAAGGTGTCCAGAATCAAACCTCAGTCATGTTCCCAGGGAACAGGGTTCCAGTAACAAACCTCAGTCATGTTGCCAAGCCACAGGTTTCCACCATGAAACCTCAGACATGTTCCCAGGCCATAGGGTTCCAGAATCAAACCGTTCTCATGTTCCCAGGCCACAGGGTTCCAGAATCCACTGATGTCATGTTCCCAGGCCACAGGATTCCAGAATAAAACCTCAGTCATGTTCCCAGTGCACAGGGTTCCAGAACCAAGCCTCAGTCAGGTTCCCATGGCACAGTATTCCACAATCTAAACAGATGTCATGTTCCCAGGCCACAGGATTCCAGAATCACGCCTCTGTCATGTTCCCTGGCCACAGGGTTCCAGAATCAAACCAATGTCAAGTTCCCAGGCCATGGGTTTCAAGTATCAGGTCGCAGTCATGTTTCCAGGACAGAGGGTTCTACAATCAAACCTCAGTCATGTCGCCAGTCCACAGGTTTCTGCCATCAAACCTCAGTCAAGTTCCCAGGCCACAGATTTCCAGAATCAAACCTCAGTCATATTCCCATGACACATGGTTCCAGAATCAAACCTCAGTCATGTTCGCAGGCCACAGGTTTCCACAATCAAAGCACGGTCATGTTCCCAGGACAAAGGTGTCCAGAAGCAAACCTCACTCATGTTCCCAGGGAACAGGGTTCCAGTAACAAACCTCAGTCATGTTGCCAGGCCACAGGTTTCCACCATCAAACCTCAGACATATTCCCAAGCCACAGGGTTCCAGAATCAAACCTTTCTCATGTTCCCAGGCCACAGGGTTTCAGAATCAGGCTTCAGTCATGTTGCCAGGCCACAGGGTTCCAAAATCCAGCCTCAGTCATTTTGCCAGTCAAGAGTGGTCCACCATCAAACCTCAGTCATGATCCCAGGCCACATGTTTCCACAATGAAACCTCAGTCATTATCCCAGGCCACAGGTTTCCAGAATCAAACCTCAGTCATATTCCCAGGACACATGTTTCCATTATCAAACCTCAGTCATGTTCGCAGGGCACAGGTTTCAACAATCAAACCTCATTCAATTTCCCAGAACACAGGTGTCCAGAATCCAACCTCAGTCATGTTCCCAGGGAACAGGCTTCCAGAAACAAACCTCAGTCATTTTCCCAGGCCACAGGGTTTCAGAATCAAACCACAGTCATGTTCCCAGGCCAGAGGGTTGCACAATCAAACCTCAGTCTTGTTCCCAGGCCACAGGATTCCAGAATCCAACCGATGTCATGTTCCCAGGCCACAGGGTTCCAGATTCAAACCACAGTCATGTTCCCAGGCCAGGGGGTTCCACAATCAAACCTCAGCCATGTTCCCAGGCCACAGGTTTCCAGAAGCAAACCTCAGTCATGTTCCCAGGACACAGGTTTCCAGAGTCAACCCGAGATCATGTTCCCTGGCCACAGTCTTCCAGAATTAAACCTCAGTCATGTTGCCAGGTCAGAGGTTTCCACCATCAAACCTCAGACAAGTTTCCAGGACACAGGGTTCCAGAATCAAACCGTTCTCATGTTCCCTGGCCACAGGGTTCCAGAATCCACCGATGTCATGTTCCCAGGCCACAGGGTTCCAGAATCAATCCTCAGTTATGTTCCCTGGCTACAGGGTTCCAGAATCAAACCTCAGTCATGTTGCCAGTCCACAGGGTTCCAGAACCAAGGCTCAGTCAGGTTACCGGGGCACAGTATTCCACAAACTAAACAGATGTCATGTTCCCAGGCCACATGGTTCCAGAATCAAACCTCACTCATATTCCCAGGCCACAGGTTTCCAGAATCAATCCGATTTCATGTTCCCAGGCAACAGGGTACCAGAATCCAAACCGATGTCATGTTCCCAAGCCACAGGATTCCACAATCTCACATCAGGCATGTTCCCAGGCCAATGGTTTCCAGAATCAAACCTCAGTCATATTCCCAGGCCACATGGTTCCAGATTCAAACCTCAGTCATGTTCCCAGGACCCAGGGTTCCAGAATCAAACCTCAGTCATGTTCCCTGGACACAGGTTTCAAAAATAAAATCCCAGTCATGTTCTCAGGCCACAGGGTACCACAACTAAACCTCAGTCATATTCCCAGGCCAGAGGGTTCCACAATCAAACCTCAGTCCTTTTGCTAGGCCACGGTTCCACCAGCAAGCCTCAGTCATGTTCCCAGGCCAGAGTGTTCCACAATCAAACCTAAGTCATCTTTCCAGGCCACAGGGTTCCACCATCAACCCTCAGTCATGTTGCCTGGTCACAGGTTTCCACCATCAAACCTCAGACAAGTTTCCAGGACACAGGGTTCCAGAATCAAACCGTTCTCATGTTCCCTGGCCAGAGGGTTCCAGAATCCACCGATGTCATGTTCCCAGGCCACAGGGTTCCAGAATCCACCGATGTCATGTTCCCAGGCCACAGGGTTCCAGAATTAATCCTCAGTTATGTTCCCAGGCTACAGGGTTCCGGAATCAAACCTCAGTCATGTTCCCAGGGAACAGGGTTCCAGGAACAAACCTCAGTCATGTTGCCAAGCCACAGGTTTCCACCATCAAACCTCAGACATGTTCCCAGGCCACAGGGTTCCAGAATCAAACCGTTCTCATGTTCCCCGGCCACAGGGTTCCAGAATCCACTGATGTAATGTTCCCAGGCAACAGGGTTCCAGTATCAATCCTCAGTTATATTCCCAGTCTACAGGGTGCCAGAATAAAACCTCAGTCATGTTCCCAGTCCACAGGGTTCCAGAACCAAGCCTCAGTTAGGTTCCCAGGGCACAGTATTCCACAATCTAAACAGATGTCATATTCCCAGGCCCCAGGATTCCAGAATCACGCCTCAGTCATGTTCCCAGGCCACAAGCATCCAGAATTAAACCTCAGTCATGTTGCCAGGCCATAGGGTACCACCATCAAACCTCAGTCATATTGCCAGACCACAGGTTTCCACAATCAAACCGATTTCATGTTCCCAGGCAACAGGGTACCAGAATCCAAACCAATGTCATGTTCCCAGGCCACAGGATTCCACAATCTAACATAAGTCATGTTCCCAGGCCAATGGTTTCCAGAATCAAACCACAGTCATATACCCAGGCCACATGGTCCCAGAATCAATCCTCAGTCATGTTCCCAGTCCACAGGATTCCAGAACCAAGCCTTCAGTCAGGTTCCCAGGGCACAGTATTCCACAATCTAAACAGATGTCATGTTCCCAGGCCACAGGTTTCCAGAATCACGCCTCAGTCATGTTCCCAGGCCACAGGGTTCCAGAATCAAACCAATGTCAAGTTCCTAGGCCATGGGTTTCCAGTACCAGGCCGCAGTCATGTTTCCAGGGCACAGGGTTCTACAGTCAAACCTCAGTCATGTTGCCAGTCCACAGGTTTCTGCCATCAAACCTCAGTCAAGTTCCCAGGACACAGATTTCCAGAATCAAACCGCAGTCATATTCCCAGGTCACATGGTTCCAGAATCAAACCTCAGTCATGTTTGCAGGACCCATGGTTCCACAATCAAACCACAGTCATGTTCCCAGCACAAAGGTGTCCAGAATCAAACCTCAGTCATGTTCCCAGGGAACAGGGTTCCAGTAACAAACCTCAGTCATGTTGCCAAGCCACAGGTTTCCACCATGAAACCTCAGACATGTTCCCAGGCCATAGGGTTCCAGAATCAAACCGTTCTCATGTTCCCAGGCCACAGGGTTCCAGAATCCACTGATGTCATGTTCCCAGGCCACAGGATTCCAGAATAAAACCTCAGTCATGTTCCCAGTGCACAGGGTTCCAGAACCAAGCCTCAGTCAGGTTCCCATGGCACAGTATTCCACAATCTAAACAGATGTCATGTTCCCAGGCCACAGGATTCCAGAATCACGCCTCTGTCATGTTCCCTGGCCACAGGGTTCCAGAATCAAACCAATGTCAAGTTCCTAGGCCATGGGTTTCCAGTACCAGGCTGCAGTCATGTTTCCAGGGCACAGGGTTCTACAGTCAAACCTCAGTCATGTTGCCAGTCCACAGGTTTCTGCCATCAAACCTCAGTCAAGTTCCCAGGACACAGATTTCCAGAATCAAACCTCAGTCATATTCCCAGGTCACATGGTTCCAGAATCAAACCTCAGTCATGTTTGCAGGACCCATGGTTCCACAATCAAACCACAGTCATGTTCCCAGCACAAAGGTGTCCAGAATCAAACCTCAGTCATGTTCCCAGGGAACAGGGTTCCAGTAACAAACCTCAGTCATGTTGCCAAGCCACAGGTTTCCACCATGAAACCTCAGACATGTTCCCAGGCCATAGGGTTCCAGAATCAAACCGTTCTCATGTTCCCAGGCCACAGGGTTCCAGAATCCACTGATGTCATGTTCCCAGGCCACAGGATTCCAGAATAAAACCTCAGTCATGTTCCCAGTGCACAGGGTTCCAGAACCAAGCCTCAGTCAGGTTCCCATGGCACAGTATTCCACAATCTAAACAGATGTCATGTTCCCAGGCCACAGGATTCCAGAATCACGCCTCTGTCATGTTCCCTGGCCACAGGGTTCCAGAATCAAACCAATGTCAAGTTCCCAGGCCATGGGTTTCAAGTATCAGGTCGCAGTCATGTTTCCAGGACAGAGGGTTCTACAATCAAACCTCAGTCATGTCGCCAGTCCACAGGTTTCTGCCATCAAACCTCAGTCAAGTTCCCAGGCCACAGATTTCCAGAATCAAACCTCAGTCATATTCCCATGACACATGGTTCCAGAATCAAACCTCAGTCATGTTCGCAGGCCACAGGTTTCCACAATCAAAGCACGGTCATGTTCCCAGGACAAAGGTGTCCAGAAGCAAACCTCACTCATGTTCCCAGGGAACAGGGTTCCAGTAACAAACCTCAGTCATGTTGCCAGGCCACAGGTTTCCACCATCAAACCTCAGACATATTCCCAAGCCACAGGGTTCCAGAATCAAACCTTTCTCATGTTCCCAGGCCACAGGGTTTCAGAATCAGGCTTCAGTCATGTTGCCAGGCCACAGGGTTTCAAAATCCAGCCTCAGTCATTTTGCCAGTCAAGAGTGGTCCACCATCAAACCTCAGTCATGATCCCAGGCCACATGTTTCCACAATGAAACCTCAGTCATTATCCCAGGCCACAGGTTTCCAGAATCAAACCTCAGTCATATTCCCAGGACACATGTTTCCATTATCAAACCTCAGTCATGTTCGCAGGGCACAGGTTTCAACAATCAAACCTCATTCAATTTCCCAGAACACAGGTGTCCAGAATCCAACCTCAGTCATGTTCCCAGGGAACAGGCTTCCAGAAACAAACCTCAGTCATTTTCCCAGGCCACAGGGTTTCAGAATCAAACCACAGTCATGTTCCCAGGCCAGAGGGTTGCACAATCAAACCTCAGTCTTGTTCCCAGGCCACAGGATTCCAGAATCCAACCGATGTCATGTTCCCAGGCCACAGGGTTCCAGATTCAAACCACAGTCATGTTCCCAGGCCAGGGGGTTCCACAATCAAACCTCAGCCATGTTCCCAGGCCACAGGTTTCCAGAAGCAAACCTCAGTCATGTTCCCAGGACACAGGTTTCCAGAGTCAACCCGATATCATGTTCCCTGGCCACAGTCTTCCAGAATTAAACCTCAGTCATGTTGCCAGGTCAGAGGTTTCCACCATCAAACCTCAGACAAGTTTCCAGGACACAGGGTTCCAGAATCAAACCGTTCTCATGTTCCCTGGCCACAGGGTTCCAGAATCCACCGATGTCATGTTCCCAGGCCACAGGGTTCCAGAATCAATCCTCAGTTATGTTCCCTGGCTACAGGGTTCCAGAATCAAACCTCAGTCATGTTCCCAGTCCACAGGGTTCCAGAACCAAGGCTCAGTCAGGTTACCGGGGCACAGTATTCCACAAACTAAACAGATGTCATGTTCCCAGGCCACATGGTTCCAGAATCAAACCTCACTCATATTCCCAGGCCACAGGTTTCCAGAATCAATCCGATTTCATGTTCCCAGGCAACAGGGTACCAGAATCCAAACCGATGTCATGTTCCCAAGCCACAGGATTCCACAATCTCACATCAGGCATGTTCCCAGGCCAATGGTTTCCAGAATCAAACCTCAGTCATATTCCCAGGCCACATGGTTCCAGATTCAAACCTCAGTCATGTTCCCAGGACCCAGGGTTCCAGAATCAAACCTCAGTCATGTTCCCTGGACACAGGTTTCAAAAATAAAATCCCAGTCATGTTCTCAGGCCACAGGGTACCACAACTAAACCTCAGTCATATTCCCAGGCCAGAGGGTTCCACAATCAAACCTCAGTCCTTTTGCTAGGCCACGGTTCCACCAGCAAGCCTCAGTCATGTTCCCAGGCCAGAGTGTTCCACAATCAAACCTAAGTCATCTTTCCAGGCCACAGGGTTCCACCATCAACCCTCAGTCATGTTGCCTGGTCACAGGTTTCCACCATCAAACCTCAGACAAGTTTCCAGGACACAGGGTTCCAGAATCAAACCGTTCTCATGTTCCCTGGCCAGAGGGTTCCAGAATCCACCGATGTCATGTTCCCAGGCCACAGGGTTCCAGAATCCACCGATGTCATGTTCCCAGGCCACAGGGTTCCAGAATTAATCCTCAGTTATGTTCCCAGGCTACAGGGTTCCGGAATCAAACCTCAGTCATGTTCCCAGGGAACAGGGTTCCAGGAACAAACCTCAGTCATGTTGCCAAGCCACAGGTTTCCACCATCAAACCTCAGACATGTTCCCAGGCCACAGGGTTCCAGAATCAAACCGTTCTCATGTTCCCAGGCCACAGGGTTCCAGAATCCACTGATGTAATGTTCCCAGGCAACAGGGTTCCAGTATCAATCCTCAGTTATATTCCCAGTCTACAGGGTTCCAGAATAAAACCTCAGTCATGTTCCCAGTCCACAGGGTTCCAGAACCAAGCCTCAGTTAGGTTCCCAGGGCACAGTATTCCACAATCTAAACAGATGTCATATTCCCAGGCCACAGGATTCCAGAATCACGCCTCAGTCATGTTCCCAGGCCACAAGCATCCAGAATTAAACCTCAGTCATGTTGCCAGGCCATAGGGTACCACCATCAAACCTCAGTCATATTGCCAGACCACAGGTTTCCACAATCAAACCGATTTCATGTTCCCAGGCAACAGGGTACCAGAATCCAAACCGATGTCATGTTCCCAGGCCACAGGATTCCACAATCTAACATCAGTCATGTTCCCAGGACAATGCCCTCCAGAATCAAACCACAGTCATATACCCAGGCCACATGGTCCCAGAATCAATCCTCAGTCATGTTCCCAGTCCACAGGATTCCAGAACCAAGCCTTCAGTCAGGTTCCCAGGGCACAGTATTCCACAATCTAAACAGATGTCATGTTCCCAGGCCACAGGTTTCCAGAATCACGCCTCAGTCATGTTCCCAGGCCACAGGGTTCCAGAATCAAACCAATGTCAAGTTCCTAGGCCATGGGTTTCCAGTACCAGGCCGCAGTCATGTTTCCAGGGCACAGGGTTCTACAGTCAAACCTCAGTCATGTTGCCAGTCCACAGGTTTCTGCCATCAAACCTCAGTCAAGTTCCCAGGACACAGATTTCCAGAATCAAACCGCAGTCATATTCCCAGGTCACATGGTTCCAGAATCAAACCTCAGTCATGTTTGCAGGACCCATGGTTCCACAATCAAACCACAGTCATGTTCCCAGCACAAAGGTGTCCAGAATCAAACCTCAGTCATGTTCCCAGGGAACAGGGTTCCAGTAACAAACCTCAGTCATGTTGCCAAGCCACAGGTTTCCACCATGAAACCTCAGACATGTTCCCAGGCCATAGGGTTCCAGAATCAAACCGTTCTCATGTTCCCAGGCCACAGCGTTCCAGAATCCACTGATGTCATGTTCCCAGGCCACAGGATTCCAGAATAAAACCTCAGTCATGTTCCCAGTGCACAGGGTTCCAGAACCAAGCCTCAGTCAGGTTCCCATGGCACAGTATTCCACAATCTAAACAGATGTCATGTTCCCAGGCCACAGGATTCCAGAATCACGCCTCTGTCATGTTCCCTGGCCACAGGGTTCCAGAATCAAACCAATGTCAAGTTCCCAGGCCATGGGTTTCAAGTATCAGGTCGCAGTCATGTTTCCAGGACAGAGGGTTCTACAATCAAACCTCAGTCATGTCGCCAGTCCACAGGTTTCTGCCATCAAACCTCAGTCAAGTTCCCAGGCCACAGATTTCCAGAATCAAACCTCAGTCATATTCCCATGACACATGGTTCCAGAATCAAACCTCAGTCATGTTCGCAGGCCACAGGTTTCCACAATCAAAGCACGGTCATGTTCCCAGGACAAAGGTGTCCAGAAGCAAACCTCACTCATGTTCCCAGGGAACAGGGTTCCAGTAACAAACCTCAGTCATGTTGCCAGGCCACAGGTTTCCACCATCAAACCTCAGACATATTCCCAAGCCACAGGGTTCCAGAATCAAACCTTTCTCATGTTCCCAGGCCACAGGGTTTCAGAATCAGGCTTCAGTCATGTTGCCAGGCCACAGGGTTCCAAAATCCAGCCTCAGTCATTTTGCCAGTCAAGAGTGGTCCACCATCAAACCTCAGTCATGATCCCAGGCCACATGTTTCCACAATGAAACCTCAGTCATTATCCCAGGCCACAGGTTTCCAGAATCAAACCTCAGTCATATTCCCAGGACACATGTTTCCATTATCAAACCTCAGTCATGTTCGCAGGGCACAGGTTTCAACAATCAAACCTCATTCAATTTCCCAGAACACAGGTGTCCAGAATCCAACCTCAGTCATGTTCCCAGGGAACAGGCTTCCAGAAACAAACCTCAGTCATTTTCCCAGGCCACAGGGTTTCAGAATCAAACCACAGTCATGTTCCCAGGCCAGAGGGTTGCACAATCAAACCTCAGTCTTGTTCCCAGGCCACAGGATTCCAGAATCCAACCGATGTCATGTTCCCAGGCCACAGGGTTCCAGATTCAAACCACAGTCATGTTCCCAGGCCAGGGGGTTCCACAATCAAACCTCAGCCATGTTCCCAGGCCACAGGTTTCCAGAAGCAAACCTCAGTCATGTTCCCAGGACACAGGTTTCCAGAGTCAACCCGATATCATGTTCCCTGGCCACAGTCTTCCAGAATTAAACCTCAGTCATGTTGCCAGGTCAGAGGTTTCCACCATCAAACCTCAGACAAGTTTCCAGGACACAGGGTTCCAGAATCAAACCGTTCTCATGTTCCCTGGCCACAGGGTTCCAGAATCCACTGATGTCATGTTCCCAGGCCACAGGGTTCCAGAATCAATCCTCAGTTATGTTCCCTGGCTACAGGGTTCCAGAATCAAACCTCAGTCATGTTCCCAGTCCACAGGGTTTTGGAACCAAGGCTCAGTCAGGTTACCGGGGCACAGTATTCCACAAACTAAACAGATGTCATGTTCCCAGGCCACATGGTTCCAGAATCAAACCTCACTCATATTCCCAGGCCACAGGTTTCCAGAATCAATCCGATTTCATGTTCCCAGGCAACAGGGTACCAGAATCCAAACCGATGTCATGTTCCCAAGCCACAGGATTCCACAATCTCACATCAGGCATGTTCCCAGGCCAATGGTTTCCAGAATCAAACCTCAGTCATATTCCCAGGCCACATGGTTCCAGATTCAAACCTCAGTCATGTTCCCAGGACCCAGGGTTCCAGAATCAAACCTCAGTCATGTTCCCTGGACACAGGTTTCAAAAATAAAATCCCAGTCATGTTCTCAGGCCACAGGGTACCACAACTAAACCTCAGTCATATTCCCAGGCCAGAGGGTTCCACAATCAAACCTCAGTCCTTTTGCTAGGCCACGGTTCCACCAGCAAGCCTCAGTCATGTTCCCAGGCCAGAGTGTTCCACAATCAAACCTAAGTCATCTTTCCAGGCCACAGGGTTCCACCATCAACCCTCAGTCATGTTGCCTGGTCACAGGTTTCCACCATCAAACCTCAGACAAGTTTCCAGGACACAGGGTTCCAGAATCAAACCGTTCTCATGTTCCCTGGCCAGAGGGTTCCAGAATCCACCGATGTCATGTTCCCAGGCCACAGGGTTCCAGAATCCACCGATGTCATGTTCCCAGGCCACAGGGTTCCAGAATTAATCCTCAGTTATGTTCCCAGGCTACAGGGTTCCGGAATCAAACCTCAGTCATGTTCCCAGGGAACAGGGTTCCAGGAACAAACCTCAGTCATGTTGCCAAGCCACAGGTTTCCACCATCAAACCTCAGACATGTTCCCAGGCCACAGGGTTCCAGAATCAAACCGTTCTCATGTTCCCAGGCCACAGGGTTCCAGAATCCACTGATGTAATGTTCCCAGGCAACAGGGTTCCAGTATCAATCCTCAGTTATAGTCCCAGTCTACAGGGTGCCAGAATAAAACCTCAGTCATGTTCCCAGTCCACAGGGTTCCAGAACCAAGCCTCAGTTAGGTTCCCAGGGCACAGTATTCCACAATCTAAACAGATGTCATATTCCCAGGCCACAGGATTCCAGAATCACGCCTCAGTCATGTTCCCAGGCCACAAGCATCCAGAATTAAACCTCAGTCATGTTGCCAGGCCATAGGGTACCACCATCAAACCTCAGTCATATTGCCAGACCACAGGTTTCCACAATCAAACCGATTTCATGTTCCCAGGCAACAGGGTACCAGAATCCAAACCGATGTCATGTTCCCAGGCCACAGGATTCCACAATCTAACATAAGTCATGTTCCCAGGACAATGCCCTCCAGAATCAAACCACAGTCATATACCCAGGCCACATGGTCCCAGAATCAATCCTCAGTCATGTTCCCAGTCCACAGGATTCCAGAACCAAGCCTTCAGTCAGGTTCCCAGGGCACAGTATTCCACAATCTAAACAGATGTCATGTTCCCAGGCCACAGGTTTCCAGAATCACGCCTCAGTCATGTTCCCAGGCCACAGGGTTCCAGAATCAAACCAATGTCAAGTTCCTAGGCCATGGGTTTCCAGTACCAGGCCGCAGTCATGTTTCCAGGGCACAGGGTTCTACAGTCAAACCTCAGTCATGTTGCCAGTCCACAGGTTTCTGCCATCAAACCTCAGTCAAGTTCCCAGGACACAGATTTCCAGAATCAAACCGCAGTCATATTCCCAGGTCACATGGTTCCAGAATCAAACCTCAGTCATGTTTGCAGGACCCATGGTTCCACAATCAAACCACAGTCATGTTCCCAGCACAAAGGTGTCCAGAATCAAACCTCAGTCATGTTCCCAGGGAACAGGGTTCCAGTAACAAACCTCAGTCATGTTGCCAAGCCACAGGTTTCCACCATGAAACCTCAGACATGTTCCCAGGCCATAGGGTTCCAGAATCAAACCGTTCTCATGTTCCCAGGCCACAGCGTTCCAGAATCCACTGATGTCATGTTCCCAGGCCACAGGATTCCAGAATAAAACCTCAGTCATGTTCCCAGTGCACAGGGTTCCAGAACCAAGCCTCAGTCAGGTTCCCATGGCACAGTATTCCACAATCTAAACAGATGTCATGTTCCCAGGCCACAGGATTCCAGAATCACGCCTCTGTCATGTTCCCTGGCCACAGGGTTCCAGAATCAAACCAATGTCAAGTTCCCAGGCCATGGGTTTCAAGTATCAGGTCGCAGTCATGTTTCCAGGACAGAGGGTTCTACAATCAAACCTCAGTCATGTCGCCAGTCCACAGGTTTCTGCCATCAAACCTCAGTCAAGTTCCCAGGCCACAGATTTCCAGAATCAAACCTCAGTCATATTCCCATGACACATGGTTCCAGAATCAAACCTCAGTCATGTTCGCAGGCCACAGGTTTCCACAATCAAAGCACGGTCATGTTCCCAGGACAAAGGTGTCCAGAAGCAAACCTCACTCATGTTCCCAGGGAACAGGGTTCCAGTAACAAACCTCAGTCATGTTGCCAGGCCACAGGTTTCCACCATCAAACCTCAGACATATTCCCAAGCCACAGGGTTCCAGAATCAAACCTTTCTCATGTTCCCAGGCCACAGGGTTTCAGAATCAGGCTTCAGTCATGTTGCCAGGCCACAGGGTTCCAAAATCCAGCCTCAGTCATTTTGCCAGTCAAGAGTGGTCCACCATCAAACCTCAGTCATGATCCCAGGCCACATGTTTCCACAATGAAACCTCAGTCATTATCCCAGGCCACAGGTTTCCAGAATCAAACCTCAGTCATATTCCCAGGACACATGTTTCCATTATCAAACCTCAGTCATGTTCGCAGGGCACAGGTTTCAACAATCAAACCTCATTCAATTTCCCAGAACACAGGTGTCCAGAATCCAACCTCAGTCATGTTCCCAGGGAACAGGCTTCCAGAAACAAACCTCAGTCATTTTCCCAGGCCACAGGGTTTCAGAATCAAACCACAGTCATGTTCCCAGGCCAGAGGGTTGCACAATCAAACCTCAGTCTTGTTCCCAGGCCACAGGATTCCAGAATCCAACCGATGTCATGTTCCCAGGCCACAGGGTTCCAGATTCAAACCACAGTCATGTTCCCAGGCCAGGGGGTTCCACAATCAAACCTCAGCCATGTTCCCAGGCCACAGGTTTCCAGAAGCAAACCTCAGTCATGTTCCCAGGACACAGGTTTCCAGAGTCAACCCGAGATCATGTTCCCTGGCCACAGTCTTCCAGAATTAAACCTCAGTCATGTTGCCAGGTCAGAGGTTTCCACCATCAAACCTCAGACAAGTTTCCAGGACACAGGGTTCCAGAATCAAACCGTTCTCATGTTCCCTGGCCACAGGGTTCCAGAATCCACTGATGTCATGTTCCCAGGCCACAGGGTTCCAGAATCAATCCTCAGTTATGTTCCCTGGCTACAGGGTTCCAGAATCAAACCTCAGTCATGTTCCCAGTCCACAGGGTTCAGGAACCAAGGCTCAGTCAGGTTACCGGGGCACAGTATTCCACAAACTAAACAGATGTCATGTTCCCAGGCCACATGGTTCCAGAATCAAACCTCACTCATATTCCCAGGCCACAGGTTTCCAGAATCAATCCGATTTCATGTTCCCAGGCAACAGGGTACCAGAATCCAAACCGATGTCATGTTCCCAAGCCACAGGATTCCACAATCTCACATCAGGCATGTTCCCAGGCCAATGGTTTCCAGAATCAAACCTCAGTCATATTCCCAGGCCACATGGTTCCAGATTCAAACCTCAGTCATGTTCCCAGGACCCAGGGTTCCAGAATCAAACCTCAGTCATGTTCCCTGGACACAGGTTTCAAAAATAAAATCCCAGTCATGTTCTCAGGCCACAGGGTACCACAACTAAACCTCAGTCATATTCCCAGGCCAGAGGGTTCCACAATCAAACCTCAGTCCTTTTGCTAGGCCACGGTTCTACCAGCAAGCCTCAGTCATGTTCCCAGGCCAGAGTGTTCCACAATCAAACCTAAGTCATCTTTCCAGGCCACAGGGTTCCACCATCAACCCTCAGTCATGTTGCCTGGTCACAGGTTTCCACCATCAAACCTCAGACAAGTTTCCAGGACACAGGGTTCCAGAATCAAACCGTTCTCATGTTCCCTGGCCAGAGGGTTCCAGAATCCACCGATGTCATGTTCCCAGGCCACAGGGTTCCAGAATCCACCGATGTCATGTTCCCAGGCCACAGGGTTCCAGAATTAATCCTCAGTTATGTTCCCAGGCTACAGGGTTCCGGAATCAAACCTCAGTCATGTTCCCAGGGAACAGGGTTCCAGGAACAAACCTCAGTCATGTTGCCAAGCCACAGGTTTCCACCATCAAACCTCAGACATGTTCCCAGGCCACAGGGTTCCAGAATCAAACCGTTCTCATGTTCCCAGGCCACAGGGTTCCAGAATCCACTGATGTAATGTTCCCAGGCAACAGGGTTCCAGTATCAATCCTCAGTTATATTCCCAGTCTACAGGGTTCCAGAATAAAACCTCAGTCATGTTCCCAGTCCACAGGGTTCCAGAACCAAGCCTCAGTTAGGTTCCCAGGGCACAGTATTCCACAATCTAAACAGATGTCATATTCCCAGGCCACAGGATTCCAGAATCACGCCTCAGTCATGTTCCCAGGCCACAAGCATCCAGAATTAAACCTCAGTCATGTTGCCAGGCCATAGGGTACCACCATCAAACCTCAGTCATATTGCCAGACCACAGGTTTCCACAATCAAACCGATTTCATGTTCCCAGGCAACAGGGTACCAGAATCCAAACCGATGTCATGTTCCCAGGCCACAGGATTCCACAATCTAACATCAGTCATGTTCCCAGGACAATGCCCTCCAGAATCAAACCACAGTCATATACCCAGGCCACATGGTCCCAGAATCAATCCTCAGTCATGTTCCCAGTCCACAGGATTCCAGAACCAAGCCTTCAGTCAGGTTCCCAGGGCACAGTATTCCACAATCTAAACAGATGTCATGTTCCCAGGCCACAGGTTTCCAGAATCACGCCTCAGTCATGTTCCCAGGCCACAGGGTTCCAGAATCAAACCAATGTCAAGTTCCTAGGCCATGGGTTTCCAGTACCAGGCCGCAGTCATGTTTCCAGGGCACAGGGTTCTACAGTCAAACCTCAGTCATGTTGCCAGTCCACAGGTTTCTGCCATCAAACCTCAGTCAAGTTCCCAGGACACAGATTTCCAGAATCAAACCGCAGTCATATTCCCAGGTCACATGGTTCCAGAATCAAACCTCAGTCATGTTTGCAGGACCCATGGTTCCACAATCAAACCACAGTCATGTTCCCAGCACAAAGGTGTCCAGAATCAAACCTCAGTCATGTTCCCAGGGAACAGGGTTCCAGTAACAAACCTCAGTCATGTTGCCAAGCCACAGGTTTCCACCATGAAACCTCAGACATGTTCCCAGGCCATAGGGTTCCAGAATCAAACCGTTCTCATGTTCCCAGGCCACAGCGTTCCAGAATCCACTGATGTCATGTTCCCAGGCCACAGGATTCCAGAATAAAACCTCAGTCATGTTCCCAGTGCACAGGGTTCCAGAACCAAGCCTCAGTCAGGTTCCCATGGCACAGTATTCCACAATCTAAACAGATGTCATGTTCCCAGGCCACAGGATTCCAGAATCACGCCTCTGTCATGTTCCCTGGCCACAGGGTTCCAGAATCAAACCAATGTCAAGTTCCCAGGCCATGGGTTTCAAGTATCAGGTCGCAGTCATGTTTCCAGGACAGAGGGTTCTACAATCAAACCTCAGTCATGTCGCCAGTCCACAGGTTTCTGCCATCAAACCTCAGTCAAGTTCCCAGGCCACAGATTTCCAGAATCAAACCTCAGTCATATTCCCATGACACATGGTTCCAGAATCAAACCTCAGTCATGTTCGCAGGCCACAGGTTTCCACAATCAAAGCACGGTCATGTTCCCAGGACAAAGGTGTCCAGAAGCAAACCTCACTCATGTTCCCAGGGAACAGGGTTCCAGTAACAAACCTCAGTCATGTTGCCAGGCCACAGGTTTCCACCATCAAACCTCAGACATATTCCCAAGCCACAGGGTTCCAGAATCAAACCTTTCTCATGTTCCCAGGCCACAGGGTTTCAGAATCAGGCTTCAGTCATGTTGCCAGGCCACAGGGTTCCAAAATCCAGCCTCAGTCATTTTGCCAGTCAAGAGTGGTCCACCATCAAACCTCAGTCATGATCCCAGGCCACATGTTTCCACAATGAAACCTCAGTCATTATCCCAGGCCACAGGTTTCCAGAATCAAACCTCAGTCATATTCCCAGGACACATGTTTCCATTATCAAACCTCAGTCATGTTCGCAGGGCACAGGTTTCAACAATCAAACCTCATTCAATTTCCCAGAACACAGGTGTCCAGAATCCAACCTCAGTCATGTTCCCAGGGAACAGGCTTCCAGAAACAAACCTCAGTCATTTTCCCAGGCCACAGGGTTTCAGAATCAAACCACAGTCATGTTCCCAGGCCAGAGGGTTGCACAATCAAACCTCAGTCTTGTTCCCAGGCCACAGGATTCCAGAATCCAACCGATGTCATGTTCCCAGGCCACAGGGTTCCAGATTCAAACCACAGTCATGTTCCCAGGCCAGGGGGTTCCACAATCAAACCTCAGCCATGTTCCCAGGCCACAGGTTTCCAGAAGCAAACCTCAGTCATGTTCCCAGGACACAGGTTTCCAGAGTCAACCCGAGATCATGTTCCCTGGCCACAGTCTTCCAGAATTAAACCTCAGTCATGTTGCCAGGTCAGAGGTTTCCACCATCAAACCTCAGACAAGTTTCCAGGACACAGGGTTCCAGAATCAAACCGTTCTCATGTTCCCTGGCCACAGGGTTCCAGAATCCACTGATGTCATGTTCCCAGGCCACAGGGTTCCAGAATCAATCCTCAGTTATGTTCCCTGGCTACAGGGTTCCAGAATCAAACCTCAGTCATGTTCCCAGTCCACAGGGTTCAGGAACCAAGGCTCAGTCAGGTTACCGGGGCACAGTATTCCACAAACTAAACAGATGTCATGTTCCCAGGCCACCTGGTTCCAGAATCAAACCTCACTCATATTCCCAGGCCACAGGTTTCCAGAATCAATCCGATTTCATGTTCCCAGGCAACAGGGTACCAGAATCCAAACCGATGTCATGTTCCCAAGCCACAGGATTCCACAATCTCACATCAGGCATGTTCCCAGGCCAATGGTTTCCAGAATCAAACCTCAGTCATATTCCCAGGCCACATGGTTCCAGATTCAAACCTCAGTCATGTTCCCAGGACCCAGGGTTCCAGAATCAAACCTCAGTCATGTTCCCTGGACACAGGTTTCAAAAATAAAATCCCAGTCATGTTCTCAGGCCACAGGGTACCACAACTAAACCTCAGTCATATTCCCAGGCCAGAGGGTTCCACAATCAAACCTCAGTCCTTTTGCTAGGCCACGGTTCCACCAGCAAGCCTCAGTCATGTTCCCAGGCCAGAGTGTTCCACAATCAAACCTAAGTCATCTTTCCAGGCCACAGGGTTCCACCATCAACCCTCAGTCATGTTGCCTGGTCACAGGTTTCCACCATCAAACCTCAGACAAGTTTCCAGGACACAGGGTTCCAGAATCAAACCGTTCTCATGTTCCCTGGCCAGAGGGTTCCAGAATCCACCGATGTCATGTTCCCAGGCCACAGGGTTCCAGAATCCACCGATGTCATGTTCCCAGGCCACAGGGTTCCAGAATTAATCCTCAGTTATGTTCCCAGGCTACAGGGTTCCGGAATCAAACCTCAGTCATGTTCCCAGGGAACAGGGTTCCAGGAACAAACCTCAGTCATGTTGCCAAGCCACAGGTTTCCACCATCAAACCTCAGACATGTTCCCAGGCCACAGGGTTCCAGAATCAAACCGTTCTCATGTTCCCAGGCCACAGGGTTCCAGAATCCACTGATGTAATGTTCCCAGGCAACAGGGTTCCAGTATCAATCCTCAGTCATAGTCCCAGTCTACAGGGTGCCAGAATAAAACCTCAGTCATGTTCCCAGTCCACAGGGTTCCAGAACCAAGCCTCAGTTAGGTTCCCAGGGCACAGTATTCCACAATCTAAACAGATGTCATATTCCCAGGCCACAGGATTCCAGAATCACGCCTCAGTCATGTTCCCAGGCCACAAGCATCCAGAATTAAACCTCAGTCATGTTGCCAGGCCATAGGGTACCACCATCAAACCTCAGTCATATTGCCAGACCACAGGTTTCCACAATCAAACCGATTTCATGTTCCCAGGCAACAGGGTACCAGAATCCAAACCGATGTCATGTTCCCAGGCCACAGGATTCCACAATCTAACATAAGTCATGTTCCCAGGACAATGCCCTCCAGAATCAAACCACAGTCATATACCCAGGCCACATGGTCCCAGAATCAATCCTCAGTCATGTTCCCAGTCCACAGGATTCCAGAACCAAGCCTTCAGTCAGGTTCCCAGGGCACAGTATTCCACAATCTAAACAGATGTCATGTTCCCAGGCCACAGGTTTCCAGAATCACGCCTCAGTCATGTTCCCAGGCCACAGGGTTCCAGAATCAAACCAATGTCAAGTTCCTAGGCCATGGGTTTCCAGTACCAGGCCGCAGTCATGTTTCCAGGGCACAGGGTTCTACAGTCAAACCTCAGTCATGTTGCCAGTCCACAGGTTTCTGCCATCAAACCTCAGTCAAGTTCCCAGGACACAGATTTCCAGAATCAAACCGCAGTCATATTCCCAGGTCACATGGTTCCAGAATCAAACCTCAGTCATGTTTGCAGGACCCATGGTTCCACAATCAAACCACAGTCATGTTCCCAGCACAAAGGTGTCCAGAATCAAACCTCAGTCATGTTCCCAGGGAACAGGGTTCCAGTAACAAACCTCAGTCATGTTGCCAAGCCACAGGTTTCCACCATGAAACCTCAGACATGTTCCCAGGCCATAGGGTTCCAGAATCAAACCGTTCTCATGTTCCCAGGCCACAGGGTTCCAGAATCCACTGATGTCATGTTCCCAGGCCACAGGATTCCAGAATAAAACCTCAGTCATGTTCCCAGTGCACAGGGTTCCAGAACCAAGCCTCAGTCAGGTTCCCATGGCACAGTATTCCACAATCTAAACAGATGTCATGTTCCCAGGCCACAGGATTCCAGAATCACGCCTCTGTCATGTTCCCTGGCCACAGGGTTCCAGAATCAAACCAATGTCAAGTTCCCAGGCCATGGGTTTCAAGTATCAGGTCGCAGTCATGTTTCCAGGACAGAGGGTTCTACAATCAAACCTCAGTCATGTCGCCAGTCCACAGGTTTCTGCCATCAAACCTCAGTCAAGTTCCCAGGCCACAGATTTCCAGAATCAAACCTCAGTCATATTCCCATGACACATGGTTCCAGAATCAAACCTCAGTCATGTTCGCAGGCCACAGGTTTCCACAATCAAAGCACGGTCATGTTCCCAGGACAAAGGTGTCCAGAAGCAAACCTCACTCATGTTCCCAGGGAACAGGGTTCCAGTAACAAACCTCAGTCATGTTGCCAGGCCACAGGTTTCCACCATCAAACCTCAGACATATTCCCAAGCCACAGGGTTCCAGAATCAAACCTTTCTCATGTTCCCAGGCCACAGGGTTTCAGAATCAGGCTTCAGTCATGTTGCCAGGCCACAGGGTTCCAAAATCCAGCCTCAGTCATTTTGCCAGTCAAGAGTGGTCCACCATCAAACCTCAGTCATGATCCCAGGCCACATGTTTCCACAATGAAACCTCAGTCATTATCCCAGGCCACAGGTTTCCAGAATCAAACCTCAGTCATATTCCCAGGACACATGTTTCCATTATCAAACCTCAGTCATGTTCGCAGGGCACAGGTTTCAACAATCAAACCTCATTCAATTTCCCAGAACACAGGTGTCCAGAATCCAACCTCAGTCATGTTCCCAGGGAACAGGCTTCCAGAAACAAACCTCAGTCATTTTCCCAGGCCACAGGGTTTCAGAATCAAACCACAGTCATGTTCCCAGGCCAGAGGGTTGCACAATCAAACCTCAGTCTTGTTCCCAGGCCACAGGATTCCAGAATCCAACCGATGTCATGTTCCCAGGCCACAGGGTTCCAGATTCAAACCACAGTCATGTTCCCAGGCCAGGGGGTTCCACAATCAAACCTCAGCCATGTTCCCAGGCCACAGGTTTCCAGAAGCAAACCTCAGTCATGTTCCCAGGACACAGGTTTCCAGAGTCAACCCGAGATCATGTTCCCTGGCCACAGTCTTCCAGAATTAAACCTCAGTCATGTTGCCAGGTCAGAGGTTTCCACCATCAAACCTCAGACAAGTTTCCAGGACACAGGGTTCCAGAATCAAACCGTTCTCATGTTCCCTGGCCACAGGGTTCCAGAATCCACTGATGTCATGTTCCCAGGCCACAGGGTTCCAGAATCAATCCTCAGTTATGTTCCCTGGCTACAGGGTTCCAGAATCAAACCTCAGTCATGTTCCCAGTCCACAGGGTTCAGGAACCAAGGCTCAGTCAGGTTACCGGGGCACAGTATTCCACAAACTAAACAGATGTCATGTTCCCAGGCCACATGGTTCCAGAATCAAACCTCACTCATATTCCCAGGCCACAGGTTTCCAGAATCAATCCGATTTCATGTTCCCAGGCAACAGGGTACCAGAATCCAAACCGATGTCATGTTCCCAAGCCACAGGATTCCACAATCTCACATCAGGCATGTTCCCAGGCCAATGGTTTCCAGAATCAAACCTCAGTCATATTCCCAGGCCACATGGTTCCAGATTCAAACCTCAGTCATGTTCCCAGGACCCAGGGTTCCAGAATCAAACCTCAGTCATGTTCCCTGGACACAGGTTTCAAAAATAAAATCCCAGTCATGTTCTCAGGCCACAGGGTACCACAACTAAACCTCAGTCATATTCCCAGGCCAGAGGGTTCCACAATCAAACCTCAGTCCTTTTGCTAGGCCACGGTTCTACCAGCAAGCCTCAGTCATGTTCCCAGGCCAGAGTGTTCCACAATCAAACCTAAGTCATCTTTCCAGGCCACAGGGTTCCACCATCAACCCTCAGTCATGTTGCCTGGTCACAGGTTTCCACCATCAAACCTCAGACAAGTTTCCAGGACACAGGGTTCCAGAATCAAACCGTTCTCATGTTCCCTGGCCAGAGGGTTCCAGAATCCACCGATGTCATGTTCCCAGGCCACAGGGTTCCAGAATCCACCGATGTCATGTTCCCAGGCCACAGGGTTCCAGAATTAATCCTCAGTTATGTTCCCAGGCTACAGGGTTCCGGAATCAAACCTCAGTCATGTTCCCAGGGAACAGGGTTCCAGGAACAAACCTCAGTCATGTTGCCAAGCCACAGGTTTCCACCATCAAACCTCAGACATGTTCCCAGGCCACAGGGTTCCAGAATCAAACCGTTCTCATGTTCCCCGGCCACAGGGTTCCAGAATCCACTGATGTAATGTTCCCAGGCAACAGGGTTCCAGTATCAATCCTCAGTTATATTCCCAGTCTACAGGGTGCCAGAATAAAACCTCAGTCATGTTCCCAGTCCACAGGGTTCCAGAACCAAGCCTCAGTTAGGTTCCCAGGGCACAGTATTCCACAATCTAAACAGATGTCATATTCCCAGGCCACAGGATTCCAGAATCACGCCTCAGTCATGTTCCCAGGCCACAAGCATCCAGAATTAAACCTCAGTCATGTTGCCAGGCCATAGGGTACCACCATCAAACCTCAGTCATATTGCCAGACCACAGGTTTCCAAAATCAAACCGATTTCATGTTCCCAGGCAACAGGGTACCAGAATCCAAACCGATGTCATGTTCCCAGGCCACAGGATTCCACAATCTAACATAAGTCATGTTCCCAGGACAATGCCCTCCAGAATCAAACCACAGTCATATACCCAGGCCACATGGTCCCAGAATCAATCCTCAGTCATGTTCCCAGTCCACAGGATTCCAGAACCAAGCCTTCAGTCAGGTTCCCAGGGCACAGTATTCCACAATCTAAACAGATGTCATGTTCCCAGGCCACAGGTTTCCAGAATCACGCCTCAGTCATGTTCCCAGGCCACAGGGTTCCAGAATCAAACCAATGTCAAGTTCCTAGGCCATGGGTTTCCAGTACCAGGCCGCAGTCATGTTTCCAGGGCACAGGGTTCTACAGTCAAACCTCAGTCATGTTGCCAGTCCACAGGTTTCTGCCATCAAACCTCAGTCAAGTTCCCAGGACACAGATTTCCAGAATCAAACCGCAGTCATATTCCCAGGTCACATGGTTCCAGAATCAAACCTCAGTCATGTTTGCAGGACCCATGGTTCCACAATCAAACCACAGTCATGTTCCCAGCACAAAGGTGTCCAGAATCAAACCTCAGTCATGTTCCCAGGGAACAGGGTTCCAGTAACAAACCTCAGTCATGTTGCCAAGCCACAGGTTTCCACCATGAAACCTCAGACATGTTCCCAGGCCATAGGGTTCCAGAATCAAACCGTTCTCATGTTCCCAGGCCACAGGGTTCCAGAATCCACTGATGTCATGTTCCCAGGCCACAGGATTCCAGAATAAAACCTCAGTCATGTTCCCAGTGCACAGGGTTCCAGAACCAAGCCTCAGTCAGGTTCCCATGGCACAGTATTCCACAATCTAAACAGATGTCATGTTCCCAGGCCACAGGATTCCAGAATCACGCCTCTGTCATGTTCCCTGGCCACAGGGTTCCAGAATCAAACCAATGTCAAGTTCCCAGGCCATGGGTTTCAAGTATCAGGTCGCAGTCATGTTTCCAGGACAGAGGGTTCTACAATCAAACCTCAGTCATGTCGCCAGTCCACAGGTTTCTGCCATCAAACCTCAGTCAAGTTCCCAGGCCACAGATTTCCAGAATCAAACCTCAGTCATATTCCCATGACACATGGTTCCAGAATCAAACCTCAGTCATGTTTGCAGGCCACAGGTTTCCACAATCAAAGCACGGTCATGTTCCCAGGACAAAGGTGTCCAGAAGCAAACCTCACTCATGTTCCCAGGGAACAGGGTTCCAGTAACAAACCTCAGTCATGTTGCCAGGCCACAGGTTTCCACCATCAAACCTCAGACATATTCCCAAGCCACAGGGTTCCAGAATCAAACCTTTCTCATGTTCCCAGGCCACAGGGTTTCAGAATCAGGCTTCAGTCATGTTGCCAGGCCACAGGGTTTCAAAATCCAGCCTCAGTCATTTTGCCAGTCAAGAGTGGTCCACCATCAAACCTCAGTCATGATCCCAGGCCACATGTTTCCACAATGAAACCTCAGTCATTATCCCAGGCCACAGGTTTCCAGAATCAAACCTCAGTCATATTCCCAGGACACATGTTTCCATTATCAAACCTCAGTCATGTTCGCAGGGCACAGGTTTCAACAATCAAACCTCATTCAATTTCCCAGAACACAGGTGTCCAGAATCCAACCTCAGTCATGTTCCCAGGGAACAGGCTTCCAGAAACAAACCTCAGTCATTTTCCCAGGCCACAGGGTTTCAGAATCAAACCACAGTCATGTTCCCAGGCCAGAGGGTTGCACAATCAAACCTCAGTCTTGTTCCCAGGCCACAGGATTCCAGAATCCAACCGATGTCATGTTCCCAGGCCACAGGGTTCCAGATTCAAACCACAGTCATGTTCCCAGGCCAGGGGGTTCCACAATCAAACCTCAGCCATGTTCCCAGGCCACAGGTTTCCAGAAGCAAACCTCAGTCATGTTCCCAGGACACAGGTTTCCAGAGTCAACCCGAGATCATGTTCCCTGGCCACAGTCTTCCAGAATTAAACCTCAGTCATGTTGCCAGGTCAGAGGTTTCCACCATCAAACCTCAGACAAGTTTCCAGGACACAGGGTTCCAGAATCAAACCGTTCTCATGTTCCCTGGCCACAGGGTTCCAGAATCCACTGATGTCATGTTCCCAGGCCACAGGGTTCCAGAATCAATCCTCAGTTATGTTCCCTGGCTACAGGGTTCCAGAATCAAACCTCAGTCATGTTCCCAGTCCACAGGGTTCAGGAACCAAGGCTCAGTCAGGTTACCGGGGCACAGTATTCCACAAACTAAACAGATGTCATGTTCCCAGGCCACCTGGTTCCAGAATCAAACCTCACTCATATTCCCAGGCCACAGGTTTCCAGAATCAATCCGATTTCATGTTCCCAGGCAACAGGGTACCAGAATCCAAACCGATGTCATGTTCCCAAGCCACAGGATTCCACAATCTCACATCAGGCATGTTCCCAGGCCAATGGTTTCCAGAATCAAACCTCAGTCATATTCCCAGGCCACATGGTTCCAGATTCAAACCTCAGTCATGTTCCCAGGACCCAGGGTTCCAGAATCAAACCTCAGTCATGTTCCCTGGACACAGGTTTCAAAAATAAAATCCCAGTCATGTTCTCAGGCCACAGGGTACCACAACTAAACCTCAGTCATATTCCCAGGCCAGAGGGTTCCACAATCAAACCTCAGTCCTTTTGCTAGGCCACGGTTCCACCAGCAAGCCTCAGTCATGTTCCCAGGCCAGAGTGTTCCACAATGAAACCTAAGTCATCTTTCCAGGCCACAGGGTTCCACCATCAACCCTCAGTCATGTTGCCTGGTCACAGGTTTCCACCATCAAACCTCAGACAAGTTTCCAGGACACAGGGTTCCAGAATCAAACCGTTCTCATGTTCCCTGGCCAGAGGGTTCCAGAATCCACCGATGTCATGTTCCCAGGCCACAGGGTTCCAGAATCCACCGATGTCATGTTCCCAGGCCACAGGGTTCCAGAATTAATCCTCAGTTATGTTCCCAGGCTACAGGGTTCCGGAATCAAACCTCAGTCATGTTCCCAGGGAACAGGGTTCCAGGAACAAACCTCAGTCATGTTGCCAAGCCACAGGTTTCCACCATCAAACCTCAGACATGTTCCCAGGCCACAGGGTTCCAGAATCAAACCGTTCTCATGTTCCCCGGCCACAGGGTTCCAGAATCCACTGATGTAATGTTCCCAGGCAACAGGGTTCCAGTATCAATCCTCAGTCATAGTCCCAGTCTACAGGGTGCCAGAATAAAACCTCAGTCATGTTCCCAGTCCACAGGGTTCCAGAACCAAGCCTCAGTTAGGTTCCCAGGGCACAGTATTCCACAATCTAAACAGATGTCATATTCCCAGGCCACAGGATTCCAGAATCACGCCTCAGTCATGTTCCCAGGCCACAAGCATCCAGAATTAAACCTCAGTCATGTTGCCAGGCCATAGGGTACCACCATCAAACCTCAGTCATATTGCCAGACCACAGGTTTCCACAATCAAACCGATTTCATGTTCCCAGGCAACAGGGTACCAGAATCCAAACCGATGTCATGTTCCCAGGCCACAGGATTCCACAATCTAACATAAGTCATGTTCCCAGGACAATGCCCTCCAGAATCAAACCACAGTCATATACCCAGGCCACATGGTCCCAGAATCAATCCTCAGTCATGTTCCCAGTCCACAGGATTCCAGAACCAAGCCTTCAGTCAGGTTCCCAGGGCACAGTATTCCACAATCTAAACAGATGTCATGTTCCCAGGCCACAGGTTTCCAGAATCACGCCTCAGTCATGTTCCCAGGCCACAGGGTTCCAGAATCAAACCAATGTCAAGTTCCTAGGCCATGGGTTTCCAGTACCAGGCCGCAGTCATGTTTCCAGGGCACAGGGTTCTACAGTCAAACCTCAGTCATGTTGCCAGTCCACAGGTTTCTGCCATCAAACCTCAGTCAAGTTCCCAGGACACAGATTTCCAGAATCAAACCGCAGTCATATTCCCAGGTCACATGGTTCCAGAATCAAACCTCAGTCATGTTTGCAGGACCCATGGTTCCACAATCAAACCACAGTCATGTTCCCAGCACAAAGGTGTCCAGAATCAAACCTCAGTCATGTTCCCAGGGAACAGGGTTCCAGTAACAAACCTCAGTCATGTTGCCAAGCCACAGGTTTCCACCATGAAACCTCAGACATGTTCCCAGGCCATAGGGTTCCAGAATCAAACCGTTCTCATGTTCCCAGGCCACAGGGTTCCAGAATCCACTGATGTCATGTTCCCAGGCCACAGGATTCCAGAATAAAACCTCAGTCATGTTCCCAGTGCACAGGGTTCCAGAACCAAGCCTCAGTCAGGTTCCCATGGCACAGTATTCCACAATCTAAACAGATGTCATGTTCCCAGGCCACAGGATTCCAGAATCACGCCTCTGTCATGTTCCCTGGCCACAGGGTTCCAGAATCAAACCAATGTCAAGTTCCCAGGCCATGGGTTTCAAGTATCAGGTCGCAGTCATGTTTCCAGGACAGAGGGTTCTACAATCAAACCTCAGTCATGTCGCCAGTCCACAGGTTTCTGCCATCAAACCTCAGTCAAGTTCCCAGGCCACAGATTTCCAGAATCAAACCTCAGTCATATTCCCATGACACATGGTTCCAGAATCAAACCTCAGTCATGTTCGCAGGCCACAGGTTTCCACAATCAAAGCACGGTCATGTTCCCAGGACAAAGGTGTCCAGAAGCAAACCTCACTCATGTTCCCAGGGAACAGGGTTCCAGTAACAAACCTCAGTCATGTTGCCAGGCCACAGGTTTCCACCATCAAACCTCAGACATATTCCCAAGCCACAGGGTTCCAGAATCAAACCTTTCTCATGTTCCCAGGCCACAGGGTTTCAGAATCAGGCTTCAGTCATGTTGCCAGGCCACAGGGTTCCAAAATCCAGCCTCAGTCATTTTGCCAGTCAAGAGTGGTCCACCATCAAACCTCAGTCATGATCCCAGGCCACATGTTTCCACAATGAAACCTCAGTCATTATCCCAGGCCACAGGTTTCCAGAATCAAACCTCAGTCATATTCCCAGGACACATGTTTCCATTATCAAACCTCAGTCATGTTCGCAGGGCACAGGTTTCAACAATCAAACCTCATTCAATTTCCCAGAACACAGGTGTCCAGAATCCAACCTCAGTCATGTTCCCAGGGAACAGGCTTCCAGAAACAAACCTCAGTCATTTTCCCAGGCCACAGGGTTTCAGAATCAAACCACAGTCATGTTCCCAGGCCAGAGGGTTGCACAATCAAACCTCAGTCTTGTTCCCAGGCCACAGGATTCCAGAATCCAACCGATGTCATGTTCCCAGGCCACAGGGTTCCAGATTCAAACCACAGTCATGTTCCCAGGCCAGGGGGTTCCACAATCAAACCTCAGCCATGTTCCCAGGCCACAGGTTTCCAGAAGCAAACCTCAGTCATGTTCCCAGGACACAGGTTTCCAGAGTCAACCCGAGATCATGTTCCCTGGCCACAGTTTTCCAGAATTAAACCTCAGTCATGTTGCCAGGTCAGAGGTTTCCACCATCAAACCTCAGACAAGTTTCCAGGACACAGGGTTCCAGAATCAAACCGTTCTCATGTTCCCTGGCCACAGGGTTCCAGAATCCACTGATGTCATGTTCCCAGGCCACAGGGTTCCAGAATCAATCCTCAGTTATGTTCCCTGGCTACAGGGTTCCAGAATCAAACCTCAGTCATGTTCCCAGTCCACAGGGTTCAGGAACCAAGGCTCAGTCAGGTTACCGGGGCACAGTATTCCACAAACTAAACAGATGTCATGTTCCCAGGCCACCTGGTTCCAGAATCAAACCTCACTCATATTCCCAGGCCACAGGTTTCCAGAATCAATCCGATTTCATGTTCCCAGGCAACAGGGTACCAGAATCCAAACCGATGTCATGTTCCCAAGCCACAGGATTCCACAATCTCACATCAGGCATGTTCCCAGGCCAATGGTTTCCAGAATCAAACCTCAGTCATATTCCCAGGCCACATGGTTCCAGATTCAAACCTCAGTCATGTTCCCAGGACCCAGGGTTCCAGAATCAAACCTCAGTCATGTTCCCTGGACACAGGTTTCAAAAATAAAATCCCAGTCATGTTCTCAGGCCACAGGGTACCACAACTAAACCTCAGTCATATTCCCAGGCCAGAGGGTTCCACAATCAAACCTCAGTCCTTTTGCTAGGCCACGGTTCCACCAGCAAGCCTCAGTCATGTTCCCAGGCCAGAGTGTTCCACAATCAAACCTAAGTCATCTTTCCAGGCCACAGTGTTCCACCATCAACCCTCAGTCATGTTGCCTGGTCACAGGTTTCCACCATCAAACCTCAGACAAGTTTCCAGGACACAGGGTTCCAGAATCAAACCGTTCTCATGTTCCCTGGCCAGAGGGTTCCAGAATCCACCGATGTCATGTTCCCAGGCCACAGGGTTCCAGAATCCACCGATGTCATGTTCCCAGGCCACAGGGTTCCAGAATTAATCCTCAGTTATGTTCCCAGGCTACAGGGTTCCGGAATCAAACCTCAGTCATGTTCCCAGGGAACAGGGTTCCAGGAACAAACCTCAGTCATGTTGCCAAGCCACAGGTTTCCACCATCAAACCTCAGACATGTTCCCAGGCCACAGGGTTCCAGAATCAAACCGTTCTCATGTTCCCCGGCCACAGGGTTCCAGAATCCACTGATGTAATGTTCCCAGGCAACAGGGTTCCAGTATCAATCCTCAGTTATATTCCCAGTCTACAGGGTGCCAGAATAAAACCTCAGTCATGTTCCCAGTCCACAGGGTTCCAGAACCAAGCCTCAGTTAGGTTCCCAGGGCACAGTATTCCACAATCTAAACAGATGTCATATTCCCAGGCCACAGGATTCCAGAATCACGCCTCAGTCATGTTCCCAGGCCACAAGCATCCAGAATTAAACCTCAGTCATGTTGCCAGGCCATAGGGTACCACCATCAAACCTCAGTCATATTGCCAGACCACAGGTTTCCACAATCAAACCGATTTCATGTTCCCAGGCAACAGGGTACCAGAATCCAAACCGATGTCATGTTCCCAGGCCACAGGATTCCACAATCTAACATAAGTCATGTTCCCAGGACAATGCCCTCCAGAATCAAACCACAGTCATATACCCAGGCCACATGGTCCCAGAATCAATCCTCAGTCATGTTCCCAGTCCACAGGATTCCAGAACCAAGCCTTCAGTCAGGTTCCCAGGGCACAGTATTCCACAATCTAAACAGATGTCATGTTCCCAGGCCACAGGTTTCCAGAATCACGCCTCAGTCATGTTCCCAGGCCACAGGGTTCCAGAATCAAACCAATGTCAAGTTCCTAGGCCATGGGTTTCCAGTACCAGGCCGCAGTCATGTTTCCAGGGCACAGGGTTCTACAGTCAAACCTCAGTCATGTTGCCAGTCCACAGGTTTCTGCCATCAAACCTCAGTCAAGTTCCCAGGACACAGATTTCCAGAATCAAACCGCAGTCATATTCCCAGGTCACATGGTTCCAGAATCAAACCTCAGTCATGTTTGCAGGACCCATGGTTCCACAATCAAACCACAGTCATGTTCCCAGCACAAAGGTGTCCAGAATCAAACCTCAGTCATGTTCCCAGGGAACAGGGTTCCAGTAACAAACCTCAGTCATGTTGCCAAGCCACAGGTTTCCACCATGAAACCTCAGACATGTTCCCAGGCCATAGGGTTCCAGAATCAAACCGTTCTCATGTTCCCAGGCCACAGGGTTCCAGAATCCACTGATGTCATGTTCCCAGGCCACAGGATTCCAGAATAAAACCTCAGTCATGTTCCCAGTGCACAGGGTTCCAGAACCAAGCCTCAGTCAGGTTCCCATGGCACAGTATTCCACAATCTAAACAGATGTCATGTTCCCAGGCCACAGGATTCCAGAATCACGCCTCTGTCATGTTCCCTGGCCACAGGGTTCCAGAATCAAACCAATGTCAAGTTCCCAGGCCATGGGTTTCAAGTATCAGGTCGCAGTCATGTTTCCAGGACAGAGGGTTCTACAATCAAACCTCAGTCATGTCGCCAGTCCACAGGTTTCTGCCATCAAACCTCAGTCAAGTTCCCAGGCCACAGATTTCCAGAATCAAACCTCAGTCATATTCCCATGACACATGGTTCCAGAATCAAACCTCAGTCATGTTCGCAGGCCACAGGTTTCCACAATCAAAGCACGGTCATGTTCCCAGGACAAAGGTGTCCAGAAGCAAACCTCACTCATGTTCCCAGGGAACAGGGTTCCAGTAACAAACCTCAGTCATGTTGCCAGGCCACAGGTTTCCACCATCAAACCTCAGACATATTCCCAAGCCACAGGGTTCCAGAATCAAACCTTTCTCATGTTCCCAGGCCACAGGGTTTCAGAATCAGGCTTCAGTCATGTTGCCAGGCCACAGGGTTCCAAAATCCAGCCTCAGTCATTTTGCCAGTCAAGAGTGGTCCACCATCAAACCTCAGTCATGATCCCAGGCCACATGTTTCCACAATGAAACCTCAGTCATTATCCCAGGCCACAGGTTTCCAGAATCAAACCTCAGTCATATTCCCAGGACACATGTTTCCATTATCAAACCTCAGTCATGTTCGCAGGGCACAGGTTTCAACAATCAAACCTCATTCAATTTCCCAGAACACAGGTGTCCAGAATCCAACCTCAGTCATGTTCCCAGGGAACAGGCTTCCAGAAACAAACCTCAGTCATTTTCCCAGGCCACAGGGTTTCAGAATCAAACCACAGTCATGTTCCCAGGCCAGGGGGTTGCACAATCAAACCTCAGTCTTGTTCCCAGGCCACAGGATTCCAGAATCCAACCGATGTCATGTTCCCAGGCCACAGGGTTCCAGATTCAAACCACAGTCATGTTCCCAGGCCAGGGGGTTCCACAATCAAACCTCAGCCATGTTCCCAGGCCACAGGTTTCCAGAAGCAAACCTCAGTCATGTTCCCAGGACACAGGTTTCCAGAGTCAACCCGATATCATGTTCCCTGGCCACAGTCTTCCAGAATTAAACCTCAGTCATGTTGCCAGGTCAGAGGTTTCCACCATCAAACCTCAGACAAGTTTCCAGGACACAGGGTTCCAGAATCAAACCGTTCTCATGTTCCCTGGCCACAGGGTTCCAGAATCCACCGATGTCATGTTCCCAGGCCACAGGGTTCCAGATTCAATCCTCAGTTATGTTCCCTGGCTACAGGGTTCCAGAATCAAACCTCAGTCATGTTCCCAGTCCACAGGGTTTTGGAACCAAGGCTCAGTCAGGTTACCGGGGCACAGTATTCCACAAACTAAACAGATGTCATGTTCCCAGGCCACATGGTTCCAGAATCAAACCTCACTCATATTCCCAGGCCACAGGTTTCCAGAATCAATCCGATTTCATGTTCCCAGGCAACAGGGTACCAGAATCCAAACCGATGTCATGTTCCCGAGCCACAGGATTCCACAATCTCACATCAGGCATGTTCCCAGGCCAATGGTTTCCAGAATCAAACCTCAGTCATATTCCCAGGCCACATGGTTCCAGATTCAAACCTCAGTCATGTTCCCAGGACCCAGGGTTCCAGAATCAAACCTCAGTCATGTTCCCTGGACACAGGTTTCAAAAATAAAATCCCAGTCATGTTCTCAGGCCACAGGGTACCACAACTAAACCTCAGTCATATTCCCAGGCCAGAGGGTTCCACAATCAAACCTCAGTCCTTTTGCTAGGCCACGGTTCCACCAGCAAGCCTCAGTCATGTTCCCAGGCCAGAGTGTTCCACAATCAAACCTAAGTCATCTTTCCAGGCCACAGGGTTCCACCATCAACCCTCAGTCATGTTGCCTGGTCACAGGTTTCCACCATCAAACCTCAGACAAGTTTCCAGGACACAGGGTTCCAGAATCAAACCGTTCTCATGTTCCCTGGCCAGAGGGTTCCAGAATCCACCGATGTCATGTTCCCAGGCCACAGGGTTCCAGAATCCACCGATGTCATGTTCCCAGGCCACAGGGTTCCAGAATTAATCCTCAGTTATGTTCCCAGGCTACAGGGTTCCGGAATCAAACCTCAGTCATGTTCCCAGGGAACAGGGTTCCAGGAACAAACCTCAGTCATGTTGCCAAGCCACAGGTTTCCACCATCAAACCTCAGACATGTTCCCAGGCCACAGGGTTCCAGAATCAAACCGTTCTCATGTTCCCCGGCCACAGGGTTCCAGAATCCACTGATGTAATGTTCCCAGGCAACAGGGTTCCAGTATCAATCCTCAGTTATATTCCCAGTCTACAGGGTGCCAGAATAAAACCTCAGTCATGTTCCCAGTCCACAGGGTTCCAGAACCAAGCCTCAGTTAGGTTCCCAGGGCACAGTATTCCACAATCTAAACAGATGTCATATTCCCAGGCCACAGGATTCCAGAATCACGCCTCAGTCATGTTCCCAGGCCACAAGCATCCAGAATTAAACCTCAGTCATGTTGCCAGGCCATAGGGTACCACCATCAAACCTCAGTCATATTGCCAGACCACAGGTTTCCACAATCAAACCGATTTCATGTTCCCAGGCAACAGGGTACCAGAATCCAAACCAATGTCATATTCCCAGGCCACAGGATTCCACAATCTAACATAAGTCATGTTCCCAGGACAATGCCCTCCAGAATCAAACCACAGTCATATACCCAGGCCACATGGTCCCAGAATCAATCCTCAGTCATGTTCCCAGTCCACAGGATTCCAGAACCAAGCCTTCAGTCAGGTTCCCAGGGCACAGTATTCCACAATCTAAACAGATGTCATGTTCCCAGGCCACAGGTTTCCAGAATCACGCCTCATTCATGTTCCCAGGCCACAGGGTTCCAGAATCAAACCAATGTCAAGTTCCTAGGCCATGGGTTTCCAGTACCAGGCCGCAGTCATGTTTCCAGGGCACAGGGTTCTACAGTCAAACCTCAGTCATGTTGCCAGTCCACAGGTTTCTGCCATCAAACCTCAGTCAAGTTCCCAGGACACAGATTTCCAGAATCAAACCGCAGTCATATTCCCAGGTCACATGGTTCCAGAATCAAACCTCAGTCATGTTTGCAGGACCCATGGTTCCACAATCAAACCACAGTCATGTTCCCAGCACAAAGGTGTCCAGAATCAAACCTCAGTCATGTTCCCAGGGAACAGGGTTCCAGTAACAAACCTCAGTCATGTTGCCAAGCCACAGGTTTCCACCATGAAACCTCAGACATGTTCCCAGGCCACAGGGTTCCAGAATCAAACCGTTCTCATGTTCCCAGGCCACAGGGTTCCAGAATCCACTGATGTCATGTTCCCAGGCCACAGGATTCCAGAATAAAACCTCAGTCATGTTCCCAGTGCACAGGGTTCCAGAACCAAGCCTCAGTCAGGTTCCCATGGCACAGTATTCCACAATCTAAACAGATGTCATGTTCCCAGGCCACAGGATTCCAGAATCACGCCTCTGTCATGTTCCCTGGCCACAGGGTTCCAGAATCAAACCAATGTCAAGTTCCCAGGCCATGGGTTTCAAGTATCAGGTCGCAGTCATGTTTCCAGGACAGAGGGTTCTACAATCAAACCTCAGTCATGTCGCCAGTCCACAGGTTTCTGCCATCAAACCTCAGTCAAGTTCCCAGGCCACAGATTTCCAGAATCAAACCTCAGTCATATTCCCATGACACATGGTTCCAGAATCAAACCTCAGTCATGTTCGCAGGCCACAGGTTTCCACAATCAAAGCACGGTCATGTTCCCAGGACAAAGGTGTCCAGAAGCAAACCTCACTCATGTTCCCAGGGAACAGGGTTCCAGTAACAAACCTCAGTCATGTTGCCAGGCCACAGGTTTCCACCATCAAACCTCAGACATATTCCCAAGCCACAGGGTTCCAGAATCAAACCTTTCTCATGTTCCCAGGCCACAGGGTTTCAGAATCAGGCTTCAGTCATGTTGCCAGGCCACAGGGTTCCAAAATCCAGCCTCAGTCATTTTGCCAGTCAAGAGTGGTCCACCATCAAACCTCAGTCATGATCCCAGGCCACATGTTTCCACAATGAAACCTCAGTCATTATCCCAGGCCACAGGTTTCCAGAATCAAACCTCAGTCATATTCCCAGGACACATGTTTCCATTATCAAACCTCAGTCATGTTCGCAGGGCACAGGTTTCAACAATCAAACCTCATTCAATTTCCCAGAACACAGGTGTCCAGAATCCAACCTCAGTCATGTTCCCAGGGAACAGGCTTCCAGAAACAAACCTCAGTCATTTTCCCAGGCCACAGGGTTTCAGAATCAAACCACAGTCATGTTCCCAGGCCAGAGCGTTGCACAATCAAACCTCAGTCTTGTTCCCAGGCCACAGGATTCCAGAATCCAACCGATGTCATGTTCCCAGGCCACAGGGTTCCAGATTCAAACCACAGTCATGTTCCCAGGCCAGGGGGTTCCACAATCAAACCTCAGCCATGTTCCCAGGCCACAGGTTTCCAGAAGCAAACCTCAGTCATGTTCCCAGGACACAGGTTTCCAGAGTCAACCCGAGATCATGTTCCCTGGCCACAGTCTTCCAGAATTAAACCTCAGTCATGTTGCCAGGTCAGAGGTTTCCACCATCAAACCTCAGACAAGTTTCCAGGACACAGGGTTCCAGAATCAAACCGTTCTCATGTTCCCTGGCCACAGGGTTCCAGAATCCACCGATGTCATGTTCCCAGGCCACAGGGTTCCAGTATCAATCCTCAGTTATATTCCCAGTCTACAGGGTGCCAGAATAAAACCTCAGTCATGTTCCCAGTCCACAGGGTTCCAGAACCAAGCCTCAGTTAGGTTCCCAGGGCACAGTATTCCACAATCTAAACAGATGTCATATTCCCAGGCCACAGGATTCCAGAATCACGCCTCAGTCATGTTCCCAGGCCACAGGGTTCCAGAATCAAACCAATGTCAAGTTCCTAGGCCATGGGTTTCCAGTACCAGGCCGCAGTCATATTTCCAGGGCACAGGGTTCTACAGTCAAACCTCAGTCATGTTGCCAGTCCACAGGTTTCTGCCATCAAACCTCAGTCAAGTTCCCAGGCCACAGATTTCCAGAATCAAACCGCAGTCATATTCCCAGGTCACATGGTTCCAGAATCAAACCTCAGTCATGTTTGCAGGACCCATGGTTCCACAATCAAACCACAGTCATGTTCCCAGCACAAAGGTGTCCAGAATCAAACCTCAGTCATGTTCCCAGGGAACAGGGTTCCAGTAACAAACCTCAGTCATGTTGCCAAGCCACAGGTTTCCACCATGAAACCTCAGACATGTTCCCAGGCCAAAGGGTTCCAGAATCAAACCGTTCTCATGTTCCCAGGCCACAGGGTTCCAGAATCACGCCTCTGTCATGTTCCCTGGCCACAGGCTTCCAGAATCAAACCAATGTCAAGTTCCCAGGCCATGGGTTTCAAGTATCAGGTCGCAGTCATGTTTCCAGGACAGAGGGTTCTACAATCAAACCTCAGTCATGTCGCCAGTCCACAGGTTTCTGCCATCAAACCTCAGTCAAGTTCCCAGGCCACAGATTTCCAGAATCAAACCTCAGTCATATTCCCAGGACACATGGTTCCAGAATCAAACCTCAGTCATGTTCGCAGGCCACAGGTTTCCACAATCAAAGCACAGTCATGTTCCCAGGACAAAGGTGTCCAGAAGCAAACCTCACTCATGTTCCCAGGGAACAGGGTTCCAGTAACAAACCTCAGTCATGTTGCCAGGCCACAGGTTTCCACCATCAAACCTCAGACATATTCCCAAGCCACAGGGTTCCAAAATCAAACCTTTCTCATGTTCCCAGGCCACAGGGTTTCAGAATCAGGCTTCAGTCATGTTGCCAGGCCACAGGGTTTCAAAATCCAGCCTCAGTCATTTTGCCAGTCAAGAGTGGTCCACCATCAAACCTCAGTCATGATCCCAGGCCACATGTTTCCACAATGAAACCTCAGTCATTATCCCAGGCCACAGATTTCCAGAATCAAACCGCAGTCATATTCCCAGGTCACATGGTTCCAGAATCAAACCTCAGTCATGTTTGCAGGACCCATGGTTCCACAATCAAACCACAGTCATGTTCCCAGCACAAAGGTGTCCAGAATCAAACCTCAGTCATGTTCCCAGGGAACAGGGTTCCAGTAACAAACCTCAGTCATGTTGCCAAGCCACAGGTTTCCACCATGAAACCTCAGACATGTTCCCAGGCCATAGGGTTCCAGAATCAAACCGTTCTCAAGTTCCCAGGCCACAGGGTTCCAGAATCCACTGATGTCATGTTCCCAGGCCACAGGATTCCAGAATAAAACCTCAGTCATGTTCCCAGTGCACAGGGTTCCAGAACCAAGCCTCAGTCAGGTTCCCATGGCACAGTATTCCACAATCTAAACAGATGTCATGTTCCCAGGCCACAGGATTCCAGAATCACGCCTCTGTCATGTTCCCTGGCCACAGGGTTCCAGAATCAAACCAATGTCAAGTTCCCAGGCCATGGGTTTCAAGTATCAGGTCGCAGTCATGTTTCCAGGACAGAGGGTTCTACAATCAAACCTCAGTCATGTCGCCAGTCCACAGGTTTCTGCCATCAAACCTCAGTCAACTTCCCAGGCCACAGATTTCCAGAATCAAACCTCAGTCATATTCCCATGACACATGGTTCCAGAATCAAACCTCAGTCATGTTCGCAGGCCACAGGTTTCCACAATCAAAGCACGGTCATGTTCCCAGGACAAAGGTGTCCAGAAGCAAACCTCACTCATGTTCCCAGGGAACAGGGTTCCAGTAACAAACCTCAGTCATGTTGCCAGGCCACAGGTTTCCACCATCAAACCTCAGACATATTCCCAAGCCACAGGGTTCCAGAATCAAACCTTTCTCATGTTCCCAGGCCACAGGGTTTCAGAATCAGGCTTCAGTCATGTTGCCAGGCCACAGGGTTCCAAAATCCAGCCTCAGTCATTTTGCCAGTCAAGAGTGGTCCACCATCAAACCTCAGTCATGATCCCAGGCCACATGTTTCCACAATGAAACCTCAGTCATTATCCCAGGCCACAGGTTTCCAGAATCAAACCTCAGTCATATTCCCAGGACACATGTTTCCATTATCAAACCTCAGTCATGTTCGCAGGGCACAGGTTTCAACAATCAAACCTCATTCAATTTCCCAGAACACAGGTGTCCAGAATCCAACCTCAGTCATGTTCCCAGGGAACAGGCTTCCAGAAACAAACCTCAGTCATTTTCCCAGGCCACAGGGTTTCAGAATCAAACCACAGTCATGTTCCCAGGCCAGAGGGTTGCACAATCAAACCTCAGTCTTGTTCCCAGGCCACAGGATTCCAGAATCCAACCGATGTCATGTTCCCAGGCCACAGGGTTCCAGATTCAAACCACAGTCATGTTCCCAGGCCAGGGGGTTCCACAATCAAACCTCAGCCATGTTCCCAGGCCACAGGTTTCCAGAAGCAAACCTCAGTCATGTTCCCAGGACACAGGTTTCCAGAGTCAACCCGATATCATGTTCCCTGGCCACAGTCTTCCAGAATTAAACCTCAGTCATGTTGCCAGGTCAGAGGTTTCCACCATCAAACCTCAGACAAGTTTCCAGGACACAGGGTTCCAGAATCAAACCGTTCTCATGTTCCCTGGCCACAGGGTTCCAGAATCCACCGATGTCATGTTCCCAGGCCACAGGGTTCCAGAATCAATCCTCAGTTATGTTCCCTGGCTACAGGGTTCCAGAATCAAACCTCAGTCATGTTGCCAGTCCACAGGGTTCCAGAACCAAGGCTCAGTCAGGTTACCGGGGCACAGTATTCCACAAACTAAACAGATGTCATGTTCCCAGGCCACATGGTTCCAGAATCAAACCTCACTCATATTCCCAGGCCACAGGTTTCCAGAATCAATCCGATTTCATGTTCCCAGGCAACAGGGTACCAGAATCCAAACCGATGTCATGTTCCCAAGCCACAGGATTCCACAATCTCACATCAGGCATGTTCCCAGGCCAATGGTTTCCAGAATCAAACCTCAGTCATATTCCCAGGCCACATGGTTCCAGATTCAAACCTCAGTCATGTTCCCAGGACCCAGGGTTCCAGAATCAAACCTCAGTCATGTTCCCTGGACACAGGTTTCAAAAATAAAATCCCAGTCATGTTCTCAGGCCACAGGGTACCACAACTAAACCTCAGTCCTATTCCCAGGCCAGAGGGTTCCACAATCAAACCTCAGTCCTTTTGCTAGGCCACGGTTCCACCAGCAAGCCTCAGTCATGTTCCCAGGCCAGAGTGTTCCACAATCAAACCTAAGTCATCTTTCCAGGCCACAGGGTTCCACCATCAACCCTCAGTCATGTTGCCTGGTCACAGGTTTCCACCATCAAACCTCAGACAAGTTTCCAGGACACAGGGTTCCAGAATCAAACCGTTCTCATGTTCCCTGGCCAGAGGGTTCCAGAATCCACCGATGTCATGTTCCCAGGCCACAGGGTTCCAGAATCCACCGATGTCATGTTCCCAGGCCACAGGGTTCCAGAATTAATCCTCAGTTATGTTCCCAGGCTACAGGGTTCCGGAATCAAACCTCAGTCATGTTCCCAGGGAACAGGGCTCCAGGAACAAACCTCAGTCATGTTGCCAAGCCACAGGTTTCCACCATCAAACCTCAGACATGTTCCCAGGCCACAGGGTTCCAGAATCAAACCGTTCTCATGTTCCCCGGCCACAGGGTTCCAGAATCCACTGATGTAATGTTCCCAGGCAACAGGGTTCCAGTATCAATCCTCAGTTATATTCCCAGTCTACAGGGTGCCAGAATAAAACCTCAGTCATGTTCCCAGTCCACAGGGTTCCAGAACCAAGCCTCAGTTAGGTTCCCAGGGCACAGTATTCCACAATCTAAACAGATGTCATATTCCCAGGCCCCAGGATTCCAGAATCACGCCTCAGTCATGTTCCCAGGCCACAAGCATCCAGAATTAAACCTCAGTCATGTTGCCAGGCCATAGGGTACCACCATCAAACCTCAGTCATATTGCCAGACCACAGGTTTCCACAATCAAACCGATTTCATGTTCCCAGGCAACAGGGTACCAGAATCCAAACCGATGTCATATTCCCAGGCCACAGGATTCCACAATCTAACATAAGTCATGTTCCCAGGACAATGCCCTCCAGAATCAAACCACAGTCATATACCCAGGCCACATGGTCCCAGAATCAATCCTCAGTCATGTTCCCAGTCCACAGGATTCCAGAACCAAGCCTTCAGTCAGGTTCCCAGGGCACAGTATTCCACAATCTAAACAGATGTCATGTTCCCAGGCCACAGGTTTCCAGAATCACGCCTCAGTCATGTTCCCAGGCCACAGGGTTCCAGAATCAAACCAATGTCAAGTTCCTAGGCCATGGGTTTCCAGTACCAGGCCGCAGTCATGTTTCCAGGGCACAGGGTTCTACAGTCAAACCTTAGTCATGTTGCCAGTCCACAGGTTTCTGCCATCAAACCTCAGTCAAGTTCCCAGGCCACAGATTTCCAGAATCAAACCGCAGTCATATTCCCAGGTCACATGGTTCCAGAATCAAACCTCAGTCATGTTTGCAGGACCCATGGTTTCCACAATCAAACCACAGTCATGTTCCCAGCACAAAGGTGTCCAGAATCAAACCTCAGTCATGTTCCCAGGGAACAGGGTTCCAGTAACAAACCTCAGTCATGTTGCCAAGCCACAGGTTTCCACCATGAAACCTCAGACATGTTCCCAGGCCAAAGGGTTCCAGAATCAAACCGTTCTCATGTTCCCAGGCCACAGGGTTCCAGAATCACGCCTCTGTCATGTTCCCTGGCCACAGGGTTCCAGAATCAAACCAATGTCAAGTTCCCAGGCCATGGGTTTCAAGTATCAGGTCGCAGTCATGTTTCCAGGACAGAGGGTTCTACAATCAAACCTCAGTCATGTCGCCAGTCCACAGGTTTCTGCCATCAAACCTCAGTCAAGTTCCCAGGCCACAGATTTCCAGAATCAAACCTCAGTCATATTCCCATGACACATGGTTCCAGAATCAAACCTCAGTCATGTTCGCAGGCCACAGGTTTCCACAATCAAAGCACGGTCATGTTCCCAGGACAAAGGTGTCCAGAAGCAAACCTCACTCATGTTCCCAGGGAACAGGGTTCCAGTAACAAACCTCAGTCATGTTGCCAGGCCACAGGTTTCCACCATCAAACCTCAGACATATTCCCAAGCCACAGGGTTCCAGAATCAAACCTTTCTCATGTTCCCAGGCCACAGGGTTTCAGAATCAGGCTTCAGTCATGTTGCCAGGCCACAGGGTTTCAAAATCCAGCCTCAGTCATTTTGCCAGTCAAGAGTGGTCCACCATCAAACCTCAGTCATGATCCCAGGCCACATGTTTCCACAATGAAACCTCAGTCATTATCCCAGGCCACAGGTTTCCAGAATCAAACCTCAGTCATATTCCCAGGACACATGTTTCCATTATCAAACCTCAGTCATGTTCGCAGGGCACAGGTTTCAACAATCAAACCTCATTCAATTTCCCAGAACACAGGTGTCCAGAATCCAACCTCAGTCATGTTCCCAGGGAACAGGCTTCCAGAAACAAACCTCAGTCATTTTCCCAGGCCACAGGGTTTCAGAATCAAACCACAGTCATGTTCCCAGGCCAGAGGGTTGCACAATCAAACCTCAGTCTTGTTCCCAGGCCACAGGATTCCAGAATCCAACCGATGTCATGTTCCCAGGCCACAGGGTTCCAGATTCAAACCACAGTCATGTTCCCAGGCCAGGGGGTTCCACAATCAAACCTCAGCCATGTTCCCAGGCCACAGGTTTCCAGAAGCAAACCTCAGTCATGTTCCCAGGACACAGGTTTCCAGAGTCAACCCGATATCATGTTCCCTGGCCACAGTCTTCCAGAATTAAACCTCAGTCATGTTGCCAGGTCAGAGGTTTCCACCATCAAACCTCAGACAAGTTTCCAGGACACAGGGTTCCAGAATCAAACCGTTCTCATGTTCCCTGGCCACAGGGTTCCAGAATCCACCGATGTCATGTTCCCAGGCCACAGGGTTCCAGAATCAATCCTCAGTTATGTTCCCTGGCTACAGGGTTCCAGAATCAAACCTCAGTCATGTTGCCAGTCCACAGGGTTCCAGAACCAAGGCTCAGTCAGGTTACCGGGGCACAGTATTCCACAAACTAAACAGATGTCATGTTCCCAGGCCACATGGTTCCAGAATCAAACCTCACTCATATTCCCAGGCCACAGGTTTCCAGAATCAATCCGATTTCATGTTCCCAGGCAACAGGGTACCAGAATCCAAACCGATGTCATGTTCCCAAGCCACAGGATTCCACAATCTCACATCAGGCATGTTCCCAGGCCAATGGTTTCCAGAATCAAACCTCAGTCATATTCCCAGGCCACATGGTTCCAGATTCAAACCTCAGTCATGTTCCCAGGACCCAGGGTTCCAGAATCAAACCTCAGTCATGTTCCCTGGACACAGGTTTCAAAAATAAAATCCCAGTCATGTTCTCAGGCCACAGGGTACCACAACTAAACCTCAGTCATATTCCCAGGCCAGAGGGTTCCACAATCAAACCTCAGTCCTTTTGCTAGGCCACGGTTCCACCAGCAAGCCTCAGTCATGTTCCCAGGCCAGAGTGTTCCACAATCAAACCTAAGTCATCTTTCCAGGCCACAGGGTTCCACCATCAACCCTCAGTCATGTTGCCTGGTCACAGGTTTCCACCATCAAACCTCAGACAAGTTTCCAGGACACAGGGTTCCAGAATCAAACCGTTCTCATGTTCCCTGGCCAGAGGGTTCCAGAATCCACCGATGTCATGTTCCCAGGCCACAGGGTTCCAGAATCCACCGATGTCATGTTCCCAGGCCACAGGGTTCCAGAATTAATCCTCAGTTATGTTCCCAGGCTACAGGGTTCCGGAATCAAACCTCAGTCATGTTCCCAGGGAACAGGGTTCCAGGAACAAACCTCAGTCATGTTGCCAAGCCACAGGTTTCCACCATCAAACCTCAGACATGTTCCCAGGCCACAGGGTTCCAGAATCAAACCGTTCTCATGTTCCCAGGCCACAGGGTTCCAGAATCCACTGATGTCATGTTCCCAGGCAACAGGGTTCCAGTATCAATCCTCAGTTATATTCCCAGTCTACAGGGTTCCAGAATAAAACCTCAGTCATGTTCCCAGTCCACAGGGTTCCAGAACCAAGCCTCAGTTAGGTTCCCAGGGCACAGTATTCCACAATCTAAACAGATGTCATATTCCCAGGCCACAGGATTCCAGAATCACGCCTCAGTCATGTTCCCAGGCCACAAGCATCCAGAATTAAACCTCAGTCATGTTGCCAGGCCATAGGGTACCACCATCAAACCTCAGTCATATTGCCAGACCACAGGTTTCCACAATCAAACCGATTTCATGTTCCCAGGCAACAGGGTACCAGAATCCAAACCGATGTCATGTTCCCAGGCCACAGGATTCCACAATCTAACATCAGTCATGTTCCCAGGACAATGCCCTCCAGAATCAAACCACAGTCATATACCCAGGCCACATGGTCCCAGAATCAATCCTCAGTCATGTTCCCAGTCCACAGGATTCCAGAACCAAGCCTTCAGTCAGGTTCCCAGGGCACAGTATTCCACAATCTAAACAGATGTCATGTTCCCAGGCCACAGGTTTCCAGAATCACGCCTCAGTCATGTTCCCAGGCCACAGGGTTCCAGAATCAAACCAATGTCAAGTTCCTAGGCCATGGGTTTCCAGTACCAGGCCGCAGTCATGTTTCCAGGGCACAGGGTTCTACAGTCAAACCTCAGTCATGTTGCCAGTCCACAGGTTTCTGCCATCAAACCTCAGTCAAGTTCCCAGGACACAGATTTCCAGAATCAAACCGCAGTCATATTCCCAGGTCACATGGTTCCAGAATCAAACCTCAGTCATGTTTGCAGGACCCATGGTTCCACAATCAAACCACAGTCATGTTCCCAGCACAAAGGTGTCCAGAATCAAACCTCAGTCATGTTCCCAGGGAACAGGGTTCCAGTAACAAACCTCAGTCATGTTGCCAAGCCACAGGTTTCCACCATGAAACCTCAGACATGTTCCCAGGCCATAGGGTTCCAGAATCAAACCGTTCTCATGTTCCCAGGCCACAGCGTTCCAGAATCCACTGATGTCATGTTCCCAGGCCACAGGATTCCAGAATAAAACCTCAGTCATGTTCCCAGTGCACAGGGTTCCAGAACCAAGCCTCAGTCAGGTTCCCATGGCACAGTATTCCACAATCTAAACAGATGTCATGTTCCCAGGCCACAGGATTCCAGAATCACGCCTCTGTCATGTTCCCTGGCCACAGGGTTCCAGAATCAAACCAATGTCAAGTTCCCAGGCCATGGGTTTCAAGTATCAGGTCGCAGTCATGTTTCCAGGACAGAGGGTTCTACAATCAAACCTCAGTCATGTCGCCAGTCCACAGGTTTCTGCCATCAAACCTCAGTCAAGTTCCCAGGCCACAGATTTCCAGAATCAAACCTCAGTCATATTCCCATGACACATGGTTCCAGAATCAAACCTCAGTCATGTTCTCAGGCCACAGGTTTCCACAATCAAAGCACGGTCATGTTCCCAGGACAAAGGTGTCCAGAAGCAAACCTCACTCATGTTCCCAGGGAACAGGGTTCCAGTAACAAACCTCAGTCATGTTGCCAGGCCACAGGTTTCCACCATCAAACCTCAGACATATTCCCAAGCCACAGGGTTCCAGAATCAAACCTTTCTCATGTTCCCAGGCCACAGGGTTTCAGAATCAGGCTTCAGTCATGTTGCCAGGCCACAGGGTTCCAAAATCCAGCCTCAGTCATTTTGCCAGTCAAGAGTGGTCCACCATCAAACCTCAGTCATGATCCCAGGCCACATGTTTCCACAATGAAACCTCAGTCATTATCCCAGGCCACAGGTTTCCAGAATCAAACCTCAGTCATATTCCCAGGACACATGTTTCCATTATCAAACCTCAGTCATGTTCGCAGGGCACAGGTTTCAACAATCAAACCTCATTCAATTTCCCAGAACACAGGTGTCCAGAATCCAACCTCAGTCATGTTCCCAGGGAACAGGCTTCCAGAAACAAACCTCAGTCATTTTCCCAGGCCACAGGGTTTCAGAATCAAACCACAGTCATGTTCCCAGGCCAGAGGGTTGCACAATCAAACCTCAGTCTTGTTCCCAGGCCACAGGATTCCAGAATCCAACCGATGTCATGTTCCCAGGCCACAGGGTTCCAGATTCAAACCACAGTCATGTTCCCAGGCCAGGGGGTTCCACAATCAAACCTCAGCCATGTTCCCAGGCCACAGGTTTCCAGAAGCAAACCTCAGTCATGTTCCCAGGACACAGGTTTCCAGAGTCAACCCGATATCATGTTCCCTGGCCACAGTCTTCCAGAATTAAACCTCAGTCATGTTGCCAGGTCAGAGGTTTCCACCATCAAACCTCAGACAAGTTTCCAGGACACAGGGTTCCAGAATCAAACCGTTCTCATGTTCCCTGGCCACAGGGTTCCAGAATCCACTGATGTCATGTTCCCAGGCCACAGGGTTCCAGAATCAATCCTCAGTTATGTTCCCTGGCTACAGGGTTCCAGAATCAAACCTCAGTCATGTTCCCAGTCCACAGGGTTTTGGAACCAAGGCTCAGTCAGGTTACCGGGGCACAGTATTCCACAAACTAAACAGATGTCATGTTCCCAGGCCACATGGTTCCAGAATCAAACCTCACTCATATTCCCAGGCCACAGGTTTCCAGAATCAATCCGATTTCATGTTCCCAGGCAACAGGGTACCAGAATCCAAACCGATGTCATGTTCCCAAGCCACAGGATTCCACAATCTCACATCAGGCATGTTCCCAGGCCAATGGTTTCCAGAATCAAACCTCAGTCATATTCCCAGGCCACATGGTTCCAGATTCAAACCTCAGTCATGTTCCCAGGACCCAGGGTTCCAGAATCAAACCTCAGTCATGTTCCCTGGACACAGGTTTCAAAAATAAAATCCCAGTCATGTTCTCAGGCCACAGGGTACCACAACTAAACCTCAGTCATATTCCCAGGCCAGAGGGTTCCACAATCAAACCTCAGTCCTTTTGCTAGGCCACGGTTCCACCAGCAAGCCTCAGTCATGTTCCCAGGCCAGAGTGTTCCACAATCAAACCTAAGTCATCTTTCCAGGCCACAGGGTTCCACCATCAACCCTCAGTCATGTTGCCTGGTCACAGGTTTCCACCATCAAACCTCAGACAAGTTTCCAGGACACAGGGTTCCAGAATCAAACCGTTCTCATGTTCCCTGGCCAGAGGGTTCCAGAATCCACCGATGTCATGTTCCCAGGCCACAGGGTTCCAGAATCCACCGATGTCATGTTCCCAGGCCACAGGGTTCCAGAATTAATCCTCAGTTATGTTCCCAGGCTACAGGGTTCCGGAATCAAACCTCAGTCATGTTCCCAGGGAACAGGGTTCCAGGAACAAACCTCAGTCATGTTGCCAAGCCACAGGTTTCCACCATCAAACCTCAGACATGTTCCCAGGCCACAGGGTTCCAGAATCAAACCGTTCTCATGTTCCCCGGCCACAGGGTTCCAGAATCCACTGATGTAATGTTCCCAGGCAACAGGGTTCCAGTATCAATCCTCAGTTATATTCCCAGTCTACAGGGTGCCAGAATAAAACCTCAGTCATGTTCCCAGTCCACAGGGTTCCAGAACCAAGCCTCAGTTAGGTTCCCAGGGCACAGTATTCCACAATCTAAACAGATGTCATATTCCCAGGCCACAGGATTCCAGAATCACGCCTCAGTCATGTTCCCAGGCCACAAGCATCCAGAATTAAACCTCAGTCATGTTGCCAGGCCATAGGGTACCACCATCAAACCTCAGTCATATTGCCAGACCACAGGTTTCCACAATCAAACCGATTTCATGTTCCCAGGCAACAGGGTACCAGAATCCAAACCGATGTCATGTTCCCAGGCCACAGGATTCCACAATCTAACATAAGTCATGTTCCCAGGACAATGCCCTCCAGAATCAAACCACAGTCATATACCCAGGCCACATGGTCCCAGAATCAATCCTCAGTCATGTTCCCAGTCCACAGGATTCCAGAACCAAGCCTTCAGTCAGGTTCCCAGGGCACAGTATTCCACAATCTAAACAGATGTCATGTTCCCAGGCCACAGGTTTCCAGAATCACGCCTCAGTCATGTTCCCAGGCCACAGGGTTCCAGAATCAAACCAATGTCAAGTTCCTAGGCCATGGGTTTCCAGTACCAGGCCGCAGTCATGTTTCCAGGGCACAGGGTTCTACAGTCAAACCTCAGTCATGTTGCCAGTCCACAGGTTTCTGCCATCAAACCTCAGTCAAGTTCCCAGGACACAGATTTCCAGAATCAAACCGCAGTCATATTCCCAGGTCACATGGTTCCAGAATCAAACCTCAGTCATGTTTGCAGGACCCATGGTTCCACAATCAAACCACAGTCATGTTCCCAGCACAAAGGTGTCCAGAATCAAACCTCAGTCATGTTCCCAGGGAACAGGGTTCCAGTAACAAACCTCAGTCATGTTGCCAAGCCACAGGTTTCCACCATGAAACCTCAGACATGTTCCCAGGCCATAGGGTTCCAGAATCAAACCGTTCTCATGTTCCCAGGCCACAGCGTTCCAGAATCCACTGATGTCATGTTCCCAGGCCACAGGATTCCAGAATAAAACCTCAGTCATGTTCCCAGTGCACAGGGTTCCAGAACCAAGCCTCAGTCAGGTTCCCATGGCACAGTATTCCACAATCTAAACAGATGTCATGTTCCCAGGCCACAGGATTCCAGAATCACGCCTCTGTCATGTTCCCTGGCCACAGGGTTCCAGAATCAAACCAATGTCAAGTTCCCAGGCCATGGGTTTCAAGTATCAGGTCGCAGTCATGTTTCCAGGACAGAGGGTTCTACAATCAAACCTCAGTCATGTCGCCAGTCCACAGGTTTCTGCCATCAAACCTCAGTCAAGTTCCCAGGCCACAGATTTCCAGAATCAAACCTCAGTCATATTCCCATGACACATGGTTCCAGAATCAAACCTCAGTCATGTTCGCAGGCCACAGGTTTCCACAATCAAAGCACGGTCATGTTCCCAGGACAAAGGTGTCCAGAAGCAAACCTCACTCATGTTCCCAGGGAACAGGGTTCCAGTAACAAACCTCAGTCATGTTGCCAGGCCACAGGTTTCCACCATCAAACCTCAGACATATTCCCAAGCCACAGGGTTCCAGAATCAAACCTTTCTCATGTTCCCAGGCCACAGGGTTTCAGAATCAGGCTTCAGTCATGTTGCCAGGCCACAGGGTTCCAAAATCCAGCCTCAGTCATTTTGCCAGTCAAGAGTGGTCCACCATCAAACCTCAGTCATGATCCCAGGCCACATGTTTCCACAATGAAACCTCAGTCATTATCCCAGGCCACAGGTTTCCAGAATCAAACCTCAGTCATATTCCCAGGACACATGTTTCCATTATCAAACCTCAGTCATGTTCGCAGGGCACAGGTTTCAACAATCAAACCTCATTCAATTTCCCAGAACACAGGTGTCCAGAATCCAACCTCAGTCATGTTCCCAGGGAACAGGCTTCCAGAAACAAACCTCAGTCATTTTCCCAGGCCACAGGGTTTCAGAATCAAACCACAGTCATGTTCCCAGGCCAGAGGGTTGCACAATCAAACCTCAGTCTTGTTCCCAGGCCACAGGATTCCAGAATCCAACCGATGTCATGTTCCCAGGCCACAGGGTTCCAGATTCAAACCACAGTCATGTTCCCAGGCCAGGGGGTTCCACAATCAAACCTCAGCCATGTTCCCAGGCCACAGGTTTCCAGAAGCAAACCTCAGTCATGTTCCCAGGACACAGGTTTCCAGAGTCAACCCGATATCATGTTCCCTGGCCACAGTCTTCCAGAATTAAACCTCAGTCATGTTGCCAGGTCAGAGGTTTCCACCATCAAACCTCAGACAAGTTTCCAGGACACAGGGTTCCAGAATCAAACCGTTCTCATGTTCCCTGGCCACAGGGTTCCAGAATCCACTGATGTCATGTTCCCAGGCCACAGGGTTCCAGAATCAATCCTCAGTTATGTTCCCTGGCTACAGGGTTCCAGAATCAAACCTCAGTCATGTTCCCAGTCCACAGGGTTCCAGAACCAAGGCTCAGTCAGGTTACCGGGGCACAGTATTCCACAAACTAAACAGATGTCATGTTCCCAGGCCACCTGGTTCCAGAATCAAACCTCACTCATATTCCCAGGCCACAGGTTTCCAGAATCAATCCGATTTCATGTTCCCAGGCAACAGGGTACCAGAATCCAAACCGATGTCATGTTCCCAAGCCACAGGATTCCACAATCTCACATCAGGCATGTTCCCAGGCCAATGGTTTCCAGAATCAAACCTCAGTCATATTCCCAGGCCACATGGTTCCAGATTCAAACCTCAGTCATGTTCCCAGGACCCAGGGTTCCAGAATCAAACCTCAGTCATGTTCCCTGGACACAGGTTTCAAAAATAAAATCCCAGTCATGTTCTCAGGCCACAGGGTACCACAACTAAACCTCAGTCATATTCCCAGGCCAGAGGGTTCCACAATCAAACCTCAGTCCTTTTGCTAGGCCACGGTTCCACCAGCAAGCCTCAGTCATGTTCCCAGGCCAGAGTGTTCCACAATCAAACCTAAGTCATCTTTCCAGGCCACAGGGTTCCACCATCAACCCTCAGTCATGTTGCCTGGTCACAGGTTTCCACCATCAAACCTCAGACAAGTTTCCAGGACACAGGGTTCCAGAATCAAACCGTTCTCATGTTCCCTGGCCAGAGGGTTCCAGAATCCACCGATGTCATGTTCCCAGGCCACAGGGTTCCAGAATCCACCGATGTCATGTTCCCAGGCCACAGGGTTCCAGAATTAATCCTCAGTTATGTTCCCAGGCTACAGGGTTCCGGAATCAAACCTCAGTCATGTTCCCAGGGAACAGGGTTCCAGGAACAAACCTCAGTCATGTTGCCAAGCCACAGGTTTCCACCATCAAACCTCAGACATGTTCCCAGGCCACAGGGTTCCAGAATCAAACCGTTCTCATGTTCCCAGGCCACAGGGTTCCAGAATCCACTGATGTAATGTTCCCAGGCAACAGGGTTCCAGTATCAATCCTCAGTTATATTCCCAGTCTACAGGGTTCCAGAATAAAACCTCAGTCATGTTCCCAGTCCACAGGGTTCCAGAACCAAGCCTCAGTTAGGTTCCCAGGGCACAGTATTCCACAATCTAAACAGATGTCATATTCCCAGGCCACAGGATTCCAGAATCACGCCTCAGTCATGTTCCCAGGCCACAAGCATCCAGAATTAAACCTCAGTCATGTTGCCAGGCCATAGGGTACCACCATCAAACCTCAGTCATATTGCCAGACCACAGGTTTCCACAATCAAACCGATTTCATGTTCCCAGGCAACAGGGTACCAGAATCCAAACCGATGTCATGTTCCCAGGCCACAGGATTCCACAATCTAACATAAGTCATGTTCCCAGGACAATGCCCTCCAGAATCAAACCACAGTCATATACCCAGGCCACATGGTCCCAGAATCAATCCTCAGTCATGTTCCCAGTCCACAGGATTCCAGAACCAAGCCTTCAGTCAGGTTCCCAGGGCACAGTATTCCACAATCTAAACAGATGTCATGTTCCCAGGCCACAGGTTTCCAGAATCACGCCTCAGTCATGTTCCCAGGCCACAGGGTTCCAGAATCAAACCAATGTCAAGTTCCTAGGCCATGGGTTTCCAGTACCAGGCCGCAGTCATGTTTCCAGGGCACAGGGTTCTACAGTCAAACCTCAGTCATGTTGCCAGTCCACAGGTTTCTGCCATCAAACCTCAGTCAAGTTCCCAGGACACAGATTTCCAGAATCAAACCGCAGTCATATTCCCAGGTCACATGGTTCCAGAATCAAACCTCAGTCATGTTTGCAGGACCCATGGTTCCACAATCAAACCACAGTCATGTTCCCAGCACAAAGGTGTCCAGAATCAAACCTCAGTCATGTTCCCAGGGAACAGGGTTCCAGTAACAAACCTCAGTCATGTTGCCAAGCCACAGGTTTCCACCATCAAACCTCAGACATGTTCCCAGGCCATAGGGTTCCAGAATCAAACCGTTCTCATGTTCCCAGGCCACAGGGTTCCAGAATCCACTGATGTCATGTTCCCAGGCCACAGGATTCCAGAATAAAACCTCAGTCATGTTCCCAGTGCACAGGGTTCCAGAACCAAGCCTCAGTCAGGTTCCCATGGCACAGTATTCCACAATCTAAACAGATGTCATGTTCCCAGGCCACAGGATTCCAGAATCACGCCTCTGTCATGTTCCCTGGCCACAGGGTTCCAGAATCAAACCAATGTCAAGTTCCCAGGCCATGGGTTTCAAGTATCAGGTCGCAGTCATGTTTCCAGGACAGAGGGTTCTACAATCAAACCTCAGTCATGTCGCCAGTCCACAGGTTTCTGCCATCAAACCTCAGTCAAGTTCCCAGGCCACAGATTTCCAGAATCAAACCTCAGTCATATTCCCATGACACATGGTTCCAGAATCAAACCTCAGTCATGTTCGCAGGCCACAGGTTTCCACAATCAAAGCACGGTCATGTTCCCAGGACAAAGGTGTCCAGAAGCAAACCTCACTCATGTTCCCAGGGAACAGGGTTCCAGTAACAAACCTCAGTCATGTTGCCAGGCCACAGGTTTCCACCATCAAACCTCAGACATATTCCCAAGCCACAGGGTTCCAGAATCAAACCTTTCTCATGTTCCCAGGCCACAGGGTTTCAGAATCAGGCTTCAGTCATGTTGCCAGGCCACAGGGTTTCAAAATCCAGCCTCAGTCATTTTGCCAGTCAAGAGTGGTCCACCATCAAACCTCAGTCATGATCCCAGGCCACATGTTTCCACAATGAAACCTCAGTCATTATCCCAGGCCACAGGTTTCCAGAATCAAACCTCAGTCATATTCCCAGGACACATGTTTCCATTATCAAACCTCAGTCATGTTCGCAGGGCACAGGTTTCAACAATCAAACCTCATTCAATTTCCCAGAACACAGGTGTCCAGAATCCAACCTCAGTCATGTTCCCAGGGAACAGGCTTCCAGAAACAAACCTCAGTCATTTTCCCAGGCCACAGGGTTTCAGAATCAAACCACAGTCATGTTCCCAGGCCAGAGGGTTGCACAATCAAACCTCAGTCTTGTTCCCAGGCCACAGGATTCCAGAATCCAACCGATGTCATGTTCCCAGGCCACAGGGTTCCAGATTCAAACCACAGTCATGTTCCCAGGCCAGGGGGTTCCACAATCAAACCTCAGCCATGTTCCCAGGCCACAGGTTTCCAGAAGCAAACCTCAGTCATGTTCCCAGGACACAGGTTTCCAGAGTCAACCCGATATCATGTTCCCTGGCCACAGTCTTCCAGAATTAAACCTCAGTCATGTTGCCAGGTCAGAGGTTTCCACCATCAAACCTCAGACAAGTTTCCAGGACACAGGGTTCCAGAATCAAACCGTTCTCATGTTCCCTGGCCACAGGGTTCCAGAATCCACTGATGTCATGTTCCCAGGCCACAGGGTTCCAGAATCAATCCTCAGTTATGTTCCCTGGCTACAGGGTTCCAGAATCAAACCTCAGTCATGTTCCCAGTCCACAGGGTTCAGGAACCAAGGCTCAGTCAGGTTACCGGGGCACAGTATTCCACAAACTAAACAGATGTCATGTTCCCAGGCCACATGGTTCCAGAATCAAACCTCACTCATATTCCCAGGCCACAGGTTTCCAGAATCAATCCGATTTCATGTTCCCAGGCAACAGGGTACCAGAATCCAAACCGATGTCATGTTCCCAAGCCACAGGATTCCACAATCTCACATCAGGCATGTTCCCAGGCCAATGGTTTCCAGAATCAAACCTCAGTCATATTCCCAGGCCACATGGTTCCAGATTCAAACCTCAGTCATGTTCCCAGGACCCAGGGTTCCAGAATCAAACCTCAGTCATGTTCCCTGGACACAGGTTTCAAAAATAAAATCCCAGTCATGTTCTCAGGCCACAGGGTACCACAACTAAACCTCAGTCATATTCCCAGGCCAGAGGGTTCCACAATCAAACCTCAGTCCTTTTGCTAGGCCACGGTTCTACCAGCAAGCCTCAGTCATGTTCCCAGGCCAGAGTGTTCCACAATCAAACCTAAGTCATCTTTCCAGGCCACAGGGTTCCACCATCAACCCTCAGTCATGTTGCCTGGTCACAGGTTTCCACCATCAAACCTCAGACAAGTTTCCAGGACACAGGGTTCCAGAATCAAACCGTTCTCATGTTCCCTGGCCAGAGGGTTCCAGAATCCACCGATGTCATGTTCCCAGGCCACAGGGTTCCAGAATCCACCGATGTCATGTTCCCAGGCCACAGGGTTCCAGAATTAATCCTCAGTTATGTTCCCAGGCTACAGGGTTCCGGAATCAAACCTCAGTCATGTTCCCAGGGAACAGGGTTCCAGGAACAAACCTCAGTCATGTTGCCAAGCCACAGGTTTCCACCATCAAACCTCAGACATGTTCCCAGGCCACAGGGTTCCAGAATCAAACCGTTCTCATGTTCCCCGGCCACAGGGTTCCAGAATCCACTGATGTAATGTTCCCAGGCAACAGGGTTCCAGTATCAATCCTCAGTTATATTCCCAGTCTACAGGGTTCCAGAATAAAACCTCAGTCATGTTCCCAGTCCACAGGGTTCCAGAACCAAGCCTCAGTTAGGTTCCCAGGGCACAGTATTCCACAATCTAAACAGATGTCATATTCCCAGGCCACAGGATTCCAGAATCACGCCTCAGTCATGTTCCCAGGCCACAAGCATCCAGAATTAAACCTCAGTCATGTTGCCAGGCCATAGGGTACCACCATCAAACCTCAGTCATATTGCCAGACCACAGGTTTCCACAATCAAACCGATTTCATGTTCCCAGGCAACAGGGTACCAGAATCCAAACCGATGTCATGTTCCCAGGCCACAGGATTCCACAATCTAACATAAGTCATGTTCCCAGGACAATGCCCTCCAGAATCAAACCACAGTCATATACCCAGGCCACATGGTCCCAGAATCAATCCTCAGTCATGTTCCCAGTCCACAGGATTCCAGAACCAAGCCTTCAGTCAGGTTCCCAGGGCACAGTATTCCACAATCTAAACAGATGTCATGTTCCCAGGCCACAGGTTTCCAGAATCACGCCTCAGTCATGTTCCCAGGCCACAGGGTTCCAGAATCAAACCAATGTCAAGTTCCTAGGCCATGGGTTTCCAGTACCAGGCCGCAGTCATGTTTCCAGGGCACAGGGTTCTACAGTCAAACCTCAGTCATGTTGCCAGTCCACAGGTTTCTGCCATCAAACCTCAGTCAAGTTCCCAGGACACAGATTTCCAGAATCAAACCGCAGTCATATTCCCAGGTCACATGGTTCCAGAATCAAACCTCAGTCATGTTTGCAGGACCCATGGTTCCACAATCAAACCACAGTCATGTTCCCAGCACAAAGGTGTCCAGAATCAAACCTCAGTCATGTTCCCAGGGAACAGGGTTCCAGTAACAAACCTCAGTCATGTTGCCAAGCCACAGGTTTCCACCATGAAACCTCAGACATGTTCCCAGGCCATAGGGTTCCAGAATCAAACCGTTCTCATGTTCCCAGGCCACAGGGTTCCAGAATCCACTGATGTCATGTTCCCAGGCCACAGGATTCCAGAATAAAACCTCAGTCATGTTCCCAGTGCACAGGGTTCCAGAACCAAGCCTCAGTCAGGTTCCCATGGCACAGTATTCCACAATCTAAACAGATGTCATGTTCCCAGGCCACAGGATTCCAGAATCACGCCTCTGTCATGTTCCCTGGCCACAGGGTTCCAGAATCAAACCAATGTCAAGTTCCCAGGCCATGGGTTTCAAGTATCAGGTCGCAGTCATGTTTCCAGGACAGAGGGTTCTACAATCAAACCTCAGTCATGTCGCCAGTCCACAGGTTTCTGCCATCAAACCTCAGTCAAGTTCCCAGGACACAGATTTCCAGAATCAAACCTCAGTCATATTCCCATGACACATGGTTCCAGAATCAAACCTCAGTCATGTTCGCAGGCCACAGGTTTCCACAATCAAAGCACGGTCATGTTCCCAGGACAAAGGTGTCCAGAAGCAAACCTCACTCATGTTCCCAGGGAACAGGGTTCCAGTAACAAACCTCAGTCATGTTGCCAGGCCACAGGTTTCCACCATCAAACCTCAGACATATTCCCAAGCCACAGGGTTCCAGAATCAAACCTTTCTCATGTTCCCAGGCCACAGGGTTTCAGAATCAGGCTTCAGTCATGTTGCCAGGCCACAGGGTTTCAAAATCCAGCCTCAGTCATTTTGCCAGTCAAGAGTGGTCCACCATCAAACCTCAGTCATGATCCCAGGCCACATGTTTCCACAATGAAACCTCAGTCATTATCCCAGGCCACAGGTTTCCAGAATCAAACCTCAGTCATATTCCCAGGACACATGTTTCCATTATCAAACCTCAGTCATGTTCGCAGGGCACAGGTTTCAACAATCAAACCTCATTCAATTTCCCAGAACACAGGTGTCCAGAATCCAACCTCAGTCATGTTCCCAGGGAACAGGCTTCCAGAAACAAACCTCAGTCATTTTCCCAGGCCACAGGGTTTCAGAATCAAACCACAGTCATGTTCCCAGGCCAGAGGGTTGCACAATCAAACCTCAGTCTTGTTCCCAGGCCACAGGATTCCAGAATCCAACCGATGTCATGTTCCCAGGCCACAGGGTTCCAGATTCAAACCACAGTCATGTTCCCAGGCCAGGGGGTTCCACAATCAAACCTCAGCCATGTTCCCAGGCCACAGGTTTCCAGAAGCAAACCTCAGTCATGTTCCCAGGACACAGGTTTCCAGAGTCAACCCGATATCATGTTCCCTGGCCACAGTCTTCCAGAATTAAACCTCAGTCATGTTGCCAGGTCAGAGGTTTCCACCATCAAACCTCAGACAAGTTTCCAGGACACAGGGTTCCAGAATCAAACCGTTCTCATGTTCCCTGGCCACAGGGTTCCAGAATCCACTGATGTCATGTTCCCAGGCCACAGGGTTCCAGAATCAATCCTCAGTTATGTTCCCTGGCTACAGGGTTCCAGAATCAAACCTCAGTCATGTTCCCAGTCCACAGGGTTCAGGAACCAAGGCTCAGTCAGGTTACCGGGGCACAGTATTCCACAAACTAAACAGATGTCATGTTCCCAGGCCACCTGGTTCCAGAATCAAACCTCACTCATATTCCCAGGCCACAGGTTTCCAGAATCAATCCGATTTCATGTTCCCAGGCAACAGGGTACCAGAATCCAAACCGATGTCATGTTCCCAAGCCACAGGATTCCACAATCTCACATCAGGCATGTTCCCAGGCCAATGGTTTCCAGAATCAAACCTCAGTCATATTCCCAGGCCACATGGTTCCAGATTCAAACCTCAGTCATGTTCCCAGGACCCAGGGTTCCAGAATCAAACCTCAGTCATGTTCCCTGGACACAGGTTTCAAAAATAAAATCCCAGTCATGTTCTCAGGCCACAGGGTACCACAACTAAACCTCAGTCATATTCCCAGGCCAGAGGGTTCCACAATCAAACCTCAGTCCTTTTGCTAGGCCACGGTTCCACCAGCAAGCCTCAGTCATGTTCCCAGGCCAGAGTGTTCCACAATCAAACCTAAGTCATCTTTCCAGGCCACAGTGTTCCACCATCAACCCTCAGTCATGTTGCCTGGTCACAGGTTTCCACCATCAAACCTCAGACAAGTTTCCAGGACACAGGGTTCCAGAATCAAACCGTTCTCATGTTCCCTGGCCAGAGGGTTCCAGAATCCACCGATGTCATGTTCCCAGGCCACAGGGTTCCAGAATCCACCGATGTCATGTTCCCAGGCCACAGGGTTCCAGAATTAATCCTCAGTTATGTTCCCAGGCTACAGGGTTCCGGAATCAAACCTCAGTCATGTTCCCAGGGAACAGGGTTCCAGGAACAAACCTCAGTCATGTTGCCAAGCCACAGGTTTCCACCATCAAACCTCAGACATGTTCCCAGGCCACAGGGTTCCAGAATCAAACCGTTCTCATGTTCCCCGGCCACAGGGTTCCAGAATCCACTGATGTAATGTTCCCAGGCAACAGGGTTCCAGTATCAATCCTCAGTTATAGTCCCAGTCTACAGGGTGCCAGAATAAAACCTCAGTCATGTTCCCAGTCCACAGGGTTCCAGAACCAAGCCTCAGTTAGGTTCCCAGGGCACAGTATTCCACAATCTAAACAGATGTCATATTCCCAGGCCACAGGATTCCAGAATCACGCCTCAGTCATGTTCCCAGGCCACAAGCATCCAGAATTAAACCTCAGTCATGTTGCCAGGCCATAGGGTACCACCATCAAACCTCAGTCATATTGCCAGACCACAGGTTTCCACAATCAAACCGATTTCATGTTCCCAGGCAACAGGGTACCAGAATCCAAACCGATGTCATGTTCCCAGGCCACAGGATTCCACAATCTAACATAAGTCATGTTCCCAGGACAATGCCCTCCAGAATCAAACCACAGTCATATACCCAGGCCACATGGTCCCAGAATCAATCCTCAGTCATGTTCCCAGTCCACAGGATTCCAGAACCAAGCCTTCAGTCAGGTTCCCAGGGCACAGTATTCCACAATCTAAACAGATGTCATGTTCCCAGGCCACAGGTTTCCAGAATCACGCCTCAGTCATGTTCCCAGGCCACAGGGTTCCAGAATCAAACCAATGTCAAGTTCCTAGGCCATGGGTTTCCAGTACCAGGCCGCAGTCATGTTTCCAGGGCACAGGGTTCTACAGTCAAACCTCAGTCATGTTGCCAGTCCACAGGTTTCTGCCATCAAACCTCAGTCAAGTTCCCAGGACACAGATTTCCAGAATCAAACCGCAGTCATATTCCCAGGTCACATGGTTCCAGAATCAAACCTCAGTCATGTTTGCAGGACCCATGGTTCCACAATCAAACCACAGTCATGTTCCCAGCACAAAGGTGTCCAGAATCAAACCTCAGTCATGTTCCCAGGGAACAGGGTTCCAGTAACAAACCTCAGTCATGTTGCCAAGCCACAGGTTTCCACCATGAAACCTCAGACATGTTCCCAGGCCATAGGGTTCCAGAATCAAACCGTTCTCATGTTCCCAGGCCACAGGGTTCCAGAATCCACTGATGTCATGTTCCCAGGCCACAGGATTCCAGAATAAAACCTCAGTCATGTTCCCAGTGCACAGGGTTCCAGAACCAAGCCTCAGTCAGGTTCCCATGGCACAGTATTCCACAATCTAAACAGATGTCATGTTCCCAGGCCACAGGATTCCAGAATCACGCCTCTGTCATGTTCCCTGGCCACAGGGTTCCAGAATCAAACCAATGTCAAGTTCCCAGGCCATGGGTTTCAAGTATCAGGTCGCAGTCATGTTTCCAGGACAGAGGGTTCTACAATCAAACCTCAGTCATGTCGCCAGTCCACAGGTTTCTGCCATCAAACCTCAGTCAAGTTCCCAGGCCACAGATTTCCAGAATCAAACCTCAGTCATATTCCCATGACACATGGTTCCAGAATCAAACCTCAGTCATGTTCGCAGGCCACAGGTTTCCACAATCAAAGCACGGTCATGTTCCCAGGACAAAGGTGTCCAGAAGCAAACCTCACTCATGTTCCCAGGGAACAGGGTTCCAGTAACAAACCTCAGTCATGTTGCCAGGCCACAGGTTTCCACCATCAAACCTCAGACATATTCCCAAGCCACAGGGTTCCAGAATCAAACCTTTCTCATGTTCCCAGGCCACAGGGTTTCAGAATCAGGCTTCAGTCATGTTGCCAGGCCACAGGGTTCCAAAATCCAGCCTCAGTCATTTTGCCAGTCAAGAGTGGTCCACCATCAAACCTCAGTCATGATCCCAGGCCACATGTTTCCACAATGAAACCTCAGTCATTATCCCAGGCCACAGGTTTCCAGAATCAAACCTCAGTCATATTCCCAGGACACATGTTTCCATTATCAAACCTCAGTCATGTTCGCAGGGCACAGGTTTCAACAATCAAACCTCATTCAATTTCCCAGAACACAGGTGTCCAGAATCCAACCTCAGTCATGTTCCCAGGGAACAGGCTTCCAGAAACAAACCTCAGTCATTTTCCCAGGCCACAGGGTTTCAGAATCAAACCACAGTCATGTTCCCAGGCCAGAGGGTTGCACAATCAAACCTCAGTCTTGTTCCCAGGCCACAGGATTCCAGAATCCAACCGATGTCATGTTCCCAGGCCACAGGGTTCCAGATTCAAACCACAGTCATGTTCCCAGGCCAGGGGGTTCCACAATCAAACCTCAGCCATGTTCCCAGGCCACAGGTTTCCAGAAGCAAACCTCAGTCATGTTCCCAGGACACAGGTTTCCAGAGTCAACCCGAGATCATGTTCCCTGGCCACAGTCTTCCAGAATTAAACCTCAGTCATGTTGCCAGGTCAGAGGTTTCCACCATCAAACCTCAGACAAGTTTCCAGGACACAGGGTTCCAGAATCAAACCGTTCTCATGTTCCCTGGCCACAGGGTTCCAGAATCCACTGATGTCATGTTCCCAGGCCACAGGGTTCCAGAATCAATCCTCAGTTATGTTCCCTGGCTACAGGGTTCCAGAATCAAACCTCAGTCATGTTCCCAGTCCACAGGGTTCAGGAACCAAGGCTCAGTCAGGTTACCGGGGCACAGTATTCCACAAACTAAACAGATGTCATGTTCCCAGGCCACCTGGTTCCAGAATCAAACCTCACTCATATTCCCAGGCCACAGGTTTCCAGAATCAATCCGATTTCATGTTCCCAGGCAACAGGGTACCAGAATCCAAACCGATGTCATGTTCCCAAGCCACAGGATTCCACAATCTCACATCAGGCATGTTCCCAGGCCAATGGTTTCCAGAATCAAACCTCAGTCATATTCCCAGGCCACATGGTTCCAGATTCAAACCTCAGTCATGTTCCCAGGACCCAGGGTTCCAGAATCAAACCTCAGTCATGTTCCCTGGACACAGGTTTCAAAAATAAAATCCCAGTCATGTTCTCAGGCCACAGGGTACCACAACTAAACCTCAGTCATATTCCCAGGCCAGAGGGTTCCACAATCAAACCTCAGTCCTTTTGCTAGGCCACGGTTCCACCAGCAAGCCTCAGTCATGTTCCCAGGCCAGAGTGTTCCACAATCAAACCTAAGTCATCTTTCCAGGCCACAGTGTTCCACCATCAACCCTCAGTCATGTTGCCTGGTCACAGGTTTCCACCATCAAACCTCAGACAAGTTTCCAGGACACAGGGTTCCAGAATCAAACCGTTCTCATGTTCCCTGGCCAGAGGGTTCCAGAATCCACCGATGTCATGTTCCCAGGCCACAGGGTTCCAGAATCCACCGATGTCATGTTCCCAGGCCACAGGGTTCCAGAATTAATCCTCAGTTATGTTCCCAGGCTACAGGGTTCCGGAATCAAACCTCAGTCATGTTCCCAGGGAACAGGGTTCCAGGAACAAACCTCAGTCATGTTGCCAAGCCACAGGTTTCCACCATCAAACCTCAGACATGTTCCCAGGCCACAGGGTTCCAGAATCAAACCGTTCTCATGTTCCCCGGCCACAGGGTTCCAGAATCCACTGATGTAATGTTCCCAGGCAACAGGGTTCCAGTATCAATCCTCAGTTATATTCCCAGTCTACAGGGTGCCAGAATAAAACCTCAGTCATGTTCCCAGTCCACAGGGTTCCAGAACCAAGCCTCAGTTAGGTTCCCAGGGCACAGTATTCCACAATCTAAACAGATGTCATATTCCCAGGCCACAGGATTCCAGAATCACGCCTCAGTCATGTTCCCAGGCCACAAGCATCCAGAATTAAACCTCAGTCATGTTGCCAGGCCATAGGGTACCACCATCAAACCTCAGTCATATTGCCAGACCACAGGTTTCCACAATCAAACCGATTTCATGTTCCCAGGCAACAGGGTACCAGAATCCAAACCGATGTCATGTTCCCAGGCCACAGGATTCCACAATCTAACATAAGTCATGTTCCCAGGACAATGCCCTCCAGAATCAAACCACAGTCATATACCCAGGCCACATGGTCCCAGAATCAATCCTCAGTCATGTTCCCAGTCCACAGGATTCCAGAACCAAGCCTTCAGTCAGGTTCCCAGGGCACAGTATTCCACAATCTAAACAGATGTCATGTTCCCAGGCCACAGGTTTCCAGAATCACGCCTCAGTCATGTTCCCAGGCCACAGGGTTCCAGAATCAAACCAATGTCAAGTTCCTAGGCCATGGGTTTCCAGTACCAGGCCGCAGTCATGTTTCCAGGGCACAGGGTTCTACAGTCAAACCTCAGTCATGTTGCCAGTCCACAGGTTTCTGCCATCAAACCTCAGTCAAGTTCCCAGGACACAGATTTCCAGAATCAAACCGCAGTCATATTCCCAGGTCACATGGTTCCAGAATCAAACCTCAGTCATGTTTGCAGGACCCATGGTTCCACAATCAAACCACAGTCATGTTCCCAGCACAAAGGTGTCCAGAATCAAACCTCAGTCATGTTCCCAGGGAACAGGGTTCCAGTAACAAACCTCAGTCATGTTGCCAAGCCACAGGTTTCCACCATGAAACCTCAGACATGTTCCCAGGCCATAGGGTTCCAGAATCAAACCGTTCTCATGTTCCCAGGCCACAGGGTTCCAGAATCCACTGATGTCATGTTCCCAGGCCACAGGATTCCAGAATAAAACCTCAGTCATGTTCCCAGTGCACAGGGTTCCAGAACCAAGCCTCAGTCAGGTTCCCATGGCACAGTATTCCACAATCTAAACAGATGTCATGTTCCCAGGCCACAGGATTCCAGAATCACGCCTCTGTCATGTTCCCTGGCCACAGGGTTCCAGAATCAAACCAATGTCAAGTTCCCAGGCCATGGGTTTCAAGTATCAGGTCGCAGTCATGTTTCCAGGACAGAGGGTTCTACAATCAAACCTCAGTCATGTCGCCAGTCCACAGGTTTCTGCCATCAAACCTCAGTCAAGTTCCCAGGACACAGATTTCCAGAATCAAACCTCAGTCATATTCCCATGACACATGGTTCCAGAATCAAACCTCAGTCATGTTCGCAGGCCACAGGTTTCCACAATCAAAGCACGGTCATGTTCCCAGGACAAAGGTGTCCAGAAGCAAACCTCACTCATGTTCCCAGGGAACAGGGTTCCAGTAACAAACCTCAGTCATGTTGCCAGGCCACAGGTTTCCACCATCAAACCTCAGACATATTCCCAAGCCACAGGGTTCCAGAATCAAACCTTTCTCATGTTCCCAGGCCACAGGGTTTCAGAATCAGGCTTCAGTCATGTTGCCAGGCCACAGGGTTCCAAAATCCAGCCTCAGTCATTTTGCCAGTCAAGAGTGGTCCACCATCAAACCTCAGTCATGATCCCAGGCCACATGTTTCCACAATGAAACCTCAGTCATTATCCCAGGCCACAGGTTTCCAGAATCAAACCTCAGTCATATTCCCAGGACACATGTTTCCATTATCAAACCTCAGTCATGTTCGCAGGGCACAGGTTTCAACAATCAAACCTCATTCAATTTCCCAGAACACAGGTGTCCAGAATCCAACCTCAGTCATGTTCCCAGGGAACAGGCTTCCAGAAACAAACCTCAGTCATTTTCCCAGGCCACAGGGTTTCAGAATCAAACCACAGTCATGTTCCCAGGCCAGAGGGTTGCACAATCAAACCTCAGTCTTGTTCCCAGGCCACAGGATTCCAGAATCCAACCGATGTCATGTTCCCAGGCCACAGGGTTCCAGATTCAAACCACAGTCATGTTCCCAGGCCAGGGGGTTCCACAATCAAACCTCAGCCATGTTCCCAGGCCACAGGTTTCCAGAAGCAAACCTCAGTCATGTTCCCAGGACACAGGTTTCCAGAGTCAACCCGATATCATGTTCCCTGGCCACAGTCTTCCAGAATTAAACCTCAGTCATGTTGCCAGGTCAGAGGTTTCCACCATCAAACCTCAGACAAGTTTCCAGGACACAGGGTTCCAGAATCAAACCGTTCTCATGTTCCCTGGCCACAGGGTTCCAGAATCCACCGATGTCATGTTCCCAGGCCACAGGGTTCCAGAATCAATCCTCAGTTATGTTCCCTGGCTACAGGGTTCCAGAATCAAACCTCAGTCATGTTCCCAGTCCACAGGGTTCAGGAACCAAGGCTCAGTCAGGTTACCGGGGCACAGTATTCCACAAACTAAACAGATGTCATGTTCCCAGGCCACATGGTTCCAGAATCAAACCTCACTCATATTCCCAGGCCACAGGTTTCCAGAATCAATCCGATTTCATGTTCCCAGGCAACAGGGTACCAGAATCCAAACCGATGTCATGTTCCCAAGCCACAGGATTCCACAATCTCACATCAGGCATGTTCCCAGGCCAATGGTTTCCAGAATCAAACCTCAGTCATATTCCCAGGCCACATGGTTCCAGATTCAAACCTCAGTCATGTTCCCAGGACCCAGGGTTCCAGAATCAAACCTCAGTCATGTTCCCTGGACACAGGTTTCAAAAATAAAATCCCAGTCATGTTCTCAGGCCACAGGGTACCACAACTAAACCTCAGTCATATTCCCAGGCCAGAGGGTTCCACAGTCAAACCTCAGTCCTTTTGCTAGGCCACGGTTCTACCAGCAAGCCTCAGTCATGTTCCCAGGCCAGAGTGTTCCACAATCAAACCTAAGTCATCTTTCCAGGCCACAGGGTTCCACCATCAACCCTCAGTCATGTTGCCTGGTCACAGGTTTCCACCATCAAACCTCAGACAAGTTTCCAGGACACAGGGTTCCAGAATCAAACCGTTCTCATGTTCCCTGGCCAGAGGGTTCCAGAATCCACCGATGTCATGTTCCCAGGCCACAGGGTTCCAGAATCCACCGATGTCATGTTCCCAGGCCACAGGGTTCCAGAATTAATCCTCAGTTATGTTCCCAGGCTACAGGGTTCCGGAATCAAACCTCAGTCATGTTCCCAGGGAACAGGGTTCCAGGAACAAACCTCAGTCATGTTGCCAAGCCACAGGTTTCCACCATCAAACCTCAGACATGTTCCCAGGCCACAGGGTTCCAGAATCAAACCGTTCTCATGTTCCCCGGCCACAGGGTTCCAGAATCCACTGATGTAATGTTCCCAGGCAACAGGGTTCCAGTATCAATCCTCAGTTATATTCCCAGTCTACAGGGTGCCAGAATAAAACCTCAGTCATGTTCCCAGTCCACAGGGTTCCAGAACCAAGCCTCAGTTAGGTTCCCAGGGCACAGTATTCCACAATCTAAACAGATGTCATATTCCCAGGCCACAGGATTCCAGAATCACGCCTCAGTCATGTTCCCAGGCCACAAGCATCCAGAATTAAACCTCAGTCATGTTGCCAGGCCATAGGGTACCACCATCAAACCTCAGTCATATTGCCAGACCACAGGTTTCCACAATCAAACCGATTTCATGTTCCCAGGCAACAGGGTACCAGAATCCAAACCGATGACATGTTCCCAGGCCACAGGATTCCACAATCTAACATAAGTCATGTTCCCAGGACAATGCCCTCCAGAATCAAACCACAGTCATATACCCAGGCCACATGGTCCCAGAATCAATCCTCAGTCATGTTCCCAGTCCACAGGATTCCAGAACCAAGCCTTCAGTCAGGTTCCCAGGGCACAGTATTCCACAATCTAAACAGATGTCATGTTCCCAGGCCACAGGTTTCCAGAATCACGCCTCAGTCATGTTCCCAGGCCACAGGGTTCCAGAATCAAACCAATGTCAAGTTCCTAGGCCATGGGTTTCCAGTACCAGGCCGCAGTCATGTTTCCAGGGCACAGGGTTCTACAGTCAAACCTCAGTCATGTTGCCAGTCCACAGGTTTCTGCCATCAAACCTCAGTCAAGTTCCCAGGACACAGATTTCCAGAATCAAACCGCAGTCATATTCCCAGGTCACATGGTTCCAGAATCAAACCTCAGTCATGTTTGCAGGACCCATGGTTCCACAATCAAACCACAGTCATGTTCCCAGCACAAAGGTGTCCAGAATCAAACCTCAGTCATGTTCCCAGGGAACAGGGTTCCAGTAACAAACCTCAGTCATGTTGCCAAGCCACAGGTTTCCACCATGAAACCTCAGACATGTTCCCAGGCCATAGGGTTCCAGAATCAAACCGTTCTCATGTTCCCAGGCCACAGGGTTCCAGAATCCACTGATGTCATGTTCCCAGGCCACAGGATTCCAGAATAAAACCTCAGTCATGTTCCCAGTGCACAGGGTTCCAGAACCAAGCCTCAGTCAGGTTCCCATGGCACAGTATTCCACAATCTAAACAGATGTCATGTTCCCAGGCCACAGGATTCCAGAATCACGCCTCTGTCATGTTCCCTGGCCACAGGGTTCCAGAATCAAACCAATGTCAAGTTCCCAGGCCATGGGTTTCAAGTATCAGGTCGCAGTCATGTTTCCAGGACAGAGGGTTCTACAATCAAACCTCAGTCATGTCGCCAGTCCACAGGTTTCTGCCATCAAACCTCAGTCAAGTTCCCAGGCCACAGATTTCCAGAATCAAACCTCAGTCATATTCCCATGACACATGGTTCCAGAATCAAACCTCAGTCATGTTCGCAGGCCACAGGTTTCCACAATCAAAGCACGGTCATGTTCCCAGGACAAAGGTGTCCAGAAGCAAACCTCACTCATGTTCCCAGGGAACAGGGTTCCAGTAACAAACCTCAGTCATGTTGCCAGGCCACAGGTTTCCACCATCAAACCTCAGACATATTCCCAAGCCACAGGGTTCCAGAATCAAACCTTTCTCATGTTCCCAGGCCACAGGGTTTCAGAATCAGGCTTCAGTCATGTTGCCAGGCCACAGGGTTCCAAAATCCAGCCTCAGTCATTTTGCCAGTCAAGAGTGGTCCACCATCAAACCTCAGTCATGATCCCAGGCCACATGTTTCCACAATGAAACCTCAGTCATTATCCCAGGCCACAGGTTTCCAGAATCAAACCTCAGTCATATTCCCAGGACACATGTTTCCATTATCAAACCTCAGTCATGTTCGCAGGGCACAGGTTTCAACAATCAAACCTCATTCAATTTCCCAGAACACAGGTGTCCAGAATCCAACCTCAGTCATGTTCCCAGGGAACAGGCTTCCAGAAACAAACCTCAGTCATTTTCCCAGGCCACAGGGTTTCAGAATCAAACCACAGTCATGTTCCCAGGCCAGGGGGTTGCACAATCAAACCTCAGTCTTGTTCCCAGGCCACAGGATTCCAGAATCCAACCGATGTCATGTTCCCAGGCCACAGGGTTCCAGATTCAAACCACAGTCATGTTCCCAGGCCAGGGGGTTCCACAATCAAACCTCAGCCATGTTCCCAGGCCACAGGTTTCCAGAAGCAAACCTCAGTCATGTTCCCAGGACACAGGTTTCCAGAGTCAACCCGATATCATGTTCCCTGGCCACAGTCTTCCAGAATTAAACCTCAGTCATGTTGCCAGGTCAGAGGTTTCCACCATCAAACCTCAGACAAGTTTCCAGGACACAGGGTTCCAGAATCAAACCGTTCTCATGTTCCCTGGCCACAGGGTTCCAGAATCCACCGATGTCATGTTCCCAGGCCACAGGGTTCCAGATTCAATCCTCAGTTATGTTCCCTGGCTACAGGGTTCCAGAATCAAACCTCAGTCATGTTCCCAGTCCACAGGGTTTTGGAACCAAGGCTCAGTCAGGTTACCGGGGCACAGTATTCCACAAACTAAACAGATGTCATGTTCCCAGGCCACATGGTTCCAGAATCAAACCTCACTCATATTCCCAGGCCACAGGTTTCCAGAATCAATCCGATTTCATGTTCCCAGGCAACAGGGTACCAGAATCCAAACCGATGTCATGTTCCCAAGCCACAGGATTCCACAATCTCACATCAGGCATGTTCCCAGGCCAATGGTTTCCAGAATCAAACCTCAGTCATATTCCCAGGCCACATGGTTCCAGATTCAAACCTCAGTCATGTTCCCAGGACCCAGGGTTCCAGAATCAAACCTCAGTCATGTTCCCTGGACACAGGTTTCAAAAATAAAATCCCAGTCATGTTCTCAGGCCACAGGGTACCACAACTAAACCTCAGTCATATTCCCAGGCCAGAGGGTTCCACAATCAAACCTCAGTCCTTTTGCTAGGCCACGGTTCCACCAGCAAGCCTCAGTCATGTTCCCAGGCCAGAGTGTTCCACAATCAAACCTAAGTCATCTTTCCAGGCCACAGGGTTCCACCATCAACCCTCAGTCATGTTGCCTGGTCACAGGTTTCCACCATCAAACCTCAGACAAGTTTCCAGGACACAGGGTTCCAGAATCAAACCGTTCTCATGTTCCCTGGCCAGAGGGTTCCAGAATCCACCGATGTCATGTTCCCAGGCCACAGGGTTCCAGAATCCACCGATGTCATGTTCCCAGGCCACAGGGTTCCAGAATTAATCCTCAGTTATGTTCCCAGGCTACAGGGTTCCGGAATCAAACCTCAGTCATGTTCCCAGGGAACAGGGTTCCAGGAACAAACCTCAGTCATGTTGCCAAGCCACAGGTTTCCACCATCAAACCTCAGACATGTTCCCAGGCCACAGGGTTCCAGAATCAAACCGTTCTCATGTTCCCCGGCCACAGGGTTCCAGAATCCACTGATGTAATGTTCCCAGGCAACAGGGTTCCAGTATCAATCCTCAGTTATATTCCCAGTCTACAGGGTGCCAGAATAAAACCTCAGTCATGTTCCCAGTCCACAGGGTTCCAGAACCAAGCCTCAGTTAGGTTCCCAGGGCACAGTATTCCACAATCTAAACAGATGTCATATTCCCAGGCCACAGGATTCCAGAATCACGCCTCAGTCATGTTCCCAGGCCACAAGCATCCAGAATTAAACCTCAGTCATGTTGCCAGGCCATAGGGTACCACCATCAAACCTCAGTCATATTGCCAGACCACAGGTTTCCACAATCAAACCGATTTCATGTTCCCAGGCAACAGGGTACCAGAATCCAAACCAATGTCATATTCCCAGGCCACAGGATTCCACAATCTAACATAAGTCATGTTCCCAGGACAATGCCCTCCAGAATCAAACCACAGTCATATACCCAGGCCACATGGTCCCAGAATCAATCCTCAGTCATGTTCCCAGTCCACAGGATTCCAGAACCAAGCCTTCAGTCAGGTTCCCAGGGCACAGTATTCCACAATCTAAACAGATGTCATGTTCCCAGGCCACAGGTTTCCAGAATCACGCCTCAGTCATGTTCCCAGGCCACAGGGTTCCAGAATCAAACCAATGTCAAGTTCCTAGGCCATGGGTTTCCAGTACCAGGCCGCAGTCATGTTTCCAGGGCACAGGGTTCTACAGTCAAACCTCAGTCATGTTGCCAGTCCACAGGTTTCTGCCATCAAACCTCAGTCAAGTTCCCAGGACACAGATTTCCAGAATCAAACCGCAGTCATATTCCCAGGTCACATGGTTCCAGAATCAAACCTCAGTCATGTTTGCAGGACCCATGGTTCCACAATCAAACCACAGTCATGTTCCCAGCACAAAGGTGTCCAGAATCAAACCTCAGTCATGTTCCCAGGGAACAGGGTTCCAGTAACAAACCTCAGTCATGTTGCCAAGCCACAGGTTTCCACCATGAAACCTCAGACATGTTCCCAGGCCACAGGGTTCCAGAATCAAACCGTTCTCATGTTCCCAGGCCACAGGGTTCCAGAATCCACTGATGTCATGTTCCCAGGCCACAGGATTCCAGAATAAAACCTCAGTCATGTTCCCAGTGCACAGGGTTCCAGAACCAAGCCTCAGTCAGGTTCCCATGGCACAGTATTCCACAATCTAAACAGATGTCATGTTCCCAGGCCACAGGATTCCAGAATCACGCCTCTGTCATGTTCCCTGGCCACAGGGTTCCAGAATCAAACCAATGTCAAGTTCCCAGGCCATGGGTTTCAAGTATCAGGTCGCAGTCATGTTTCCAGGACAGAGGGTTCTACAATCAAACCTCAGTCATGTCGCCAGTCCACAGGTTTCTGCCATCAAACCTCAGTCAAGTTCCCAGGCCACAGATTTCCAGAATCAAACCTCAGTCATATTCCCATGACACATGGTTCCAGAATCAAACCTCAGTCATGTTCGCAGGCCACAGGTTTCCACAATCAAAGCACGGTCATGTTCCCAGGACAAAGGTGTCCAGAAGCAAACCTCACTCATGTTCCCAGGGAACAGGGTTCCAGTAACAAACCTCAGTCATGTTGCCAGGCCACAGGTTTCCACCATCAAACCTCAGACATATTCCCAAGCCACAGGGTTCCAGAATCAAACCTTTCTCATGTTCCCAGGCCACAGGGTTTCAGAATCAGGCTTCAGTCATGTTGCCAGGCCACAGGGTTCCAAAATCCAGCCTCAGTCATTTTGCCAGTCAAGAGTGGTCCACCATCAAACCTCAGTCATGATCCCAGGCCACATGTTTCCACAATGAAACCTCAGTCATTATCCCAGGCCACAGGTTTCCAGAATCAAACCTCAGTCATATTCCCAGGACACATGTTTCCATTATCAAACCTCAGTCATGTTCGCAGGGCACAGGTTTCAACAATCAAACCTCATTCAATTTCCCAGAACACAGGTGTCCAGAATCCAACCTCAGTCATGTTCCCAGGGAACAGGCTTCCAGAAACAAACCTCAGTCATTTTCCCAGGCCACAGGGTTTCAGAATCAAACCACAGTCATGTTCCCAGGCCAGAGCGTTGCACAATCAAACCTCAGTCTTGTTCCCAGGCCACAGGATTCCAGAATCCAACCGATGTCATGTTCCCAGGCCACAGGGTTCCAGATTCAAACCACAGTCATGTTCCCAGGCCAGGGGGTTCCACAATCAAACCTCAGCCATGTTCCCAGGCCACAGGTTTCCAGAAGCAAACCTCAGTCATGTTCCCAGGACACAGGTTTCCAGAGTCAACCCGAGATCATGTTCCCTGGCCACAGTCTTCCAGAATTAAACCTCAGTCATGTTGCCAGGTCAGAGGTTTCCACCATCAAACCTCAGACAAGTTTCCAGGACACAGGGTTCCAGAATCAAACCGTTCTCATGTTCCCTGGCCACAGGGTTCCAGAATCCACCGATGTCATGTTCCCAGGCCACAGGGTTCCAGTATCAATCCTCAGTTATATTCCCAGTCTACAGGGTGCCAGAATAAAACCTCAGTCATGTTCCCAGTCCACAGGGTTCCAGAACCAAGCCTCAGTTAGGTTCCCAGGGCACAGTATTCCACAATCTAAACAGATGTCATATTCCCAGGCCACAGGATTCCAGAATCACGCCTCAGTCATGTTCCCAGGCCACAGGGTTCCAGAATCAAACCAATGTCAAGTTCCTAGGCCATGGGTTTCCAGTACCAGGCCGCAGTCATATTTCCAGGGCACAGGGTTCTACAGTCAAACCTCAGTCATGTTGCCAGTCCACAGGTTTCTGCCATCAAACCTCAGTCAAGTTCCCAGGCCACAGATTTCCAGAATCAAACCGCAGTCATATTCCCAGGTCACATGGTTCCAGAATCAAACCTCAGTCATGTTTGCAGGACCCATGGTTCCACAATCAAACCACAGTCATGTTCCCAGCACAAAGGTGTCCAGAATCAAACCTCAGTCATGTTCCCAGGGAACAGGGTTCCAGTAACAAACCTCAGTCATGTTGCCAAGCCACAGGTTTCCACCATGAAACCTCAGACATGTTCCCAGGCCAAAGGGTTCCAGAATCAAACCGTTCTCATGTTCCCAGGCCACAGGGTTCCAGAATCACGCCTCTGTCATGTTCCCTGGCCACAGGCTTCCAGAATCAAACCAATGTCAAGTTCCCAGGCCATGGGTTTCAAGTATCAGGTCGCAGTCATGTTTCCAGGACAGAGGGTTCTACAATCAAACCTCAGTCATGTCGCCAGTCCACAGGTTTCTGCCATCAAACCTCAGTCAAGTTCCCAGGCCACAGATTTCCAGAATCAAACCTCAGTCATATTCCCAGGACACATGGTTCCAGAATCAAACCTCAGTCATGTTCGCAGGCCACAGGTTTCCACAATCAAAGCACAGTCATGTTCCCAGGACAAAGGTGTCCAGAAGCAAACCTCACTCATGTTCCCAGGGAACAGGGTTCCAGTAACAAACCTCAGTCATGTTGCCAGGCCACAGGTTTCCACCATCAAACCTCAGACATATTCCCAAGCCACAGGGTTCCAAAATCAAACCTTTCTCATGTTCCCAGGCCACAGGGTTTCAGAATCAGGCTTCAGTCATGTTGCCAGGCCACAGGGTTTCAAAATCCAGCCTCAGTCATTTTGCCAGTCAAGAGTGGTCCACCATCAAACCTCAGTCATGATCCCAGGCCACATGTTTCCACAATGAAACCTCAGTCATTATCCCAGGCCACAGATTTCCAGAATCAAACCGCAGTCATATTCCCAGGTCACATGGTTCCAGAATCAAACCTCAGTCATGTTTGCAGGACCCATGGTTCCACAATCAAACCACAGTCATGTTCCCAGCACAAAGGTGTCCAGAATCAAACCTCAGTCATGTTCCCAGGGAACAGGGTTCCAGTAACAAACCTCAGTCATGTTGCCAAGCCACAGGTTTCCACCATGAAACCTCAGACATGTTCCCAGGCCATAGGGTTCCAGAATCAAACCGTTCTCAAGTTCCCAGGCCACAGGGTTCCAGAATCCACTGATGTCATGTTCCCAGGCCACAGGATTCCAGAATAAAACCTCAGTCATGTTCCCAGTGCACAGGGTTCCAGAACCAAGCCTCAGTCAGGTTCCCATGGCACAGTATTCCACAATCTAAACAGATGTCATGTTCCCAGGCCACAGGATTCCAGAATCACGCCTCTGTCATGTTCCCTGGCCACAGGGTTCCAGAATCAAACCAATGTCAAGTTCCCAGGCCATGGGTTTCAAGTATCAGGTCGCAGTCATGTTTCCAGGACAGAGGGTTCTACAATCAAACCTCAGTCATGTCGCCAGTCCACAGGTTTCTGCCATCAAACCTCAGTCAAGTTCCCAGGCCACAGATTTCCAGAATCAAACCTCAGTCATATTCCCATGACACATGGTTCCAGAATCAAACCTCAGTCATGTTCGCAGGCCACAGGTTTCCACAATCAAAGCACGGTCATGTTCCCAGGACAAAGGTGTCCAGAAGCAAACCTCACTCATGTTCCCAGGGAACAGGGTTCCAGTAACAAACCTCAGTCATGTTGCCAGGCCACAGGTTTCCACCATCAAACCTCAGACATATTCCCAAGCCACAGGGTTCCAGAATCAAACCTTTCTCATGTTCCCAGGCCACAGGGTTTCAGAATCAGGCTTCAGTCATGTTGCCAGGCCACAGGGTTCCAAAATCCAGCCTCAGTCATTTTGCCAGTCAAGAGTGGTCCACCATCAAACCTCAGTCATGATCCCAGGCCACATGTTTCCACAATGAAACCTCAGTCATTATCCCAGGCCACAGGTTTCCAGAATCAAACCTCAGTCATATTCCCAGGACACATGTTTCCATTATCAAACCTCAGTCATGTTCGCAGGGCACAGGTTTCAACAATCAAACCTCATTCAATTTCCCAGAACACAGGTGTCCAGAATCCAACCTCAGTCATGTTCCCAGGGAACAGGCTTCCAGAAACAAACCTCAGTCATTTTCCCAGGCCACAGGGTTTCAGAATCAAACCACAGTCATGTTCCCAGGCCAGAGGGTTGCACAATCAAACCTCAGTCTTGTTCCCAGGCCACAGGATTCCAGAATCCAACCGATGTCATGTTCCCAGGCCACAGGGTTCCAGATTCAAACCACAGTCATGTTCCCAGGCCAGGGGGTTCCACAATCAAACCTCAGCCATGTTCCCAGGCCACAGGTTTCCAGAAGCAAACCTCAGTCATGTTCCCAGGACACAGGTTTCCAGAGTCAACCCGATATCATGTTCCCTGGCCACAGTCTTCCAGAATTAAACCTCAGTCATGTTGCCAGGTCAGAGGTTTCCACCATCAAACCTCAGACAAGTTTCCAGGACACAGGGTTCCAGAATCAAACCGTTCTCATGTTCCCTGGCCACAGGGTTCCAGAATCCACCGATGTCATGTTCCCAGGCCACAGGGTTCCAGAATCAATCCTCAGTTATGTTCCCTGGCTACAGGGTTCCAGAATCAAACCTCAGTCATGTTGCCAGTCCACAGGGTTCCAGAACCAAGGCTCAGTCAGGTTACCGGGGCACAGTATTCCACAAACTAAACAGATGTCATGTTCCCAGGCCACATGGTTCCAGAATCAAACCTCACTCATATTCCCAGGCCACAGGTTTCCAGAATCAATCCGATTTCATGTTCCCAGGCAACAGGGTACCAGAATCCAAACCGATGTCATGTTCCCAAGCCACAGGATTCCACAATCTCACATCAGGCATGTTCCCAGGCCAATGGTTTCCAGAATCAAACCTCAGTCATATTCCCAGGCCACATGGTTCCAGATTCAAACCTCAGTCATGTTCCCAGGACCCAGGGTTCCAGAATCAAACCTCAGTCATGTTCCCTGGACACAGGTTTCAAAAATAAAATCCCAGTCATGTTCTCAGGCCACAGGGTACCACAACTAAACCTCAGTCATATTCCCAGGCCAGAGGGTTCCACAATCAAACCTCAGTCCTTTTGCTAGGCCACGGTTCCACCAGCAAGCCTCAGTCATGTTCCCAGGCCAGAGTGTTCCACAATCAAACCTAAGTCATCTTTCCAGGCCACAGGGTTCCACCATCAACCCTCAGTCATGTTGCCTGGTCACAGGTTTCCACCATCAAACCTCAGACAAGTTTCCAGGACACAGGGTTCCAGAATCAAACCGTTCTCATGTTCCCTGGCCAGAGGGTTCCAGAATCCACCGATGTCATGTTCCCAGGCCACAGGGTTCCAGAATCCACCGATGTCATGTTCCCAGGCCACAGGGTTCCAGAATTAATCCTCAGTTATGTTCCCAGGCTACAGGGTTCCGGAATCAAACCTCAGTCAAGTTCCCAGGGAACAGGGCTCCAGGAACTAACCTCAGTCATGTTGCCAAGCCACAGGTTTCCACCATCAAACCTCAGACATGTTCCCAGGCCACAGGGTTCCAGAATCAAACCGTTCTCATGTTCCCCGGCCACAGGGTTCCAGAATCCACTGATGTAATGTTCCCAGGCAACAGGGTTCCAGTATCAATCCTCAGTTATATTCCCAGTCTACAGGGTGCCAGAATAAAACCTCAGTCATGTTCCCAGTCCACAGGGTTCCAGAACCAAGCCTCAGTTAGGTTCCCAGGGCACAGTATTCCACAATCTAAACAGATGTCATATTCCCAGGCCCCAGGATTCCAGAATCACGCCTCAGTCATGTTCCCAGGCCACAAGCATCCAGAATTAAACCTCAGTCATGTTGCCAGGCCATAGGGTACCACCATCAAACCTCAGTCATATTGCCAGACCACAGGTTTCCACAATCAAACCGATTTCATGTTCCCAGGCAACAGGGTACCAGAATCCAAACCGATGTCATATTCCCAGGCCACAGGATTCCACAATCTAACATAAGTCATGTTCCCAGGACAATGCCCTCCAGAATCAAACCACAGTCATATACCCAGGCCACATGGTCCCAGAATCAATCCTCAGTCATGTTCCCAGTCCACAGGATTCCAGAACCAAGCCTTCAGTCAGGTTCCCAGGGCACAGTATTCCACAATCTAAACAGATGTCATGTTCCCAGGCCACAGGTTTCCAGAATCACGCCTCAGTCATGTTCCCAGGCCACAGGGTTCCAGAATCAAACCAATGTCAAGTTCCTAGGCCATGGGTTTCCAGTACCAGGCCGCAGTCATGTTTCCAGGGCACAGGGTTCTACAGTCAAACCTTAGTCATGTTGCCAGTCCACAGGTTTCTGCCATCAAACCTCAGTCAAGTTCCCAGGCCACAGATTTCCAGAATCAAACCGCAGTCATATTCCCAGGTCACATGGTTCCAGAATCAAACCTCAGTCATGTTTGCAGGACCCATGGTTTCCACAATCAAACCACAGTCATGTTCCAAGCACAAAGGTGTCCAGAATCAAACCTCAGTCATGTTCCCAGGGAACAGGGTTCCAGTAACAAACCTCAGTCATGTTGCCAAGCCACAGGTTTCCACCATGAAACCTCAGACATGTTCCCAGGCCAAAGGGTTCCAGAATCAAACCGTTCTCATGTTCCCAGGCCACAGGGTTCCAGAATCACGCCTCTGTCATGTTCCCTGGCCACAGGGTTCCAGAATCAAACCAATGTCAAGTTCCCAGGCCATGGGTTTCAAGTATCAGGTCGCAGTCATGTTTCCAGGACAGAGGGTTCTACAATCAAACCTCAGTCATGTCGCCAGTCCACAGGTTTCTGCCATCAAACCTCAGTCAAGTTCCCAGGCCACAGATTTCCAGAATCAAACCTCAGTCATATTCCCAGGACACATGGTTCCAGAATCAAACCTCAGTCATGTTTGCAGGCCACAGGTTTCCACAATCAAAGCACGGTCATGTTCCCAGGACAAAGGTGTCCAGAAGCAAACCTCACTCATGTTCCCAGGGAACAGGGTTCCAGTAACAAACCTCAGTCATGTTGCCAGGCCACAGGTTTCCACCATCAAACCTCAGACATATTCCCAAGCCACAGGGTTCCAGAATCAAACCTTTCTCATGTTCCCAGGCCACAGGGTTTCAGAATCAGGCTTCAGTCATGTTGCCAGGCCACAGGGTTTCAAAATCCAGCCTCAGTCATTTTGCCAGTCAAGAGTGGTCCACCATCAAACCTCAGTCATGATCCCAGGCCACATGTTTCCACAATGAAACCTCAGTCATTATCCCAGGCCACAGGTTTCCAGAATCAAACCTCAGTCATATTCCCAGGACACATGTTTCCATTATCAAACCTCAGTCATGTTCGCAGGGCACAGGTTTCAACAATCAAACCTCATTCAATTTCCCAGAACACAGGTGTCCAGAATCCAACCTCAGTCATGTTCCCAGGGAACAGGCTTCCAGAAACAAACCTCAGTCATTTTCCCAGGCCACAGGGTTTCAGAATCAAACCACAGTCATGTTCCCAGGCCAGAGGGTTGCACAATCAAACCTCAGTCTTGTTCCCAGGCCACAGGATTCCAGAATCCAACCGATGTCATGTTCCCAGGCCACAGGGTTCCAGATTCAAACCACAGTCATGTTCCCAGGCCAGGGGGTTCCACAATCAAACCTCAGCCATGTTCCCAGGCCACAGGTTTCCAGAAGCAAACCTCAGTCATGTTCCCAGGACACAGGTTTCCAGAGTCAACCCGATATCATGTTCCCTGGCCACAGTCTTCCAGAATTAAACCTCAGTCATGTTGCCAGGTCAGAGGTTTCCACCATCAAACCTCAGACAAGTTTCCAGGACACAGGGTTCCAGAATCAAACCGTTCTCATGTTCCCTGGCCACAGGGTTCCAGAATCCACTGATGTCATGTTCCCAGGCCACAGGGTTCCAGAATCAATCCTCAGTTATGTTCCCTGGCTACAGGGTTCCAGAATCAAACCTCAGTCATGTTCCCAGTCCACAGGGTTCAGGAACCAAGGCTCAGTCAGGTTACCGGGGCACAGTATTCCACAAACTAAACAGATGTCATGTTCCCAGGCCACATGGTTCCAGAATCAAACCTCACTCATATTCCCAGGCCACAGGTTTCCAGAATCAATCCGATTTCATGTTCCCAGGCAACAGGGTACCAGAATCCAAACCGACGTCATGTTCCCAAGCCACAGGATTCCACAATCTCACATCAGGCATGTTCCCAGGCCAATGGTTTCCAGAATCAAACCTCAGTCATATTCCCAGGCCACATGGTTCCAGATTCAAACCTCAGTCATGTTCCCAGGACCCAGGGTTCCAGAATCAAACCTCAGTCATGTTCCCTGGACACAGGTTTCAAAAATAAAATCCCAGTCATGTTCTCAGGCCACAGGGTACCACAACTAAACCTCAGTCATATTCCCAGGCCAGAGGGTTCCACAATCAAACCTCAGTCCTTTTGCTAGGCCACGGTTCTACCAGCAAGCCTCAGTCATGTTCCCAGGCCAGAGTGTTCCACAATCAAACCTAAGTCATCTTTCCAGGCCACAGGGTTCCACCATCAACCCTCAGTCATGTTGCCTGGTCACAGGTTTCCACCATCAAACCTCAGACAAGTTTCCAGGACACAGGGTTCCAGAATCAAACCGTTCTCATGTTCCCTGGCCAGAGGGTTCCAGAATCCACCGATGTCATGTTCCCAGGCCACAGGGTTCCAGAATCCACCGATGTCATGTTCCCAGGCCACAGGGTTCCAGAATTAATCCTCAGTTATGTTCCCAGGCTACAGGGTTCCGGAATCAAACCTCAGTCATGTTCCCAGGGAACAGGGTTCCAGGAACAAACCTCAGTCATGTTGCCAAGCCACAGGTTTCCACCATCAAACCTCAGACATGTTCCCAGGCCACAGGGTTCCAGAATCAAACCGTTCTCATGTTCCCCGGCCACAGGGTTCCAGAATCCACTGATGTAATGTTCCCAGGCAACAGGGTTCCAGTATCAATCCTCAGTTATATTCCCAGTCTACAGGGTGCCAGAATAAAACCTCAGTCATGTTCCCAGTCCACAGGGTTCCAGAACCAAGCCTCAGTTAGGTTCCCAGGGCACAGTATTCCACAATCTAAACAGATGTCATATTCCCAGGCCACAGGATTCCAGAATCACGCCTCAGTCATGTTCCCAGGCCACAAGCATCCAGAATTAAACCTCAGTCATGTTGCCAGGCCATAGGGTACCACCATCAAACCTCAGTCATATTGCCAGACCACAGGTTTCCACAATCAAACCGATTTCATGTTCCCAGGCAACAGGGTACCAGAATCCAAACCGATGTCATGTTCCCAGGACACAGGATTCCACAATCTAACATAAGTCATGTTCCCAGGACAATGCCCTCCAGAATCAAACCACAGTCATATACCCAGGCCACATGGTCCCAGAATCAATCCTCAGTCATGTTCCCAGTCCACAGGATTCCAGAACCAAGCCTTCAGTCAGGTTCCCAGGGCACAGTATTCCACAATCTAAACAGATGTCATGTTCCCAGGCCACAGGTTTCCAGAATCACGCCTCAGTCATGTTCCCAGGCCACAGGGTTCCAGAATCAAACCAATGTCAAGTTCCTAGGCCATGGGTTTCCAGTACCAGGCCGCAGTCATGTTTCCAGGGCACAGGGTTCTACAGTCAAACCTCAGTCATGTTGCCAGTCCACAGGTTTCTGCCATCAAACCTCAGTCAAGTTCCCAGGACACAGATTTCCAGAATCAAACCGCAGTCATATTCCCAGGTCACATGGTTCCAGAATCAAACCTCAGTCATGTTTGCAGGACCCATGGTTCCACAATCAAACCACAGTCATGTTCCCAGCACAAAGGTGTCCAGAATCAAACCTCAGTCATGTTCCCAGGGAACAGGGTTCCAGTAACAAACCTCAGTCATGTTGCCAAGCCACAGGTTTCCACCATGAAACCTCAGACATGTTCCCAGGCCATAGGGTTCCAGAATCAAACCGTTCTCATGTTCCCAGGCCACAGGGTTCCAGAATCCACTGATGTCATGTTCCCAGGCCACAGGATTCCAGAATAAAACCTCAGTCATGTTCCCAGTGCACAGGGTTCCAGAACCAAGCCTCAGTCAGGTTCCCATGGCACAGTATTCCACAATCTAAACAGATGTCATGTTCCCAGGCCACAGGATTCCAGAATCACGCCTCTGTCATGTTCCCTGGCCACAGGGTTCCAGAATCAAACCAATGTCAAGTTCCCAGGCCATGGGTTTCAAGTATCAGGTCGCAGTCATGTTTCCAGGACAGAGGGTTCTACAATCAAACCTCAGTCATGTCGCCAGTCCACAGGTTTCTGCCATCAAACCTCAGTCAAGTTCCCAGGCCACAGATTTCCAGAATCAAACCTCAGTCATATTCCCATGACACATGGTTCCAGAATCAAACCTCAGTCATGTTTGCAGGCCACAGGTTTCCACAATCAAAGCACGGTCATGTTCCCAGGACAAAGGTGTCCAGAAGCAAACCTCACTCATGTTCCCAGGGAACAGGGTTCCAGTAACAAACCTCAGTCATGTTGCCAGGCCACAGGTTTCCACCATCAAACCTCAGACATATTCCCAAGCCACAGGGTTCCAGAATCAAACCTTTCTCATGTTCCCAGGCCACAGGGTTTCAGAATCAGGCTTCAGTCATGTTGCCAGGCCACAGGGTTTCAAAATCCAGCCTCAGTCATTTTGCCAGTCAAGAGTGGTCAACCATCAAACCTCAGTCATGATCCCAGGCCACATGTTTCCACAATGAAACCTCAGTCATTATCCCAGGCCACAGGTTTCCAGAATCAAACCTCAGTCATATTCCCAGGACACATGTTTCCATTATCAAACCTCAGTCATGTTCGCAGGGCACAGGTTTCAACAATCAAACCTCATTCAATTTCCCAGAACACAGGTGTCCAGAATCCAACCTCAGTCATGTTCCCAGGGAACAGGCTTCCAGAAACAAACCTCAGTCATTTTCCCAGGCCACAGGGTTTCAGAATCAAACCACAGTCATGTTCCCAGGCCAGAGGGTTGCACAATCAAACCTCAGTCTTGTTCCCAGGCCACAGGATTCCAGAATCCAACCGATGTCATGTTCCCAGGCCACAGGGTTCCAGATTCAAACCACAGTCATGTTCCCAGGCCAGGGGGTTCCACAATCAAACCTCAGCCATGTTCCCAGGCCACAGGTTTCCAGAAGCAAACCTCAGTCATGTTCCCAGGACACAGGTTTCCAGAGTCAACCCGAGATCATGTTCCCTGGCCACAGTCTTCCAGAATTAAACCTCAGTCATGTTGCCAGGTCAGAGGTTTCCACCATCAAACCTCAGACAAGTTTCCAGGACACAGGGTTCCAGAATCAAACCGTTCTCATGTTCCCTGGCCACAGGGTTCCAGAATCCACTGATGTCATGTTCCCAGGCCACAGGGTTCCAGAATCAATCCTCAGTTATGTTCCCTGGCTACAGGGTTCCAGAATCAAACCTCAGTCATGTTCCCAGTCCACAGGGTTCAGGAACCAAGGCTCAGTCAGGTTACCGGGGCACAGTATTCCACAAACTAAACAGATGTCATGTTCCCAGGCCACCTGGTTCCAGAATCAAACCTCACTCATATTCCCAGGCCACAGGTTTCCAGAATCAATCCGATTTCATGTTCCCAGGCAACAGGGTACCAGAATCCAAACCGATGTCATGTTCCCAAGCCACAGGATTCCACAATCTCACATCAGGCATGTTCCCAGGCCAATGGTTTCCAGAATCAAACCTCAGTCATATTCCCAGGCCACATGGTTCCAGATTCAAACCTCAGTCATGTTCCCAGGACCCAGGGTTCCAGAATCAAACCTCAGTCATGTTCCCTGGACACAGGTTTCAAAAATAAAATCCCAGTCATGTTCTCAGGCCACAGGGTACCACAACTAAACCTCAGTCATATTCCCAGGCCAGAGGGTTCCACAATCAAACCTCAGTCCTTTTGCTAGGCCACGGTTCCACCAGCAAGCCTCAGTCATGTTCCCAGGCCAGAGTGTTCCACAATCAAACCTAAGTCATCTTTCCAGGCCACAGTGTTCCACCATCAACCCTCAGTCATGTTGCCTGGTCACAGGTTTCCACCATCAAACCTCAGACAAGTTTCCAGGACACAGGGTTCCAGAATCAAACCGTTCTCATGTTCCCTGGCCAGAGGGTTCCAGAATCCACCGATGTCATGTTCCCAGGCCACAGGGTTCCAGAATCCACCGATGTCATGTTCCCAGGCCACAGGGTTCCAGAATTAATCCTCAGTTATGTTCCCAGGCTACAGGGTTCCGGAATCAAACCTCAGTCATGTTCCCAGGGAACAGGGTTCCAGGAACAAACCTCAGTCATGTTGCCAAGCCACAGGTTTCCACCATCAAACCTCAGACATGTTCCCAGGCCACAGGGTTCCAGAATCAAACCGTTCTCATGTTCCCCGGCCACAGGGTTCCAGAATCCACTGATGTAATGTTCCCAGGCAACAGGCTTCCAGTATCAATCCTCAGTTATAGTCCCAGTCTACAGGGTGCCAGAATAAAACCTCAGTCATGTTCCCAGTCCACAGGGTTCCAGAACCAAGCCTCAGTTAGGTTCCCAGGGCACAGTATTCCACAATCTAAACAGATGTCATATTCCCAGGCCACAGGATTCCAGAATCACGCCTCAGTCATGTTCCCAGGCCACAAGCATCCAGAATTAAACCTCAGTCATGTTGCCAGGCCATAGGGTACCACCATCAAACCTCAGTCATATTGCCAGACCACAGGTTTCCACAATCAAACCGATTTCATGTTCCCAGGCAACAGGGTACCAGAATCCAAACCGATGTCATGTTCCCAGGCCACAGGATTCCACAATCTAACATAAGTCATGTTCCCAGGACAATGCCCTCCAGAATCAAACCACAGTCATATACCCAGGCCACATGGTCCCAGAATCAATCCTCAGTCATGTTCCCAGTCCACAGGATTCCAGAACCAAGCCTTCAGTCAGGTTCCCAGGGCACAGTATTCCACAATCTAAACAGATGTCATGTTCCCAGGCCACAGGTTTCCAGAATCACGCCTCAGTCATGTTCCCAGGCCACAGGGTTCCAGAATCAAACCAATGTCAAGTTCCTAGGCCATGGGTTTCCAGTACCAGGCCGCAGTCATGTTTCCAGGGCACAGGGTTCTACAGTCAAACCTCAGTCATGTTGCCAGTCCACAGGTTTCTGCCATCAAACCTCAGTCAAGTTCCCAGGACACAGATTTCCAGAATCAAACCGCAGTCATATTCCCAGGTCACATGGTTCCAGAATCAAACCTCAGTCATGTTTGCAGGACCCATGGTTCCACAATCAAACCACAGTCATGTTCCCAGCACAAAGGTGTCCAGAATCAAACCTCAGTCATGTTCCCAGGGAACAGGGTTCCAGTAACAAACCTCAGTCATGTTGCCAAGCCACAGGTTTCCACCATGAAACCTCAGACATGTTCCCAGGCCATAGGGTTCCAGAATCAAACCGTTCTCATGTTCCCAGGCCACAGGGTTCCAGAATCCACTGATGTCATGTTCCCAGGCCACAGGATTCCAGAATAAAACCTCAGTCATGTTCCCAGTGCACAGGGTTCCAGAACCAAGCCTCAGTCAGGTTCCCATGGCACAGTATTCCACAATCTAAACAGATGTCATGTTCCCAGGCCACAGGATTCCAGAATCACGCCTCTGTCATGTTCCCTGGCCACAGGGTTCCAGAATCAAACCAATGTCAAGTTCCCAGGCCATGGGTTTCAAGTATCAGGTCGCAGTCATGTTTCCAGGACAGAGGGTTCTACAATCAAACCTCAGTCATGTCGCCAGTCCACAGGTTTCTGCCATCAAACCTCAGTCAAGTTCCCAGGCCACAGATTTCCAGAATCAAACCTCAGTCATATTCCCATGACACATGGTTCCAGAATCAAACCTCAGTCATGTTCGCAGGCCACAGGTTTCCACAATCAAAGCACGGTCATGTTCCCAGGACAAAGGTGTCCAGAAGCAAACCTCACTCATGTTCCCAGGGAACAGGGTTCCAGTAACAAACCTCAGTCATGTTGCCAGGCCACAGGTTTCCACCATCAAACCTCAGACATATTCCCAAGCCACAGGGTTCCAGAATCAAACCTTTCTCATGTTCCCAGGCCACAGGGTTTCAGAATCAGGCTTCAGTCATGTTGCCAGGCCACAGGGTTCCAAAATCCAGCCTCAGTCATTTTGCCAGTCAAGAGTGGTCCACCATCAAACCTCAGTCATGATCCCAGGCCACATGTTTCCACAATGAAACCTCAGTCATTATCCCAGGCCACAGGTTTCCAGAATCAAACCTCAGTCATATTCCCAGGACACATGTTTCCATTATCAAACCTCAGTCATGTTCGCAGGGCACAGGTTTCAACAATCAAACCTCATTCAATTTCCCAGAACACAGGTGTCCAGAATCCAACCTCAGTCATGTTCCCAGGGAACAGGCTTCCAGAAACAAACCTCAGTCATTTTCCCAGGCCACAGGGTTTCAGAATCAAACCACAGTCATGTTCCCAGGCCAGAGGGTTGCACAATCAAACCTCAGTCTTGTTCCCAGGCCACAGGATTCCAGAATCCAACCGATGTCATGTTCCCAGGCCACAGGGTTCCAGATTCAAACCACAGTCATGTTCCCAGGCCAGGGGGTTCCACAATCAAACCTCAGCCATGTTCCCAGGCCACAGGTTTCCAGAAGCAAACCTCAGTCATGTTCCCAGGACACAGGTTTCCAGAGTCAACCCGAGATCATGTTCCCTGGCCACAGTCTTCCAGAATTAAACCTCAGTCATGTTGCCAGGTCAGAGGTTTCCACCATCAAACCTCAGACAAGTTTCCAGGACACAGGGTTCCAGAATCAAACCGTTCTCATGTTCCCTGGCCACAGGGTTCCAGAATCCACTGATGTCATGTTCCCAGGCCACAGGGTTCCAGAATCAATCCTCAGTTATGTTCCCTGGCTACAGGGTTCCAGAATCAAACCTCAGTCATGTTCCCAGTCCACAGGGTTCAGGAACCAAGGCTCAGTCAGGTTACCGGGGCACAGTATTCCACAAACTAAACAGATGTCATGTTCCCAGGCCACATGGTTCCAGAATCAAACCTCACTCATATTCCCAGGCCACAGGTTTCCAGAATCAATCCGATTTCATGTTCCCAGGCAACAGGGTACCAGAATCCAAACCGATGTCATGTTCCCAAGCCACAGGATTCCACAATCTCACATCAGGCATGTTCCCAGGCCAATGGTTTCCAGAATCAAACCTCAGTCATATTCCCAGGCCACATGGTTCCAGATTCAAACCTCAGTCATGTTCCCAGGACCCAGGGTTCCAGAATCAAACCTCAGTCATGTTCCCTGGACACAGGTTTCAAAAATAAAATCCCAGTCATGTTCTCAGGCCACAGGGTACCACAACTAAACCTCAGTCATATTCCCAGGCCAGAGGGTTCCACAATCAAACCTCAGTCCTTTTGCTAGGCCACGGTTCCACCAGCAAGCCTCAGTCATGTTCCCAGGCCAGAGTGTTCCACAATCAAACCTAAGTCATCTTTCCAGGCCACAGTGTTCCACCATCAACCCTCAGTCATGTTGCCTGGTCACAGGTTTCCACCATCAAACCTCAGACAAGTTTCCAGGACACAGGGTTCCAGAATCAAACCGTTCTCATGTTCCCTGGCCAGAGGGTTCCAGAATCCACCGATGTCATGTTCCCAGGCCACAGGGTTCCAGAATCCACCGATGTCATGTTCCCAGGCCACAGGGTTCCAGAATTAATCCTCAGTTATGTTCCCAGGCTACAGGGTTCCGGAATCAAACCTCAGTCATGTTCCCAGGGAACAGGGTTCCAGGAACAAACCTCAGTCATGTTGCCAAGCCACAGGTTTCCACCATCAAACCTCAGACATGTTCCCAGGCCACAGGGTTCCAGAATCAAACCGTTCTCATGTTCCCCGGCCACAGGGTTCCAGAATCCACTGATGTAATGTTCCCAGGCAACAGGGTTCCAGTATCAATCCTCAGTTATATTCCCAGTCTACAGGGTGCCAGAATAAAACCTCAGTCATGTTCCCAGTCCACAGGGTTCCAGAACCAAGCCTCAGTTAGGTTCCCAGGGCACAGTATTCCACAATCTAAACAGATGTCATATTCCCAGGCCACAGGATTCCAGAATCACGCCTCAGTCATGTTCCCAGGCCACAAGCATCCAGAATTAAACCTCAGTCATGTTGCCAGGCCATAGGGTACCACCATCAAACCTCAGTCATATTGCCAGACCACAGGTTTCCACAATCAAACCGATTTCATGTTCCCAGGCAACAGGGTACCAGAATCCAAACCGATGTCATGTTCCCAGGCCACAGGATTCCACAATCTAACATAAGTCATGTTCCCAGGACAATGCCCTCCAGAATCAAACCACAGTCATATACCCAGGCCACATGGTCCCAGAATCAATCCTCAGTCATGTTCCCAGTCCACAGGATTCCAGAACCAAGCCTTCAGTCAGGTTCCCAGGGCACAGTATTCCACAATCTAAACAGATGTCATGTTCCCAGGCCACAGGTTTCCAGAATCACGCCTCAGTCATGTTCCCAGGCCACAGGGTTCCAGAATCAAACCAATGTCAAGTTCCTAGGCCATGGGTTTCCAGTACCAGGCCGCAGTCATGTTTCCAGGGCACAGGGTTCTACAGTCAAACCTCAGTCATGTTGCCAGTCCACAGGTTTCTGCCATCAAACCTCAGTCAAGTTCCCAGGACACAGATTTCCAGAATCAAACCGCAGTCATATTCCCAGGTCACATGGTTCCAGAATCAAACCTCAGTCATGTTTGCAGGACCCATGGTTCCACAATCAAACCACAGTCATGTTCCCAGCACAAAGGTGTCCAGAATCAAACCTCAGTCATGTTCCCAGGGAACAGGGTTCCAGTAACAAACCTCAGTCATGTTGCCAAGCCACAGGTTTCCACCATGAAACCTCAGACATGTTCCCAGGCCATAGGGTTCCAGAATCAAACCGTTCTCATGTTCCCAGGCCACAGGGTTCCAGAATCCACTGATGTCATGTTCCCAGGCCACAGGATTCCAGAATAAAACCTCAGTCATGTTCCCAGTGCACAGGGTTCCAGAACCAAGCCTCAGTCAGGTTCCCATGGCACAGTATTCCACAATCTAAACAGATGTCATGTTCCCAGGCCACAGGATTCCAGAATCACGCCTCTGTCATGTTCCCTGGCCACAGGGTTCCAGAATCAAACCAATGTCAAGTTCCCAGGCCATGGGTTTCAAGTATCAGGTCGCAGTCATGTTTCCAGGACAGAGGGTTCTACAATCAAACCTCAGTCATGTCGCCAGTCCACAGGTTTCTGCCATCAAACCTCAGTCAAGTTCCCAGGCCACAGATTTCCAGAATCAAACCTCAGTCATATTCCCATGACACATGGTTCCAGAATCAAACCTCAGTCATGTTCGCAGGCCACAGGTTTCCACAATCAAAGCACGGTCATGTTCCCAGGACAAAGGTGTCCAGAAGCAAACCTCACTCATGTTCCCAGGGAACAGGGTTCCAGTAACAAACCTCAGTCATGTTGCCAGGCCACAGGTTTCCACCATCAAACCTCAGACATATTCCCAAGCCACAGGGTTCCAGAATCAAACCTTTCTCATGTTCCCAGGCCACAGGGTTTCAGAATCAGGCTTCAGTCATGTTGCCAGGCCACAGGGTTCCAAAATCCAGCCTCAGTCATTTTGCCAGTCAAGAGTGGTCCACCATCAAACCTCAGTCATGATCCCAGGCCACATGTTTCCACAATGAAACCTCAGTCATTATCCCAGGCCACAGGTTTCCAGAATCAAACCTCAGTCATATTCCCAGGACACATGTTTCCATTATCAAACCTCAGTCATGTTCGCAGGGCACAGGTTTCAACAATCAAACCTCATTCAATTTCCCAGAACACAGGTGTCCAGAATCCAACCTCAGTCATGTTCCCAGGGAACAGGCTTCCAGAAACAAACCTCAGTCATTTTCCCAGGCCACAGGGTTTCAGAATCAAACCACAGTCATGTTCCCAGGCCAGAGGGTTGCACAATCAAACCTCAGTCTTGTTCCCAGGCCACAGGATTCCAGAATCCAACCGATGTCATGTTCCCAGGCCACAGGGTTCCAGATTCAAACCACAGTCATGTTCCCAGGCCAGGGGGTTCCACAATCAAACCTCAGCCATGTTCCCAGGCCACAGGTTTCCAGAAGCAAACCTCAGTCATGTTCCCAGGACACAGGTTTCCAGAGTCAACCCGAGATCATGTTCCCTGGCCACAGTCTTCCAGAATTAAACCTCAGTCATGTTGCCAGGTCAGAGGTTTCCACCATCAAACCTCAGACAAGTTTCCAGGACACAGGGTTCCAGAATCAAACCGTTCTCATGTTCCCTGGCCACAGGGTTCCAGAATCCACTGATGTCATGTTCCCAGGCCACAGGGTTCCAGAATCAATCCTCAGTTATGTTCCCTGGCTACAGGGTTCCAGAATCAAACCTCAGTCATGTTCCCAGTCCACAGGGTTCAGGAACCAAGGCTCAGTCAGGTTACCGGGGCACAGTATTCCACAAACTAAACAGATGTCATGTTCCCAGGCCACCTGGTTCCAGAATCAAACCTCACTCATATTCCCAGGCCACAGGTTTCCAGAATCAATCCGATTTCATGTTCCCAGGCAACAGGGTACCAGAATCCAAACCGATGTCATGTTCCCAAGCCACAGGATTCCACAATCTCACATCAGGCATGTTCCCAGGCCAATGGTTTCCAGAATCAAACCTCAGTCATATTCCCAGGCCACATGGTTCCAGATTCAAACCTCAGTCATGTTCCCAGGACCCAGGGTTCCAGAATCAAACCTCAGTCATGTTCCCTGGACACAGGTTTCAAAAATAAAATCCCAGTCATGTTCTCAGGCCACAGGGTACCACAACTAAACCTCAGTCATATTCCCAGGCCAGAGGGTTCCACAATCAAACCTCAGTCCTTTTGCTAGGCCACGGTTCCACCAGCAAGCCTCAGTCATGTTCCCAGGCCAGAGTGTTCCACAATCAAACCTAAGTCATCTTTCCAGGCCACAGGGTTCCACCATCAACCCTCAGTCATGTTGCCTGGTCACAGGTTTCCACCATCAAACCTCAGACAAGTTTCCAGGACACAGGGTTCCAGAATCAAACCGTTCTCATGTTCCCTGGCCAGAGGGTTCCAGAATCCACCGATGTCATGTTCCCAGGCCACAGGGTTCCAGAATCCACCGATGTCATGTTCCCAGGCCACAGGGTTCCAGAATTAATCCTCAGTTATGTTCCCAGGCTACAGGGTTCCGGAATCAAACCTCAGTCATGTTCCCAGGGAACAGGGTTCCAGGAACAAACCTCAGTCATGTTGCCAAGCCACAGGTTTCCACCATCAAACCTCAGACATGTTCCCAGGCCACAGGGTTCCAGAATCAAACCGTTCTCATGTTCCCCGGCCACAGGGTTCCAGAATCCACTGATGTAATGTTCCCAGGCAACAGGGTTCCAGTATCAATCCTCAGTTATATTCCCAGTCTACAGGGTGCCAGAATAAAACCTCAGTCATGTTCCCAGTCCACAGGGTTCCAGAACCAAGCCTCAGTTAGGTTCCCAGGGCACAGTATTCCACAATCTAAACAGATGTCATATTCCCAGGCCACAGGATTCCAGAATCACGCCTCAGTCATGTTCCCAGGCCACAAGCATCCAGAATTAAACCTCAGTCATGTTGCCAGGCCATAGGGTACCACCATCAAACCTCAGTCATATTGCCAGACCACAGGTTTCCACAATCAAACCGATTTCATGTTCCCAGGCAACAGGGTACCAGAATCCAAACCGATGTCATGTTCCCAGGCCACAGGATTCCACAATCTAACATAAGTCATGTTCCCAGGACAATGCCCTCCAGAATCAAACCACAGTCATATACCCAGGCCACATGGTCCCAGAATCAATCCTCAGTCATGTTCCCAGTCCACAGGATTCCAGAACCAAGCCTTCAGTCAGGTTCCCAGGGCACAGTATTCCACAATCTAAACAGATGTCATGTTCCCAGGCCACAGGTTTCCAGAATCACGCCTCAGTCATGTTCCCAGGCCACAGGGTTCCAGAATCAAACCAATGTCAAGTTCCTAGGCCATGGGTTTCCAGTACCAGGCCGCAGTCATGATTCCAGGGCACAGGGTTCTACAGTCAAACCTCAGTCATGTTGCCAGTCCACAGGTTTCTGCCATCAAACCTCAGTCAAGTTCCCAGGACACAGATTTCCAGAATCAAACCGCAGTCATATTCCCAGGTCACATGGTTCCAGAATCAAACCTCAGTCATGTTTGCAGGACCCATGGTTCCACAATCAAACCACAGTCATGTTCCCAGCACAAAGGTGTCCAGAATCAAACCTCAGTCATGTTCCCAGGGAACAGGGTTCCAGTAACAAACCTCAGTCATGTTGCCAAGCCACAGGTTTCCACCATGAAACCTCAGACATGTTCCCAGGCCATAGGGTTCCAGAATCAAACCGTTCTCATGTTCCCAGGCCACAGGGTTCCAGAATCCACTGATGTCATGTTCCCAGGCCACAGGATTCCAGAATAAAACCTCAGTCATGTTCCCAGTGCACAGGGTTCCAGAACCAAGCCTCAGTCAGGTTCCCAGGGCACAGTATTCCACAATCTAAACAGATGTCATGTTCCCAGGCCACAGGATTCCAGAATCACGCCTCTGTCATGTTCCCTGGCCACAGGGTTCCAGAATCAAACCAATGTCAAGTTCCCAGGCCATGGGTTTCAAGTATCAGGTCGCAGTCATGTTTCCAGGACAGAGGGTTCTACAATCAAACCTCAGTCATGTCGCCAGTCCACAGGTTTCTGCCATCAAACCTCAGTCAAGTTCCCAGGACACAGATTTCCAGAATCAAACCTCAGTCATATTCCCATGACACATGGTTCCAGAATCAAACCTCAGTCATGTTCGCAGGCCACAGGTTTCCACAATCAAAGCACGGTCATGTTCCCAGGACAAAGGTGTCCAGAAGCAAACCTCACTCATGTTCCCAGGGAACAGGGTTCCAGTAACAAACCTCAGTCATGTTGCCAGGCCACAGGTTTCCACCATCAAACCTCAGACATATTCCCAAGCCACAGGGTTCCAGAATCAAACCTTTCTCATGTTCCCAGGCCACAGGGTTTCAGAATCAGGCTTCAGTCATGTTGCCAGGCCACAGGGTTCCAAAATCCAGCCTCAGTCATTTTGCCAGTCAAGAGTGGTCCACCATCAAACCTCAGTCATGATCCCAGGCCACATGTTTCCACAATGAAACCTCAGTCATTATCCCAGGCCACAGGTTTCCAGAATCAAACCTCAGTCATATTCCCAGGACACATGTTTCCATTATCAAACCTCAGTCATGTTCGCAGGGCACAGGTTTCAACAATCAAACCTCATTCAATTTCCCAGAACACAGGTGTCCAGAATCCAACCTCAGTCATGTTCCCAGGGAACAGGCTTCCAGAAACAAACCTCAGTCATTTTCCCAGGCCACAGGGTTTCAGAATCAAACCACAGTCATGTTCCCAGGCCAGAGGGTTGCACAATCAAACCTCAGTCTTGTTCCCAGGCCACAGGATTCCAGAATCCAACCGATGTCATGTTCCCAGGCCACAGGGTTCCAGATTCAAACCACAGTCATGTTCCCAGGCCAGGGGGTTCCACAATCAAACCTCAGCCATGTTCCCAGGCCACAGGTTTCCAGAAGCAAACCTCAGTCATGTTCCCAGGACACAGGTTTCCAGAGTCAACCCGATATCATGTTCCCTGGCCACAGTCTTCCAGAATTAAACCTCAGTCATGTTGCCAGGTCAGAGGTTTCCACCATCAAACCTCAGACAAGTTTCCAGGACACAGGGTTCCAGAATCAAACCGTTCTCATGTTCCCTGGCCACAGGGTTCCAGAATCCACCGATGTCATGTTCCCAGGCCACAGGGTTCCAGAATCAATCCTCAGTTATGTTCCCTGGCTACAGGGTTCCAGAATCAAACCTCAGTCATGTTCCCAGTCCACAGGGTTCAGGAACCAAGGCTCAGTCAGGTTACCGGGGCACAGTATTCCACAAACTAAACAGATGTCATGTTCCCAGGCCACATGGTTCCAGAATCAAACCTCACTCATATTCCCAGGCCACAGGTTTCCAGAATCAATCCGATTTCATGTTCCCAGGCAACAGGGTACCAGAATCCAAACCGATGTCATGTTCCCAAGCCACAGGATTCCACAATCTCACATCAGGCATGTTCCCAGGCCAATGGTTTCCAGAATCAAACCTCAGTCATATTCCCAGGCCACATGGTTCCAGATTCAAACCTCAGTCATGTTCCCAGGACCCAGGGTTCCAGAATCAAACCTCAGTCATGTTCCCTGGACACAGGTTTCAAAAATAAAATCCCAGTCATGTTCTCAGGCCACAGGGTACCACAACTAAACCTCAGTCATATTCCCAGGCCAGAGGGTTCCACAGTCAAACCTCAGTCCTTTTGCTAGGCCACGGTTCTACCAGCAAGCCTCAGTCATGTTCCCAGGCCAGAGTGTTCCACAATCAAACCTAAGTCATCTTTCCAGGCCACAGGGTTCCACCATCAACCCTCAGTCATGTTGCCTGGTCACAGGTTTCCACCATCAAACCTCAGACAAGTTTCCAGGACACAGGGTTCCAGAATCAAACCGTTCTCATGTTCCCTGGCCAGAGGGTTCCAGAATCCACCGATGTCATGTTCCCAGGCCACAGGGTTCCAGAATCCACCGATGTCATGTTCCCAGGCCACAGGGTTCCAGAATTAATCCTCAGTTATGTTCCCAGGCTACAGGGTTCCGGAATCAAACCTCAGTCATGTTCCCAGGGAACAGGGTTCCAGGAACAAACCTCAGTCATGTTGCCAAGCCACAGGTTTCCACCATCAAACCTCAGACATGTTCCCAGGCCACAGGGTTCCAGAATCAAACCGTTCTCATGTTCCCCGGCCAAAGGGTTCCAGAATCCACTGATGTAATGTTCCCAGGCAACAGGGTTCCAGTATCAATCCTCAGTTATATTCCCAGTCTACAGGGTGCCAGAATAAAACCTCAGTCATGTTCCCAGTCCACAGGGTTCCAGAACCAAGCCTCAGTTAGGTTCCCAGGGCACAGTATTCCACAATCTAAACAGATGTCATATTCCCAGGCCCCAGGATTCCAGAATCACGCCTCAGTCATGTTCCCAGGCCACAAGCATCCAGAATTAAACCTCAGTCATGTTGCCAGGCCATAGGGTACCACCATCAAACCTCAGTCATATTGCCAGACCACAGGTTTCCACAATCAAACCGATTTCATGTTCCCAGGCAACAGGGTACCAGAATCCAAACCGATGACATGTTCCCAGGCCACAGGATTCCACAATCTAACATAAGTCATGTTCCCAGGACAATGCCCTCCAGAATCAAACCACAGTCATATACCCAGGCCACATGGTCCCAGAATCAATCCTCAGTCATGTTCCCAGTCCACAGGATTCCAGAACCAAGCCTTCAGTCAGGTTCCCAGGGCACAGTATTCCACAATCTAAACAGATGTCATGTTCCCAGGCCACAGGTTTCCAGAATCACGCCTCAGTCATGTTCCCAGGCCACAGGGTTCCAGAATCAAACCAATGTCAAGTTCCTAGGCCATGGGTTTCCAGTACCAGGCCGCAGTCATGTTTCCAGGGCACAGGGTTCTACAGTCAAACCTCAGTCATGTTGCCAGTCCACAGGTTTCTGCCATCAAACCTCAGTCAAGTTCCCAGGACACAGATTTCCAGAATCAAACCGCAGTCATATTCCCAGGTCACATGGTTCCAGAATCAAACCTCAGTCATGTTTGCAGGACCCATGGTTCCACAATCAAACCACAGTCATGTTCCCAGCACAAAGGTGTCCAGAATCAAACCTCAGTCATGTTCCCAGGGAACAGGGTTCCAGTAACAAACCTCAGTCATGTTGCCAAGCCACAGGTTTCCACCATGAAACCTCAGACATGTTCCCAGGCCATAGGGTTCCAGAATCAAACCGTTCTCATGTTCCCAGGCCACAGGGTTCCAGAATCCACTGATGTCATGTTCCCAGGCCACAGGATTCCAGAATAAAACCTCAGTCATGTTCCCAGTGCACAGGGTTCCAGAACCAAGCCTCAGTCAGGTTCCCATGGCACAGTATTCCACAATCTAAACAGATGTCATGTTCCCAGGCCACAGGATTCCAGAATCACGCCTCTGTCATGTTCCCTGGCCACAGGGTTCCAGAATCAAACCAATGTCAAGTTCCCAGGCCATGGGTTTCAAGTATCAGGTCGCAGTCATGTTTCCAGGACAGAGGGTTCTACAATCAAACCTCAGTCATGTCGCCAGTCCACAGGTTTCTGCCATCAAACCTCAGTCAAGTTCCCAGGCCACAGATTTCCAGAATCAAACCTCAGTCATATTCCCATGACACATGGTTCCAGAATCAAACCTCAGTCATGTTCGCAGGCCACAGGTTTCCACAATCAAAGCACGGTCATGTTCCCAGGACAAAGGTGTCCAGAAGCAAACCTCACTCATGTTCCCAGGGAACAGGGTTCCAGTAACAAACCTCAGTCATGTTGCCAGGCCACAGGTTTCCACCATCAAACCTCAGACATATTCCCAAGCCACAGGGTTCCAGAATCAAACCTTTCTCATGTTCCCAGGCCACAGGGTTTCAGAATCAGGCTTCAGTCATGTTGCCAGGCCACAGGGTTCCAAAATCCAGCCTCAGTCATTTTGCCAGTCAAGAGTGGTCCACCATCAAACCTCAGTCATGATCCCAGGCCACATGTTTCCACAATGAAACCTCAGTCATTATCCCAGGCCACAGGTTTCCAGAATCAAACCTCAGTCATATTCCCAGGACACATGTTTCCATTATCAAACCTCAGTCATGTTCGCAGGGCACAGGTTTCAACAATCAAACCTCATTCAATTTCCCAGAACACAGGTGTCCAGAATCCAACCTCAGTCATGTTCCCAGGGAACAGGCTTCCAGAAACAAACCTCAGTCATTTTCCCAGGCCACAGGGTTTCAGAATCAAACCACAGTCATGTTCCCAGGCCAGGGGGTTGCACAATCAAACCTCAGTCTTGTTCCCAGGCCACAGGATTCCAGAATCCAACCGATGTCATGTTCCCAGGCCACAGGGTTCCAGATTCAAACCACAGTCATGTTCCCAGGCCAGGGGGTTCCACAATCAAACCTCAGCCATGTTCCCAGGCCACAGGTTTCCAGAAGCAAACCTCAGTCATGTTCCCAGGACACAGGTTTCCAGAGTCAACCCGATATCATGTTCCCTGGCCACAGTCTTCCAGAATTAAACCTCAGTCATGTTGCCAGGTCAGAGGTTTCCACCATCAAACCTCAGACAAGTTTCCAGGACACAGGGTTCCAGAATCAAACCGTTCTCATGTTCCCTGGCCACAGGGTTCCAGAATCCACCGATGTCATGTTCCCAGGCCACAGGGTTCCAGATTCAATCCTCAGTTATGTTCCCTGGCTACAGGGTTCCAGAATCAAACCTCAGTCATGTTCCCAGTCCACAGGGTTCCAGAACCAAGGCTCAGTCAGGTTACCGGGGCACAGTATTCCACAAACTAAACAGATGTCATGTTCCCAGGCCACATGGTTCCAGAATCAAACCTCACTCATATTCCCAGGCCACAGGTTTCCAGAATCAATCCGATTTCATGTTCCCAGGCAACAGGGTACCAGAATCCAAACCGATGTCATGTTCCCAAGCCACAGGATTCCACAATCTCACATCAGGCATGTTCCCAGGCCAATGGTTTCCAGAATCAAACCTCAGTCATATTCCCAGGCCACATGGTTCCAGATTCAAACCTCAGTCATGTTCCCAGGACCCAGGGTTCCAGAATCAAACCTCAGTCATGTTCCCTGGACACAGGTTTCAAAAATAAAATCCCAGTCATGTTCTCAGGCCACAGGGTACCACAACTAAACCTCAGTCATATTCCCAGGCCAGAGGGTTCCACAATCAAACCTCAGTCCTTTTGCTAGGCCACGGTTCCACCAGCAAGCCTCAGTCATGTTCCCAGGCCAGAGTGTTCCACAATCAAACCTAAGTCATCTTTCCAGGCCACAGGGTTCCACCATCAACCCTCAGTCATGTTGCCTGGTCACAGGTTTCCACCATCAAACCTCAGACAAGTTTCCAGGACACAGGGTTCCAGAATCAAACCGTTCTCATGTTCCCTGGCCAGAGGGTTCCAGAATCCACCGATGTCATGTTCCCAGGCCACAGGGTTCCAGAATCCACCGATGTCATGTTCCCAGGCCACAGGGTTCCAGAATTAATCCTCAGTTATGTTCCCAGGCTACAGGGTTCCGGAATCAAACCTCAGTCATGTTCCCAGGGAACAGGGTTCCAGGAACAAACCTCAGTCATGTTGCCAAGCCACAGGTTTCCACCATCAAACCTCAGACATGTTCCCAGGCCACAGGGTTCCAGAATCAAACCGTTCTCATGTTCCCAGGCCACAGGGTTCCAGAATCCACTGATGTAATGTTCCCAGGCAACAGGGTTCCAGTATCAATCCTCAGTTATATTCCCAGTCTACAGGGTTCCAGAATAAAACCTCAGTCATGTTCCCAGTCCACAGGGTTCCAGAACCAAGCCTCAGTTAGGTTCCCAGGGCACAGTATTCCACAATCTAAACAGATGTCATATTCCCAGGCCACAGGATTCCAGAATCACGCCTCAGTCATGTTCCCAGGCCACAAGCATCCAGAATTAAACCTCAGTCATGTTGCCAGGCCATAGGGTACCACCATCAAACCTCAGTCATATTGCCAGACCACAGGTTTCCACAATCAAACCGATTTCATGTTCCCAGGCAACAGGGTACCAGAATCCAAACCGATGACATGTTCCCAGGCCACAGGATTCCACAATCTAACATAAGTCATGTTCCCAGGACAATGCCCTCCAGAATCAAACCACAGTCATATACCCAGGCCACATGGTCCCAGAATCAATCCTCAGTCATGTTCCCAGTCCACAGGATTCCAGAACCAAGCCTTCAGTCAGGTTCCCAGGGCACAGTATTCCACAATCTAAACAGATGTCATGTTCCCAGGCCACAGGTTTCCAGAATCACGCCTCAGTCATGTTCCCAGGCCACAGGGTTCCAGAATCAAACCAATGTCAAGTTCCTAGGCCATGGGTTTCCAGTACCAGGCCGCAGTCATGTTTCCAGGGCACAGGGTTCTACAGTCAAACCTCAGTCATGTTGCCAGTCCACAGGTTTCTGCCATCAAACCTCAGTCAAGTTCCCAGGACACAGATTTCCAGAATCAAACCGCAGTCATATTCCCAGGTCACATGGTTCCAGAATCAAACCTCAGTCATGTTTGCAGGACCCATGGTTCCACAATCAAACCACAGTCATGTTCCCAGCACAAAGGTGTCCAGAATCAAACCTCAGTCATGTTCCCAGGGAACAGGGTTCCAGTAACAAACCTCAGTCATGTTGCCAAGCCACAGGTTTCCACCATGAAACCTCAGACATGTTCCCAGGCCATAGGGTTCCAGAATCAAACCGTTCTCATGTTCCCAGGCCACAGGGTTCCAGAATCCACTGATGTCATGTTCCCAGGCCACAGGATTCCAGAATAAAACCTCAGTCATGTTCCCAGTGCACAGGGTTCCAGAACCAAGCCTCAGTCAGGTTCCCATGGCACAGTATTCCACAATCTAAACAGATGTCATGTTCCCAGGCCACAGGATTCCAGAATCACGCCTCTGTCATGTTCCCTGGCCACAGGGTTCCAGAATCAAACCAATGTCAAGTTCCCAGGCCATGGGTTTCAAGTATCAGGTCGCAGTCATGTTTCCAGGACAGAGGGTTCTACAATCAAACCTCAGTCATGTCGCCAGTCCACAGGTTTCTGCCATCAAACCTCAGTCAAGTTCCCAGGCCACAGATTTCCAGAATCAAACCTCAGTCATATTCCCATGACACATGGTTCCAGAATCAAACCTCAGTCATGTTCGCAGGCCACAGGTTTCCACAATCAAAGCACGGTCATGTTCCCAGGACAAAGGTGTCCAGAAGCAAACCTCACTCATGTTCCCAGGGAACAGGGTTCCAGTAACAAACCTCAGTCATGTTGCCAGGCCACAGGTTTCCACCATCAAACCTCAGACATATTCCCAAGCCACAGGGTTCCAGAATCAAACCTTTCTCATGTTCCCAGGCCACAGGGTTTCAGAATCAGGCTTCAGTCATGTTGCCAGGCCACAGGGTTCCAAAATCCAGCCTCAGTCATTTTGCCAGTCAAGAGTGGTCCACCATCAAACCTCAGTCATGATCCCAGGCCACATGTTTCCACAATGAAACCTCAGTCATTATCCCAGGCCACAGGTTTCCAGAATCAAACCTCAGTCATATTCCCAGGACACATGTTTCCATTATCAAACCTCAGTCATGTTCCCAGGGAACAGGGTTCCAGTAACAAACCTCAGTCATGTTGCCAAGCCACAGGTTTCCACCATGAAACCTCAGACATGTTCCCAGGCCATAGGGTTCCAGAATCAAACCGTTCTCATGTTCCCAGGCCACAGGGTTCCAGAATCCACTGATGTCATGTTCCCAGGCCACAGGATTCCAGAATAAAACCTCAGTCATGTTCCCAGTGCACAGGGTTCCAGAACCAAGCCTCAGTCAGGTTCCCATGGCACAGTATTCCACAATCTAAACAGATGTCATGTTCCCAGGCCACAGGATTCCAGAATCACGCCTCTGTCATGTTCCCTGGCCACAGGGTTCCAGAATCAAACCAATGTCAAGTTCCCAGGCCATGGGTTTCAAGTATCAGGTCGCAGTCATGTTTCCAGGACAGAGGGTTCTACAATCAAACCTCAGTCATGTCGCCAGTCCACAGGTTTCTGCCATCAAACCTCAGTCAAGTTCCCAGGACACAGATTTCCAGAATCAAACCTCAGTCATATTCCCATGACACATGGTTCCAGAATCAAACCTCAGTCATGTTCGCAGGCCACAGGTTTCCACAATCAAAGCACGGTCATGTTCCCAGGACAAAGGTGTCCAGAAGCAAACCTCACTCATGTTCCCAGGGAACAGGGTTCCAGTAACAAACCTCAGTCATGTTGCCAGGCCACAGGTTTCCACCATCAAACCTCAGACATATTCCCAAGCCACAGGGTTCCAGAATCAAACCTTTCTCATGTTCCCAGGCCACAGGGTTTCAGAATCAGGCTTCAGTCATGTTGCCAGGCCACAGGGTTCCAAAATCCAGCCTCAGTCATTTTGCCAGTCAAGAGTGGTCCACCATCAAACCTCAGTCATGATCCCAGGCCACATGTTTCCACAATGAAACCTCAGTCATTATCCCAGGCCACAGGTTTCCAGAATCAAACCTCAGTCATATTCCCAGGACACATGTTTCCATTATCAAACCTCAGTCATGTTCGCAGGGCACAGGTTTCAACAATCAAACCTCATTCAATTTCCCAGAACACAGGTGTCCAGAATCCAACCTCAGTCATGTTCCCAGGGAACAGGCTTCCAGAAACAAACCTCAGTCATTTTCCCAGGCCACAGGGTTTCAGAATCAAACCACAGTCATGTTCCCAGGCCAGAGGGTTGCACAATCAAACCTCAGTCTTGTTCCCAGGCCACAGGATTCCAGAATCCAACCGATGTCATGTTCCCAGGCCACAGGGTTCCAGATTCAAACCACAGTCATGTTCCCAGGCCAGGGGGTTCCACAATCAAACCTCAGCCATGTTCCCAGGCCACAGGTTTCCAGAAGCAAACCTCAGTCATGTTCCCAGGACACAGGTTTCCAGAGTCAACCCGATATCATGTTCCCTGGCCACAGTCTTCCAGAATTAAACCTCAGTCATGTTGCCAGGTCAGAGGTTTCCACCATCAAACCTCAGACAAGTTTCCAGGACACAGGGTTCCAGAATCAAACCGTTCTCATGTTCCCTGGCCACAGGGTTCCAGAATCCACCGATGTCATGTTCCCAGGCCACAGGGTTCCAGAATCAATCCTCAGTTATGTTCCCTGGCTACAGGGTTCCAGAATCAAACCTCAGTCATGTTCCCAGTCCACAGGGTTCAGGAACCAAGGCTCAGTCAGGTTACCGGGGCACAGTATTCCACAAACTAAACAGATGTCATGTTCCCAGGCCACATGGTTCCAGAATCAAACCTCACTCATATTCCCAGGCCACAGGTTTCCAGAATCAATCCGATTTCATGTTCCCAGGCAACAGGGTACCAGAATCCAAACCGATGTCATGTTCCCAAGCCACAGGATTCCACAATCTCACATCAGGCATGTTCCCAGGCCAATGGTTTCCAGAATCAAACCTCAGTCATATTCCCAGGCCACATGGTTCCAGATTCAAACCTCAGTCATGTTCCCAGGACCCAGGGTTCCAGAATCAAACCTCAGTCATGTTCCCTGGACACAGGTTTCAAAAATAAAATCCCAGTCATGTTCTCAGGCCACAGGGTACCACAACTAAACCTCAGTCATATTCCCAGGCCAGAGGGTTCCACAGTCAAACCTCAGTCCTTTTGCTAGGCCACGGTTCCACCAGCAAGCCTCAGTCATGTTCCCAGGCCAGAGTGTTCCACAATCAAACCTAAGTCATCTTTCCAGGCCACAGGGTTCCACCATCAACCCTCAGTCATGTTGCCTGGTCACAGGTTTCCACCATCAAACCTCAGACAAGTTTCCAGGACACAGGGTTCCAGAATCAAACCGTTCTCATGTTCCCTGGCCAGAGGGTTCCAGAATCCACCGATGTCATGTTCCCAGGCCACAGGGTTCCAGAATCCACCGATGTCATGTTCCCAGGCCACAGGGTTCCAGAATTAATCCTCAGTTATGTTCCCAGGCTACAGGGTTCCGGAATCAAACCTCAGTCATGTTCCCAGGGAACAGGGTTCCAGGAACAAACCTCAGTCATGTTGCCAAGCCACAGGTTTCCACCATCAAACCTCAGACATGTTCCCAGGCCACAGGGTTCCAGAATCAAACCGTTCTCATGTTCCCCGGCCAAAGGGTTCCAGAATCCACTGATGTAATGTTCCCAGGCAACAGGGTTCCAGTATCAATCCTCAGTTATATTCCCAGTCTACAGGGTGCCAGAATAAAACCTCAGTCATGTTCCCAGTCCACAGGGTTCCAGAACCAAGCCTCAGTTAGGTTCCCAGGGCACAGTATTCCACAATCTAAACAGATGTCATATTCCCAGGCCACAGGATTCCAGAATCACGCCTCAGTCATGTTCCCAGGCCACAAGCATCCAGAATTAAACCTCAGTCATGTTGCCAGGCCATAGGGTACCACCATCAAACCTCAGTCATATTGCCAGACCACAGGTTTCCACAATCAAACCGATTTCATGTTCCCAGGCAACAGGGTACCAGAATCCAAACCGATGACATGTTCCCAGGCCACAGGATTCCACAATCTAACATAAGTCATGTTCCCAGGACAATGCCCTCCAGAATCAAACCACAGTCATATACCCAGGCCACATGGTCCCAGAATCAATCCTCAGTCATGTTCCCAGTCCACAGGATTCCAGAACCAAGCCTTCAGTCAGGTTCCCAGGGCACAGTATTCCACAATCTAAACAGATGTCATGTTCCCAGGCCACAGGTTTCCAGAATCACGCCTCAGTCATGTTCCCAGGCCACAGGGTTCCAGAATCAAACCAATGTCAAGTTCCTAGGCCATGGGTTTCCAGTACCAGGCCGCAGTCATGTTTCCAGGGCACAGGGTTCTACAGTCAAACCTCAGTCATGTTGCCAGTCCACAGGTTTCTGCCATCAAACCTCAGTCAAGTTCCCAGGACACAGATTTCCAGAATCAAACCGCAGTCATATTCCCAGGTCACATGGTTCCAGAATCAAACCTCAGTCATGTTTGCAGGACCCATGGTTCCACAATCAAACCACAGTCATGTTCCCAGCACAAAGGTGTCCAGAATCAAACCTCAGTCATGTTCCCAGGGAACAGGGTTCCAGTAACAAACCTCAGTCATGTTGCCAAGCCACAGGTTTCCACCATGAAACCTCAGACATGTTCCCAGGCCATAGGGTTCCAGAATCAAACCGTTCTCATGTTCCCAGGCCACAGGGTTCCAGAATCCACTGATGTCATGTTCCCAGGCCACAGGATTCCAGAATAAAACCTCAGTCATGTTCCCAGTGCACAGGGTTCCAGAACCAAGCCTCAGTCAGGTTCCCATGGCACAGTATTCCACAATCTAAACAGATGTCATGTTCCCAGGCCACAGGATTCCAGAATCACGCCTCTGTCATGTTCCCTGGCCACAGGGTTCCAGAATCAAACCAATGTCAAGTTCCCAGGCCATGGGTTTCAAGTATCAGGTCGCAGTCATGTTTCCAGGACAGAGGGTTCTACAATCAAACCTCAGTCATGTCGCCAGTCCACAGGTTTCTGCCATCAAACCTCAGTCAAGTTCCCAGGCCACAGATTTCCAGAATCAAACCTCAGTCATATTCCCATGACACATGGTTCCAGAATCAAACCTCAGTCATGTTCGCAGGCCACAGGTTTCCACAATCAAAGCACGGTCATGTTCCCAGGACAAAGGTGTCCAGAAGCAAACCTCACTCATGTTCCCAGGGAACAGGGTTCCAGTAACAAACCTCAGTCATGTTGCCAGGCCACAGGTTTCCACCATCAAACCTCAGACATATTCCCAAGCCACAGGGTTCCAGAATCAAACCTTTCTCATGTTCCCAGGCCACAGGGTTTCAGAATCAGGCTTCAGTCATGTTGCCAGGCCACAGGGTTCCAAAATCCAGCCTCAGTCATTTTGCCAGTCAAGAGTGGTCCACCATCAAACCTCAGTCATGATCCCAGGCCACATGTTTCCACAATGAAACCTCAGTCATTATCCCAGGCCACAGGTTTCCAGAATCAAACCTCAGTCATATTCCCAGGACACATGTTTCCATTATCAAACCTCAGTCATGTTCGCAGGGCACAGGTTTCAACAATCAAACCTCATTCAATTTCCCAGAACACAGGTGTCCAGAATCCAACCTCAGTCATGTTCCCAGGGAACAGGCTTCCAGAAACAAACCTCAGTCATTTTCCCAGGCCACAGGGTTTCAGAATCAAACCACAGTCATGTTCCCAGGCCAGGGGGTTGCACAATCAAACCTCAGTCTTGTTCCCAGGCCACAGGATTCCAGAATCCAACCGATGTCATGTTCCCAGGCCACAGGGTTCCAGATTCAAACCACAGTCATGTTCCCAGGCCAGGGGGTTCCACAATCAAACCTCAGCCATGTTCCCAGGCCACAGGTTTCCAGAAGCAAACCTCAGTCATGTTCCCAGGACACAGGTTTCCAGAGTCAACCCGATATCATGTTCCCTGGCCACAGTCTTCCAGAATTAAACCTCAGTCATGTTGCCAGGTCAGAGGTTTCCACCATCAAACCTCAGACAAGTTTCCAGGACACAGGGTTCCAGAATCAAACCGTTCTCATGTTCCCTGGCCACAGGGTTCCAGAATCCACCGATGTCATGTTCCCAGGCCACAGGGTTCCAGATTCAATCCTCAGTTATGTTCCCTGGCTACAGGGTTCCAGAATCAAACCTCAGTCATGTTCCCAGTCCACAGGGTTCCAGAACCAAGGCTCAGTCAGGTTACCGGGGCACAGTATTCCACAAACTAAACAGATGTCATGTTCCCAGGCCACATGGTTCCAGAATCAAACCTCACTCATATTCCCAGGCCACAGGTTTCCAGAATCAATCCGATTTCATGTTCCCAGGCAACAGGGTACCAGAATCCAAACCGATGTCATGTTCCCAAGCCACAGGATTCCACAATCTCACATCAGGCATGTTCCCAGGCCAATGGTTTCCAGAATCAAACCTCAGTCATATTCCCAGGCCACATGGTTCCAGATTCAAACCTCAGTCATGTTCCCAGGACCCAGGGTTCCAGAATCAAACCTCAGTCATGTTCCCTGGACACAGGTTTCAAAAATAAAATCCCAGTCATGTTCTCAGGCCACAGGGTACCACAACTAAACCTCAGTCATATTCCCAGGCCAGAGGGTTCCACAATCAAACCTCAGTCCTTTTGCTAGGCCACGGTTCCACCAGCAAGCCTCAGTCATGTTCCCAGGCCAGAGTGTTCCACAATCAAACCTAAGTCATCTTTCCAGGCCACAGGGTTCCACCATCAACCCTCAGTCATGTTGCCTGGTCACAGGTTTCCACCATCAAACCTCAGACAAGTTTCCAGGACACAGGGTTCCAGAATCAAACCGTTCTCATGTTCCCTGGCCAGAGGGTTCCAGAATCCACCGATGTCATGTTCCCAGGCCACAGGGTTCCAGAATCCACCGATGTCATGTTCCCAGGCCACAGGGTTCCAGAATTAATCCTCAGTTATGTTCCCAGGCTACAGGGTTCCGGAATCAAACCTCAGTCATGTTCCCAGGGAACAGGGTTCCAGGAACAAACCTCAGTCATGTTGCCAAGCCACAGGTTTCCACCATCAAACCTCAGACATGTTCCCAGGCCACAGGGTTCCAGAATCAAACCGTTCTCATGTTCCCAGGCCACAGGGTTCCAGAATCCACTGATGTAATGTTCCCAGGCAACAGGGTTCCAGTATCAATCCTCAGTTATATTCCCAGTCTACAGGGTTCCAGAATAAAACCTCAGTCATGTTCCCAGTCCACAGGGTTCCAGAACCAAGCCTCAGTTAGGTTCCCAGGGCACAGTATTCCACAATCTAAACAGATGTCATATTCCCAGGCCACAGGATTCCAGAATCACGCCTCAGTCATGTTCCCAGGCCACAAGCATCCAGAATTAAACCTCAGTCATGTTGCCAGGCCATAGGGTACCACCATCAAACCTCAGTCATATTGCCAGACCACAGGTTTCCACAATCAAACCGATTTCATGTTCCCAGGCAACAGGGTACCAGAATCCAAACCGATGACATGTTCCCAGGCCACAGGATTCCACAATCTAACATAAGTCATGTTCCCAGGACAATGCCCTCCAGAATCAAACCACAGTCATATACCCAGGCCACATGGTCCCAGAATCAATCCTCAGTCATGTTCCCAGTCCACAGGATTCCAGAACCAAGCCTTCAGTCAGGTTCCCAGGGCACAGTATTCCACAATCTAAACAGATGTCATGTTCCCAGGCCACAGGTTTCCAGAATCACGCCTCAGTCATGTTCCCAGGCCACAGGGTTCCAGAATCAAACCAATGTCAAGTTCCTAGGCCATGGGTTTCCAGTACCAGGCCGCAGTCATGTTTCCAGGGCACAGGGTTCTACAGTCAAACCTCAGTCATGTTGCCAGTCCACAGGTTTCTGCCATCAAACCTCAGTCAAGTTCCCAGGACACAGATTTCCAGAATCAAACCGCAGTCATATTCCCAGGTCACATGGTTCCAGAATCAAACCTCAGTCATGTTTGCAGGACCCATGGTTCCACAATCAAACCACAGTCATGTTCCCAGCACAAAGGTGTCCAGAATCAAACCTCAGTCATGTTCCCAGGGAACAGGGTTCCAGTAACAAACCTCAGTCATGTTGCCAAGCCACAGGTTTCCACCATGAAACCTCAGACATGTTCCCAGGCCATAGGGTTCCAGAATCAAACCGTTCTCATGTTCCCAGGCCACAGGGTTCCAGAATCCACTGATGTCATGTTCCCAGGCCACAGGATTCCAGAATAAAACCTCAGTCATGTTCCCAGTGCACAGGGTTCCAGAACCAAGCCTCAGTCAGGTTCCCATGGCACAGTATTCCACAATCTAAACAGATGTCATGTTCCCAGGCCACAGGATTCCAGAATCACGCCTCTGTCATGTTCCCTGGCCACAGGGTTCCAGAATCAAACCAATGTCAAGTTCCCAGGCCATGGGTTTCAAGTATCAGGTCGCAGTCATGTTTCCAGGACAGAGGGTTCTACAATCAAACCTCAGTCATGTCGCCAGTCCACAGGTTTCTGCCATCAAACCTCAGTCAAGTTCCCAGGCCACAGATTTCCAGAATCAAACCTCAGTCATATTCCCATGACACATGGTTCCAGAATCAAACCTCAGTCATGTTCGCAGGCCACAGGTTTCCACAATCAAAGCACGGTCATGTTCCCAGGACAAAGGTGTCCAGAAGCAAACCTCACTCATGTTCCCAGGGAACAGGGTTCCAGTAACAAACCTCAGTCATGTTGCCAGGCCACAGGTTTCCACCATCAAACCTCAGACATATTCCCAAGCCACAGGGTTCCAGAATCAAACCTTTCTCATGTTCCCAGGCCACAGGGTTTCAGAATCAGGCTTCAGTCATGTTGCCAGGCCACAGGGTTCCAAAATCCAGCCTCAGTCATTTTGCCAGTCAAGAGTGGTCCACCATCAAACCTCAGTCATGATCCCAGGCCACATGTTTCCACAATGAAACCTCAGTCATTATCCCAGGCCACAGGTTTCCAGAATCAAACCTCAGTCATATTCCCAGGACACATGTTTCCATTATCAAACCTCAGTCATGTTCGCAGGGCACAGGTTTCAACAATCAAACCTCATTCAATTTCCCAGAACACAGGTGTCCAGAATCCAACCTCAGTCATGTTCCCAGGGAACAGGCTTCCAGAAACAAACCTCAGTCATTTTCCCAGGCCACAGGGTTTCAGAATCAAACCACAGTCATGTTCCCAGGCCAGGGGGTTGCACAATCAAACCTCAGTCTTGTTCCCAGGCCACAGGATTCCAGAATCCAACCGATGTCATGTTCCCAGGCCACAGGGTTCCAGATTCAAACCACAGTCATGTTCCCAGGCCAGGGGGTTCCACAATCAAACCTCAGCCATGTTCCCAGGCCACAGGTTTCCAGAAGCAAACCTCAGTCATGTTCCCAGGACACAGGTTTCCAGAGTCAACCCGATATCATGTTCCCTGGCCACAGTCTTCCAGAATTAAACCTCAGTCATGTTGCCAGGTCAGAGGTTTCCACCATCAAACCTCAGACAAGTTTCCAGGACACAGGGTTCCAGAATCAAACCGTTCTCATGTTCCCTGGCCACAGGGTTCCAGAATCCACCGATGTCATGTTCCCAGGCCACAGGGTTCCAGATTCAATCCTCAGTTATGTTCCCTGGCTACAGGGTTCCAGAATCAAACCTCAGTCATGTTCCCAGTCCACAGGGTTCCAGAACCAAGGCTCAGTCAGGTTACCGGGGCACAGTATTCCACAAACTAAACAGATGTCATGTTCCCAGGCCACATGGTTCCAGAATCAAACCTCACTCATATTCCCAGGCCACAGGTTTCCAGAATCAATCCGATTTCATGTTCCCAGGCAACAGGGTACCAGAATCCAAACCGATGTCATGTTCCCAAGCCACAGGATTCCACAATCTCACATCAGGCATGTTCCCAGGCCAATGGTTTCCAGAATCAAACCTCAGTCATATTCCCAGGCCACATGGTTCCAGATTCAAACCTCAGTCATGTTCCCAGGACCCAGGGTTCCAGAATCAAACCTCAGTCATGTTCCCTGGACACAGGTTTCAAAAATAAAATCCCAGTCATGTTCTCAGGCCACAGGGTACCACAACTAAACCTCAGTCATATTCCCAGGCCAGAGGGTTCCACAATCAAACCTCAGTCCTTTTGCTAGGCCACGGTTCCACCAGCAAGCCTCAGTCATGTTCCCAGGCCAGAGTGTTCCACAATCAAACCTAAGTCATCTTTCCAGGCCACAGGGTTCCACCATCAACCCTCAGTCATGTTGCCTGGTCACAGGTTTCCACCATCAAACCTCAGACAAGTTTCCAGGACACAGGGTTCCAGAATCAAACCGTTCTCATGTTCCCTGGCCAGAGGGTTCCAGAATCCACCGATGTCATGTTCCCAGGCCACAGGGTTCCAGAATCCACCGATGTCATGTTCCCAGGCCACAGGGTTCCAGAATTAATCCTCAGTTATGTTCCCAGGCTACAGGGTTCCGGAATCAAACCTCAGTCATGTTCCCAGGGAACAGGGTTCCAGGAACAAACCTCAGTCATGTTGCCAAGCCACAGGTTTCCACCATCAAACCTCAGACATGTTCCCAGGCCACAGGGTTCCAGAATCAAACCGTTCTCATGTTCCCAGGCCACAGGGTTCCAGAATCCACTGATGTAATGTTCCCAGGCAACAGGGTTCCAGTATCAATCCTCAGTTATATTCCCAGTCTACAGGGTTCCAGAATAAAACCTCAGTCATGTTCCCAGTCCACAGGGTTCCAGAACCAAGCCTCAGTTAGGTTCCCAGGGCACAGTATTCCACAATCTAAACAGATGTCATATTCCCAGGCCCCAGGATTCCAGAATCACGCCTCAGTCATGTTCCCAGGCCACAAGCATACAGAATTAAACCTCAGTCATGTTGCCAGGCCATAGGGTACCACCATCAAACCTCAGTCATATTGCCAGACCACAGGTTTCCACAATCAAACCGATTTCATGTTCCCAGGCAACAGGGTACCAGAATCCAAACCAATGTCATATTCCCAGGCCACAGGATTCCACAATCTAACATAAGTCATGTTCCCAGGACAATGCCCTCCAGAATCAAACCACAGTCATATACCCAGGCCACATGGTCCCAGAATCAATCCTCAGTCATGTTCCCAGTCCACAGGATTCCAGAACCAAGCCTTCAGTCAGGTTCCCAGGGCACAGTATTCCACAATCTAAACAGATGTCATGTTCCCAGGCCACAGGTTTCCAGAATCACGCCTCATTCATGTTCCCAGGCCACAGGGTTCCAGAATCAAACCAATGTCAAGTTCCTAGGCCATGGGTTTCCAGTACCAGGCCGCAGTCATGTTTCCAGGGCACAGGGTTCTACAGTCAAACCTCAGTCATGTTGCCAGTCCACAGGTTTCTGCCATCAAACCTCAGTCAAGTTCCCAGGACACAGATTTCCAGAATCAAACCGCAGTCATATTCCCAGGTCACATGGTTCCAGAATCAAACCTCAGTCATGTTTGCAGGACCCATGGTTCCACAATCAAACCACAGTCATGTTCCCAGCACAAAGGTGTCCAGAATCAAACCTCAGTCATGTTCCCAGGGAACAGGGTTCCAGTAACAAACCTCAGTCATGTTGCCAAGCCACAGGTTTCCACCATGAAACCTCAGACATGTTCCCAGGCCACAGGGTTCCAGAATCAAACCGTTCTCATGTTCCCCGGCCACAGGGTTCCAGAATCCACTGATGTCATGTTCCCAGGCCACAGGATTCCAGAATAAAACCTCAGTCATGTTCCCAGTGCACAGGGTTCCAGAACCAAGCCTCAGTCAGGTTCCCATGGCACAGTATTCCACAATCTAAACAGATGTCATGTTCCCAGGCCACAGGATTCCAGAATCACGCCTCTGTCATGTTCCCTGGCCACAGGGTTCCAGAATCAAACCAATGTCAAGTTCCCAGGCCATGGGTTTCAAGTATCAGGTCGCAGTCATGTTTCCAGGACAGAGGGTTCTACAATCAAACCTCAGTCATGTCGCCAGTCCACAGGTTTCTGCCATCAAACCTCAGTCAAGTTCCCAGGACACAGATTTCCAGAATCAAACCTCAGTCATATTCCCATGACACATGGTTCCAGAATCAAACCTCAGTCATGTTCGCAGGCCACAGGTTTCCACAATCAAAGCACGGTCATGTTCCCAGGACAAAGGTGTCCAGAAGCAAACCTCACTCATGTTCCCAGGGAACAGGGTTCCAGTAACAAACCTCAGTCATGTTGCCAGGCCACAGGTTTCCACCATCAAACCTCAGACATATTCCCAAGCCACAGGGTTCCAGAATCAAACCTTTCTCATGTTCCCAGGCCACAGGGTTTCAGAATCAGGCTTCAGTCATGTTGCCAGGCCACAGGGTTCCAAAATCCAGCCTCAGTCATTTTGCCAGTCAAGAGTGGTCCACCATCAAACCTCAGTCATGATCCCAGGCCACATGTTTCCACAATGAAACCTCAGTCATTATCCCAGGCCACAGGTTTCCAGAATCAAACCTCAGTCATATTCCCAGGACACATGTTTCCATTATCAAACCTCAGTCATGTTCGCAGGGCACAGGTTTCAACAATCAAACCTCATTCAATTTCCCAGAACACAGGTGTCCAGAATCCAACCTCAGTCATGTTCCCAGGGAACAGGCTTCCAGAAACAAACCTCAGTCATTTTCCCAGGCCACAGGGTTTCAGAATCAAACCACAGTCATGTTCCCAGGCCAGAGCGTTGCACAATCAAACCTCAGTCTTGTTCCCAGGCCACAGGATTCCAGAATCCAACCGATGTCATGTTCCCAGGCCACAGGGTTCCAGATTCAAACCACAGTCATGTTCCCAGGCCAGGGGGTTCCACAATCAAACCTCAGCCATGTTCCCAGGCCACAGGTTTCCAGAAGCAAACCTCAGTCATGTTCCCAGGACACAGGTTTCCAGAGTCAACCCGAGATCATGTTCCCTGGCCACAGTCTTCCAGAATTAAACCTCAGTCATGTTGCCAGGTCAGAGGTTTCCACCATCAAACCTCAGACAAGTTTCCAGGACACAGGGTTCCAGAATCAAACCGTTCTCATGTTCCCTGGCCACAGGGTTCCAGAATCCACCGATGTCATGTTCCCAGGCCACAGGGTTCCAGTATCAATCCTCAGTTATATTCCCAGTCTACAGGGTGCCAGAATAAAACCTCAGTCATGTTCCCAGTCCACAGGGTTCCAGAACCAAGCCTCAGTTAGGTTCCCAGGGCACAGTATTCCACAATCTAAACAGATGTCATATTCCCAGGCCACAGGATTCCAGAATCACGCCTCAGTCATGTTCCCAGGCCACAAGCATCCAGAATTAAACCTCAGTCATGTTGCCAGGCCATAGGGTACCACCATCAAACCTCAGTCATATTGCCAGACCACAGGTTTCCACAATCAAACCGATTTCATGTTCCCAGGCAACAGGGTACCAGAATCCAAACCGATGTCATGTTCCCAGGCCACAGGATTCCACAATCTAACATAAGTCATGTTCCCAGGACAATGCCCTCCAGAATCAAACCACAGTCATATACCCAGGCCACATGGTCCCAGAATCAATCCTCAGTCATGTTCCCAGTCCACAGGATTCCAGAACCAAGCCTTCAGTCAGGTTCCCAGGGCACAGTATTCCACAATCTAAACAGATGTCATGTTCCCAGGCCACAGGTTTCCAGAATCACGCCTCAGTCATGTTCCCAGGCCACAGGGTTCCAGAATCAAACCAATGTCAAGTTCCTAGGCCATGGGTTTCCAGTACCAGGCCGCAGTCATGTTTCCAGGGCACAGGGTTCTACAGTCAAACCTCAGTCATGTTGCCAGTCCACAGGTTTCTGCCATCAAACCTCAGTCAAGTTCCCAGGACACAGATTTCCAGAATCAAACCGCAGTCATATTCCCAGGTCACATGGTTCCAGAATCAAACCTCAGTCATGTTTGCAGGACCCATGGTTCCACAATCAAACCACAGTCATGTTCCCAGCACAAAGGTGTCCAGAATCAAACCTCAGTCATGTTCCCAGGGAACAGGGTTCCAGTAACAAACCTCAGTCATGTTGCCAAGCCACAGGTTTCCACCATGAAACCTCAGACATGTTCCCAGGCCAAAGGGTTCCAGAATCAAACCGTTCTCATGTTCCCAGGCCACAGGGTTCCAGAATCACGCCTCTGTCATGTTCCCTGGCCACAGGCTTCCAGAATCAAACCAATGTCAAGTTCCCAGGCCATGGGTTTCAAGTATCAGGTCGCAGTCATGTTTCCAGGACAGAGGGTTCTACAATCAAACCTCAGTCATGTCGCCAGTCCACAGGTTTCTGCCATCAAACCTCAGTCAAGTTCCCAGGCCACAGATTTCCAGAATCAAACCTCAGTCATATTCCCAGGACACATGGTTCCAGAATCAAACCTCAGTCATGTTCGCAGGCCACAGGTTTCCACAATCAAAGCACAGTCATGTTCCCAGGACAAAGGTGTCCAGAAGCAAACCTCACTCATGTTCCCAGGGAACAGGGTTCCAGTAACAAACCTCAGTCATGTTGCCAGGCCACAGGTTTCCACCATCAAACCTCAGACATATTCCCAAGCCACAGGGTTCCAAAATCAAACCTTTCTCATGTTCCCAGGCCACAGGGTTTCAGAATCAGGCTTCAGTCATGTTGCCAGGCCACAGGGTTTCAAAATCCAGCCTCAGTCATTTTGCCAGTCAAGAGTGGTCCACCATCAAACCTCAGTCATGATCCCAGGCCACATGTTTCCACAATGAAACCTCAGTCATTATCCCAGGCCACAGATTTCCAGAATCAAACCGCAGTCATATTCCCAGGTCACATGGTTCCAGAATCAAACCTCAGTCATGTTTGCAGGACCCATGGTTCCACAATCAAACCACAGTCATGTTCCCAGAACAAAGGTGTCCAGAATCAAACCTCAGTCATGTTCCCAGGGAACAGGGTTCCAGTAACAAACCTCAGTCATGTTGCCAAGCCACAGGTTTCCACCATGAAACCTCAGACATGTTCCCAGGCCATAGGGTTCCAGAATCAAACCGTTCTCAATTTCCCAGGCCACAGGGTTCCAGAATCCACTGATGTCATGTTCCCAGGCCACAGGATTCCAGAATAAAACCTTAGTCATGTTCCCAGTGCACAGGGTTCCAGAACCAAGCCTCAGTCAGGTTCCCATGGCACAGTATTCCACAATCTAAACAGATGTCATGTTCCCAGGCCACAGGATTCCAGAATCACGCCTCTGTCATGTTCCCTGGCCACAGGGTTCCAGAATCAAACCAATGTCAAGTTCCCAGGCCATGGATTTCAAGTATCAGGTCGCAGTCATGTTTCCAGGACAGAGGGTTCTACAATCAAACCTCAGTCATGTCGCCAGTCCACAGGTTTCTGCCATCAAACCTCAGTCAAGTTCCCAGGCCACAGATTTCCAGAATCAAACCTCAGTCATATTCCCATGACACATGGTTCCAGAATCAAACCTCAGTCATGTTCGCAGGCCACAGGTTTCCACAATCAAAGCACGGTCATGTTCCCAGGACAAAGGTGTCCAGAAGCAAACCTCACTCATGTTCCCAGGGAACAGGGTTCCAGTAACAAACCTCAGTCATGTTGCCAGGCCACAGGTTTCCACCATCAAACCTCAGACATATTCCCAAGCCACAGGGTTCCAGAATCAAACCTTTCTCATGTTCCCAGGCCACAGGGTTTCAGAATCAGGCTTCAGTCATGTTGCCAGGCCACAGGGTTCCAAAATCCAGCCTCAGTCATTTTGCCAGTCAAGAGTGGTCCACCATCAAACCTCAGTCATGATCCCAGGCCACATGTTTCCACAATGAAACCTCAGTCATTATCCCAGGCCACAGGTTTCCAGAATCAAACCTCAGTCATATTCCCAGGACACATGTTTCCATTATCAAACCTCAGTCATGTTCGCAGGGCACAGGTTTCAACAATCAAACCTCATTCAATTTCCCAGAACACAGGTGTCCAGAATCCAACCTCAGTCATGTTCCCAGGGAACAGGCTTCCAGAAACAAACCTCAGTCATTTTCCCAGGCCACAGGGTTTCAGAATCAAACCACAGTCATGTTCCCAGGCCAGAGGGTTGCACAATCAAACCTCAGTCTTGTTCCCAGGCCACAGGATTCCAGAATCCAACCGATGTCATGTTCCCAGGCCACAGGGTTCCAGATTCAAACCACAGTCATGTTCCCAGGCCAGGGGGTTCCACAATCAAACCTCAGCCATGTTCCCAGGCCACAGGTTTCCAGAAGCAAACCTCAGTCATGTTCCCAGGACACAGGTTTCCAGAGTCAACCCGATATCATGTTCCCTGGCCACAGTCTTCCAGAATTAAACCTCAGTCATGTTGCCAGGTCAGAGGTTTCCACCATCAAACCTCAGACAAGTTTCCAGGACACAGGGTTCCAGAATCAAACCGTTCTCATGTTCCCTGGCCACAGGGTTCCAGAATCCACCGATGTCATGTTCCCAGGCCACAGGGTTCCAGAATCAATCCTCAGTTATGTTCCCTGGCTACAGGGTTCCAGAATCAAACCTCAGTCATGTTGCCAGTCCACAGGGTTCCAGAACCAAGGCTCAGTCAGGTTACCGGGGCACAGTATTCCACAAACTAAACAGATGTCATGTTCCCAGGCCACATGGTTCCAGAATCAAACCTCACTCATATTCCCAGGCCACAGGTTTCCAGAATCAATCCGATTTCATGTTCCCAGGCAACAGGGTACCAGAATCCAAACCGATGTCATGTTCCCAAGCCACAGGATTCCACAATCTCACATCAGGCATGTTCCCAGGCCAATGGTTTCCAGAATCAAACCTCAGTCATATTCCCAGGCCACATGGTTCCAGATTCAAACCTCAGTCATGTTCCCAGGACCCAGGGTTCCAGAATCAAACCTCAGTCATGTTCCCTGGACACAGGTTTCAAAAATAAAATCCCAGTCATGTTCTCAGGCCACAGGGTACCACAACTAAACCTCAGTCATATTCCCAGGCCAGAGGGTTCCACAATCAAACCTCAGTCCTTTTGCTAGGCCACGGTTCCACCAGCAAGCCTCAGTCATGTTCCCAGGCCAGAGTGTTCCACAATCAAACCTAAGTCATCTTTCCAGGCCACAGGGTTCCACCATCAACCCTCAGTCATGTTGCCTGGTCACAGGTTTCCACCATCAAACCTCAGACAAGTTTCCAGGACACAGGGTTCCAGAATCAAACCGTTCTCATGTTCCCTGGCCAGAGGGTTCCAGAATCCACCGATGTCATGTTCCCAGGCCACAGGGTTCCAGAATCCACCGATGTCATGTTCCCAGGCCACAGGGTTCCAGAATTAATCCTCAGTTATGTTCCCAGGCTACAGGGTTCCGGAATCAAACCTCAGTCATGTTCCCAGGGAACAGGGTTCCAGGAACAAACCTCAGTCATGTTGCCAAGCCACAGGTTTCCACCATCAAACCTCAGACATGTTCCCAGGCCACAGGGTTCCAGAATCAAACCGTTCTCATGTTCCCCGGCCACAGGGTTCCAGAATCCACTGATGTAATGTTCCCAGGCAACAGGGTTCCAGTATCAATCCTCAGTTATATTCCCAGTCTACAGGGTGCCAGAATAAAACCTCAGTCATGTTCCCAGTCCACAGGGTTCCAGAACCAAGCCTCAGTTAGGTTCCCAGGGCACAGTATTCCACAATCTAAACAGATGTCATATTCCCAGGCCCCAGGATTCCAGAATCACGCCTCAGTCATGTTCCCAGGCCACAAGCATCCAGAATTAAACCTCAGTCATGTTGCCAGGCCATAGGGTACCACCATCAAACCTCAGTCATATTGCCAGACCACAGGTTTCCACAATCAAACCGATTTCATGTTCCCAGGCAACAGGGTACCAGAATCCAAACCGATGTCATGTTCCCAGGCCACAGGATTCCACAATCTAACATAAGTCATGTTCCCAGGACAATGCCCTCCAGAATCAAACCACAGTCATATACCCAGGCCACATGGTCCCAGAATCAATCCTCAGTCATGTTCCCAGTCCACAGGATTCCAGAACCAAGCCTTCAGTTAGGTTCCCAGGGCACAGTATTCCACAATCTAAACAGATGTCATGTTCCCAGGCCACAGGTTTCCAGAATCACGCCTCAGTCATGTTCCCAGGCCACAGGGTTCCAGAATCAAACCAATGTCAAGTTCCTAGGCCATGGGTTTCCAGTACCAGGCCGCAGTCATGTTTCCAGGGCACAGGGTTCTACAGTCAAACCTTAGTCATGTTGCCAGTCCACAGGTTTCTGCCATCAAACCTCAGTCAAGTTCCCAGGCCACAGATTTCCAGAATCAAACCGCAGTCATATTCCCAGGTCACATGGTTCCAGAATCAAACCTCAGTCATGTTTGCAGGACCCATGGTTTCCACAATCAAACCACAGTCATGTTCCCAGCACAAAGGTGTCCAGAATCAAACCTCAGTCATGTTCCCAGGGAACAGGGTTCCAGTAACAAACCTCAGTCATGTTGCCAAGCCACAGGTTTCCACCATGAAACCTCAGACATGTTCCCAGGCCAAAGGGTTCCAGAATCAAACCGTTCTCATGTTCCCAGGCCACAGGGTTCCAGAATCACGCCTCTGTCATGTTCCCTGGCCACAGGGTTCCAGAATCAAACCAATGTCAAGTTCCCAGGCCATGGGTTTCAAGTATCAGGTCGCAGTCATGTTTCCAGGACAGAGGGTTCTACAATCAAACCTCAGTCATGTCGCCAGTCCACAGGTTTCTGCCATCAAACCTCAGTCAAGTTCCCAGGCCACAGATTTCCAGAATCAAACATCAGTCATATTCCCATGACACATGGTTCCAGAATCAAACCTCAGTCATGTTTGCAGGCCACAGGTTTCCACAATCAAAGCACGGTCATGTTCCCAGGACAAAGGTGTCCAGAAGCAAACCTCACTCATGTTCCCAGGGAACAGGGTTCCAGTAACAAACCTCAGTCATGTTGCCAGGCCACAGGTTTCCACCATCAAACCTCAGACATATTCCCAAGCCACAGGGTTCCAGAATCAAACCTTTCTCATGTTCCCAGGCCACAGGGTTTCAGAATCAGGCTTCAGTCATGTTGCCAGGCCACAGGGTTCCAAAATCCAGCCTCAGTCATTTTGCCAGTCAAGAGTGGTCCACCATCAAACCTCAGTCATGATCCCAGGCCACATGTTTCCACAATGAAACCTCAGTCATTATCCCAGGCCACAGGTTTCCAGAATCAAACCTCAGTCATATTCCCAGGACACATGTTTCCATTATCAAACCTCAGTCATGTTCGCAGGGCACAGGTTTCAACAATCAAACCTCATTCAATTTCCCAGAACACAGGTGTCCAGAATCCAACCTCAGTCATGTTCCCAGGGAACAGGCTTCCAGAAACAAACCTCAGTCATTTTCCCAGGCCACAGGGTTTCAGAATCAAACCACAGTCATGTTCCCAGGCCAGAGGGTTGCACAATCAAACCTCAGTCTTGTTCCCAGGCCACAGGATTCCAGAATCCAACCGATGTCATGTTCCCAGGCCACAGGGTTCCAGATTCAAACCACAGTCATGTTCCCAGGCCAGGGGGTTCCACAATCAAACCTCAGCCATGTTCCCAGGCCACAGGTTTCCAGAAGCAAACCTCAGTCATGTTCCCAGGACACAGGTTTCCAGAGTCAACCCGAGATCATGTTCCCTGGCCACAGTCTTCCAGAATTAAACCTCAGTCATGTTGCCAGGTCAGAGGTTTCCACCATCAAACCTCAGACAAGTTTCCAGGACACAGGGTTCCAGAATCAAACCGTTCTCATGTTCCCTGGCCACAGGGTTCCAGAATCCACCGATGTCATGTTCCCAGGCCACAGGGTTCCAGAATCAATCCTCAGTTATGTTCCCTGGCTACAGGGTTCCAGAATCAAACCTCAGTCATGTTGCCAGTCCACAGGGTTCCAGAACCAAGGCTCAGTCAGGTTACCGGGGCACAGTATTCCACAAACTAAACAGATGTCATGTTCCCAGGCCACATGGTTCCAGAATCAAACCTCACTCATATTCCCAGGCCACAGGTTTCCAGAATCAATCCGATTTCATGTTCCCAGGCAACAGGGTACCAGAATCCAAACCGATGTCATGTTCCCAAGCCACAGGATTCCACAATCTCACATCAGGCATGTTCCCAGGCCAATGGTTTCCAGAATCAAACCTCAGTCATATTCCCAGGCCACATGGTTCCAGATTCAAACCTCAGTCATGTTCCCAGGACCCAGGGTTCCAGAATCAAACCTCAGTCATGTTCCCTGGACACAGGTTTCAAAAATAAAATCCCAGTCATGTTCTCAGGCCACAGGGTACCACAACTAAACCTCAGTCATATTCCCAGGCCAGAGGGTTCCACAATCAAACCTCAGTCCTTTTGCTAGGCCACGGTTCCACCAGCAAGCCTCAGTCATGTTCCCAGGCCAGAGTGTTCCACAATCAAACCTAAGTCATCTTTCCAGGCCACAGGGTTCCACCATCAACCCTCAGTCATGTTGCCTGGTCACAGGTTTCCACCATCAAACCTCAGACAAGTTTCCAGGACACAGGGTTCCAGAATCAAACCGTTCTCATGTTCCCTGGCCAGAGGGTTCCAGAATCCACCGATGTCATGTTCCCAGGCCACAGGGTTCCAGAATCCACCGATGTCATGTTCCCAGGCCACAGGGTTCCAGAATTAATCCTCAGTTATGTTCCCAGGCTACAGGGTTCCGGAATCAAACCTCAGTCATGTTCCCAGGGAACAGGGTTCCAGGAACAAACCTCAGTCATGTTGCCAAGCCACAGGTTTCCACCATCAAACCTCAGACATGTTCCCAGGCCACAGGGTTCCAGAATCAAACCGTTCTCATGTTCCCCGGCCACAGGGTTCCAGAATCCACTGATGTAATGTTCCCAGGCAACAGGGTTCCAGTATCAATCCTCAGTTATATTCCCAGTCTACAGGGTGCCAGAAAAAAACCTCAGTCATGTTCCCAGTCCACAGGGTTCCAGAACCAAGCCTCAGTTAGGTTCCCAGGGCACAGTATTCCACAATCTAAACAGATGTCATATTCCCAGGCCCCAGGATTCCAGAATCACGCCTCAGTCATGTTCCCAGGCCACAAGCATCCAGAATTAAACCTCAGTCATGTTGCCAGGCCATAGGGTACCACCATCAAACCTCAGTCATATTGCCAGACCACAGGTTTCCACAATCAAACCGATTTCATGTTCCCAGGCAACAGGGTACCAGAATCCAAACCGATGTCATATTCCCAGGCCACAGGATTCCACAATCTAACATAAGTCATGTTCCCAGGACAATGCCCTCCAGAATCAAACCACAGTCATATACCCAGGCCACATGGTCCCAGAATCAATCCTCAGTCATGTTCCCAGTCCACAGGATTCCAGAACCAAGCCTTCAGTCAGGTTCCCAGGGCACAGTATTCCACAATCTAAACAGATGTCATGTTCCCAGGCCACAGGTTTCCAGAATCACGCCTCAGTCATGTTCCCAGGCCACAGGGTTCCAGAATCAAACCAATGTCAAGTTCCTAGGCCATGGGTTTCCAGTACCAGGCCGCAGTCAGGTTTCCAGGGCACAGGGTTCTACAGTCAAACCTCAGTCATGTTGCCAGTCCACAGGTTTCTGCCATCAAACCTCAGTCAAGTTCCCAGGCCACAGATTTCCAGAATCAAACCGCAGTCATATTCCCAGGTCACATGGTTCCAGAATCAAACCTCAGTCATGTTTGCAGGACCCATGGTTCCACAATCAAACCACAGTCATGTTCCCAGCACAAAGGTGTCCAGAATCAAACCTCAGTCATGTTCCCAGGGAACACGGTTCCAGTAACAAACCTCAGTCATGTTGCCAAGCCACAGGTTTCCACCATGAAACCTCAGACATGTTCCCAGGCCAAAGGGTTCCAGAATCAAACCGTTCTCATGTTCCCAGGCCACAGGGTTCCAGAATCACGCCTCTGTCATGTTCCCTGGCCACAGGGTTCCAGAATCAAACCAATGTCAAGTTCCCAGGCCATGGGTTTCAAGTATCAGGTCGCAGTCATGTTTCCAGGACAGAGGGTTCTACAATCAAACCTCAGTCATGTCGCCAGTCCACAGGTTTCTGCCATCAAACCTCAGTCAAGTTCCCAGGCCACAGATTTCCAGAATCAAACCTCAGTCATATTGCCATGACACATGGTTCCAGAATCAAACCTCAGTCATGTTCGCAGGCCACAGGTTTCCACAATCAAAGCACGGTCATGTTCCCAGGACAAAGGTGTCCAGAAGCAAACCTCACTCATGTTCCCAGGGAACAGGGTTCCAGTAACAAACCTCAGTCATGTTGCCAGGCCACAGGTTTCCACCATCAAACCTCAGACATAGTCCCAAGCCACAGGGTTCCAGAATCAAACCTTTCTCATGTTCCCAGGCCACAGGGTTTCAGAATCAGGCTTCAGTCATGTTGCCAGGCCACAGGGTTCCAAAATCCAGCCTCAGTCATTTTGCCAGTCAAGAGTGGTCCACCATCAAACCTCAGTCATGATCCCAGGCCACATGTTTCCACAATGAAACCTCAGTCATTATCCCAGGCCACAGGTTTCCAGAATCAAACCTCAGTCATATTCCCAGGACACATGTTTCCATTATCAAACCTCAGTCATGTTCGCAGGGCACAGGTTTCAACAATCAAACCTCATTCAATTTCCCAGAACACAGGTGTCCAGAATCCAACCTCAGTCATGTTCCCAGGGAACAGGCTTCCAGAAACAAACCTCAGTCATTTTCCCAGGCCACAGGGTTTCAGAATCAAACCACAGTCATGTTCCCAGGCCAGAGGGTTGCACAATCAAACCTCAGTCTTGTTCCCAGGCCACAGGATTCCAGAATCCAACCGATGTCATGTTCCCAGGCCACAGGGTTCCAGATTCAAACCACAGTCATGTTCCCAGGCCAGGGGGTTCCACAATCAAACCTCAGCCATGTTCCCAGGCCACAGGTTTCCAGAAGCAAACCTCAGTCATGTTCCCAGGACACAGGTTTCCAGAGTCAACCCGATATCATGTTCCCTGGCCACAGTCTTCCAGAATTAAACCTCAGTCATGTTGCCAGGTCAGAGGTTTCCACCATCAAACCTCAGACAAGTTTCCAGGACACAGGGTTCCAGAATCAAACCGTTCTCATGTTCCCTGGCCACAGGGTTCCAGAATCCACCGATGTCATGTTCCCAGGCCACAGGGTTCCAGAATCAATCCTCAGTTATGTTCCCTGGCTACAGGGTTCCAGAATCAAACCTCAGTCATGTTCCCAGTCCACAGGGTTCAGGAACCAAGGCTCAGTCAGGTTACCGGGGCACAGTATTCCACAAACTAAACAGATGTCATGTTCCCAGGCCACATGGTTCCAGAATCAAACCTCACTCATATTCCCAGGCCACAGGTTTCCAGAATCAATCCGATTTCATGTTCCCAGGCAACAGGGTACCAGAATCCAAACCGATGTCATGTTCCCAAGCCACAGGATTCCACAATCTCACATCAGGCATGTTCCCAGGCCAATGGTTTCCAGAATCAAACCTCAGTCATATTCCCAGGCCACATGGTTCCAGATTCAAACCTCAGTCATGTTCCCAGGACCCAGGGTTCCAGAATCAAACCTCAGTCATGTTCCCTGGACACAGGTTTCAAAAATAAAATCCCAGTCATGTTCTCAGGCCACAGGGTACCACAACTAAACCTCAGTCATATTCCCAGGCCAGAGGGTTCCACAATCAAACCTCAGTCCTTTTGCTAGGCCACGGTTCCACCAGCAAGCCTCAGTCATGTTCCCAGGCCAGAGTGTTCCACAATCAAACCTAAGTCAACTTTCCAGGCCACAGGGTTCCACCATCAACCCTCAGTCATGTTGCCTGGTCACAGGTTTCCACCATCAAACCTCAGACAAGTTTCCAGGACACAGGGTTCCAGAATCAAACCGTTCTCATGTTCCCTGGCCAGAGGGTTCCAGAATCCACCGATGTCATGTTCCCAGGCCACAGGGTTCCAGAATCCACCGATGTCATGTTCCCAGGCCACAGGGTTCCAGAATTAATCCTCAGTTATGTTCCCAGGCTACAGGGTTCCGGAATCAAACCTCAGTCATGTTCCCAGGGAACAGGGTTCCAGGAACAAACCTCAGTCATGTTGCCAAGCCACAGGTTTCCACCATCAAACCTCAGACATGTTCCCAGGCCACAGGGTTCCAGAATCAAACCGTTCTCATGTTCCCCGGCCACAGGGTTCCAGAATCCACTGATGTAATGTTCCCAGGCAACAGGGTTCCAGTATCAATCCTCAGTTATATTCCCAGTCTACAGGGTGCCAGAATAAAACCTCAGTCATGTTCCCAGTCCACAGGGTTCCAGAACCAAGCCTCAGTTAGGTTCCCAGGGCACAGTATTCCACAATCTAAACAGATGTCATATTCCCAGGCCCCAGGATTCCAGAATCACGCCTCAGTCATGTTCCCAGGCCACAAGCATCCAGAATTAAACCTCAGTCATGTTGCCAGGCCATAGGGTACCACCATCAAACCTCAGTCATATTGCCAGACCACAGGTTTCCACAATCAAACCGATTTCATGTTCCCAGGCAACAGGGTACCAGAATCCAAACCGATGTCATATTCCCAGGCCACAGGATTCCACAATCTAACATAAGTCATGTTCCTAGGACAATGCCCTCCAGAATCAAACCACAGTCATATACCCAGGCCACATGGTCCCAGAATCAATCCTCAGTCATGTTCCCAGTCCACAGGATTCCAGAACCAAGCCTTCAGTCAGGTTCCCAGGGCACAGTATTCCACAATCTAAACAGATGTCATGTTCCCAGGCCACAGGTTTCCAGAATCACGCCTCAGTCATGTTCCCAGGCCACAGGGTTCCAGAATCAAACCAATGTCAAGTTCCTAGGCCATGGGTTTCCAGTACCAGGCCGCAGTCATGTTTCCAGGGCACAGGGTTCTACAGTCAAACCTTAGTCATGTTGCCAGTCCACAGGTTTCTGCCATCAAACCTCAGTCAAGTTCCCAGGCCACAGATTTCCAGAATCAAACCGCAGTCATATTCCCAGGTCACATGGTTCCAGAATCAAACCTCAGTCATGTTTGCAGGACCCATGGTTTCCACAATCAAACCACAGTCATGTTCCCAGCACAAAGGTGTCCAGAATCAAACCTCAGTCATGTTCCCAGGGAACAGGGTTCCAGTAACAAACCTCAGTCATGTTGCCAAGCCACAGGTTTCCACCATGAAACCTCAGACATGTTCCCAGGCCAAAGGGTTCCAGAATCAAACCGTTCTCATGTTCCCAGGCCACAGGGTTCCAGAATCACGCCTCTGTCATGTTCCCTGGCCACAGGGTTCCAGAATCAAACCAATGTCAAGTTCCCAGGCCATGGGTTTCAAGTATCAGGTCGCAGTCATGTTTCCAGGACAGAGGGTTCTACAATCAAACCTCAGTCATGTCGCCAGTCCACAGGTTTCTGCCATCAAACCTCAGTCAAGTTCCCAGGCCACAGATTTCCAGAATCAAACCTCAGTCATATTCCCATGACACATGGTTCCAGAATCAAACCTCAGTCATGTTCGCAGGCCACAGGTTTCCACAATCAAAGCACGGTCATGTTCCCAGGACAAAGGTGTCCAGAAGCAAACCTCACTCATGTTCCCAGGGAACAGGGTTCCAGTAACAAACCTCAGTCATGTTGCCAGGCCACAGGTTTCCACCATCAAACCTCAGACATAGTCCCAAGCCACAGGGTTCCAGAATCAAACCGTTCTCATGTTCCCAGGCCACAGGGTTCCAGAATCACGCCTCTGTCATGTTCCCTGGGCACAGGCTTCCAGAATCAAACCAATGTCAAGTTCCCAGGCCATGGGTTTCAAGTATCAGGTCGCAGTCATGTTTCCAGGACAGAGGGTTCTACAATCAAACCTCAGTCATGTCGCCAGTCCACAGGTTTCTGCCATCAAACCTCAGTCAAGTTCCCAGGCCACAGATTTCCAGAATCAAACCTCAGTCATATTCCCAGGACACATGGTTCCAGAATCAAACCTCAGTCATGTTCGCAGGCCACAGGTTTCCACAATCAAAGCACAGTCATGTTCCCAGGACAAAGGTGTCCAGAAGCAAACCTCACTCATGTTCCCAGGGAACAGGGTTCCAGTAACAAACCTCAGTCATGTTGCCAGGCCACAGGTTTCCACCATCAAACCTCAGACATATTCCCAAGCCACAGGGTTCCAGAATCAAACCTTTCTCATGTTCCCAGGCCACAGGGTTTCAGAATCAGGCTTCAGTCATGTTGCCAGGCCACAGGGTTTCAAAATCCAGCCTCAGTCATTTTGCCAGTCAAGAGTGGTCCACCATCAAACCTCAGTCATGATCCCAGGCCACATGTTTCCACAATGAAACCTCAGTCATTATCCCAGGCCACAGATTTCCAGAATCAAACCGCAGTCATATTCCCAGGTCACATGGTTCCAGAATCAAACCTCAGTCATGTTTGCAGGACCCATGGTTCCACAATCAAACCACAGTCATGTTCCCAGCACAAAGGTGTCCAGAATCAAACCTCAGTCATGTTCCCAGGGAACAGGGTTCCAGTAACAAACCTCAGTCATGTTGCCAAGCCACAGGTTTCCACCATGAAACCTCAGACATGTTCCCAGGCCATAGGGTTCCAGAATCAAACCGTTCTCATGTTCCCAGGCCACAGGGTTCCAGAATCCACTGATGTCATGTTCCCAGGCCACAGGATTCCAGAATAAAACCTCAGTCATGTTCCCAGTGCACAGGGTTCCAGAACCAAGCCTCAGTCAGGTTCCCATGGCACAGTATTCCACAATCTAAACAGATGTCATGTTCCCAGGCCACAGGATTCCAGAATCACGCCTCTGTCATGTTCCCTGGCCACAGGGTTCCAGAATCAAACCAATGTCAAGTTCCCAGGCCATGGGTTTCAAGTATCAGGTCGCAGTCATGTTTCCAGGACAGAGGGTTCTACAATCAAACCTCAGTCATGTCGCCAGTCCACAGGTTTCTGCCATCAAACCTCAGTCAAGTTCCCAGGCCACAGATTTCCAGAATCAAACCTCAGTCATATTCCCATGACACATGGTTCCAGAATCAAACCTCAGTCATGTTCGCAGGCCACAGGTTTCCACAATCAAAGCACGGTCATGTTCCCAGGACAAAGGTGTCCAGAAGCAAACCTCACTCATGTTCCCAGGGAACAGGGTTCCAGTAACAAACCTCAGTCATGTTGCCAGGCCACAGGTTTCCACCATCAAACCTCAGACATATTCCCAAGCCACAGGGTTCCAGAATCAAACCTTTCTCATGTTCCCAGGCCACAGGGTTTCAGAATCAGGCTTCAGTCATGTTGCCAGGCCACAGGGTTCCAAAATCCAGCCTCAGTCATTTTGCCAGTCAAGAGTGGTCCACCATCAAACCTCAGTCATGATCCCAGGCCACATGTTTCCACAATGAAACCTCAGTCATTATCCCAGGCCACAGGTTTCCAGAATCAAACCTCAGTCATATTCCCAGGACACATGTTTCCATTATCAAACCTCAGTCATGTTCGCAGGGCACAGGTTTCAACAATCAAACCTCATTCAATTTCCCAGAACACAGGTGTCCAGAATCCAACCTCAGTCATGTTCCCAGGGAACAGGCTTCCAGAAACAAACCTCAGTCATTTTCCCAGGCCACAGGGTTTCAGAATCAAACCACAGTCATGTTCCCAGGCCAGGGGGTTGCACAATCAAACCTCAGTCTTGTTCCCAGGCCACAGGATTCCAGAATCCAACCGATGTCATGTTCCCAGGCCACAGGGTTCCAGATTCAAACCACAGTCATGTTCCCAGGCCAGGGGGTTCCACAATCAAACCTCAGCCATGTTCCCAGGCCACAGGTTTCCAGAAGCAAACCTCAGTCATGTTCCCAGGACACAGGTTTCCAGAGTCAACCCGAGATCATGTTCCCTGGCCACAGTCTTCCAGAATTAAACCTCAGTCATGTTGCCAGGTCAGAGGTTTCCACCATCAAACCTCAGACAAGTTTCCAGGACACAGGGTTCCAGAATCAAACCGTTCTCATGTTCCCTGGCCACAGGGTTCCAGAATCCACCGATGTCATGTTCCCAGGCCACAGGGTTCCAGAATCAATCCTCAGTTATGTTCCCTGGCTACAGGGTTCCAGAATCAAACCTCAGTCATGTTGCCAGTCCACAGGGTTCCAGAACCAAGGCTCAGTCAGGTTACCGGGGCACAGTATTCCACAAACTAAACAGATGTCATGTTCCCAGGCCACATGGTTCCAGAATCAAACCTCACTCATATTCCCAGGCCACAGGTTTCCAGAATCAATCCGATTTCATGTTCCCAGGCAACAGGGTACCAGAATCCAAACCGATGTCATGTTCCCAAGCCACAGGATTCCACAATCTCACATCAGGCATGTTCCCAGGCCAATGGTTTCCAGAATCAAACCTCAGTCATATTCCCAGGCCACATGGTTCCAGATTCAAACCTCAGTCATGTTCCCAGGACCCAGGGTTCCAGAATCAAACCTCAGTCATGTTCCCTGGACACAGGTTTCAAAAATAAAATCCCAGTCATGTTCTCAGGCCACAGGGTACCACAACTAAACCTCAGTCATATTCCCAGGCCAGAGGGTTCCACAATCAAACCTCAGTCCTTTTGCTAGGCCACGGTTCCACCAGCAAGCCTCAGTCATGTTCCCAGGCCAGAGTGTTCCACAATCAAACCTAAGTCATCTTTCCAGGCCACAGGGTTCCACCATCAACCCTCAGTCATGTTGCCTGGTCACAGGTTTCCACCATCAAACCTCAGACAAGTTTCCAGGACACAGGGTTCCAGAATCAAACCGTTCTCATGTTCCCTGGCCAGAGGGTTCCAGAATCCACCGATGTCATGTTCCCAGGCCACAGGGTTCCAGAATCCACCGATGTCATGTTCCCAGGCCACAGGGTTCCAGAATTAATCCTCAGTTATGTTCCCAGGCTACAGGGTTCCGGAATCAAACCTCAGTCATGTTCCCAGGGAACAGGGCTCCAGGAACAAACCTCAGTCATGTTGCCAAGCCACAGGTTTCCACCATCAAACCTCAGACATGTTCCCAGGCCACAGGGTTCCAGAATCAAACCGTTCTCATGTTCCCCGGCCACAGGGTTCCAGAATCCACTGATGTAATGTTCCCAGGCAACAGGGTTCCAGTATCAATCCTCAGTTATATTCCCAGTCTACAGGGTGCCAGAATAAAACCTCAGTCATGTTCCCAGTCCACAGGGTTCCAGAACCAAGCCTCAGTTAGGTTCCCAGGGCACAGTATTCCACAATCTAAACAGATGTCATATTCCCAGGCCCCAGGATTCCAGAATCACGCCTCAGTCATGTTCCCAGGCCACAAGCATCCAGAATTAAACCTCAGTCATGTTGCCAGGCCATAGGGTACCACCATCAAACCTCAGTCATATTGCCAGACCACAGGTTTCCACAATCAAACCGATTTCATGTTCCCAGGCAACAGGGTACCAGAATCCAAACCGATGTCATATTCCCAGGCCACAGGATTCCACAATCTAACATAAGTCATGTTCCTAGGACAATGCCCTCCAGAATCAAACCACAGTCATATACCCAGGCCACATGGTCCCAGAATCAATCCTCAGTCATGTTCCCAGTCCACAGGATTCCAGAACCAAGCCTTCAGTCAGGTTCCCAGGGCACAGTATTCCACAATCTAAACAGATGTCATGTTCCCAGGCCACAGGTTTCCAGAATCACGCCTCAGTCATGTTCCCAGGCCACAGGGTTCCAGAATCAAACCAATGTCAAGTTCCTAGGCCATGGGTTTCCAGTACCAGGCCGCAGTCATGTTTCCAGGGCACAGGGTTCTACAGTCAAACCTTAGTCATGTTGCCAGTCCACAGGTTTCTGCCATCAAACCTCAGTCAAGTTCCCAGGCCACAGATTTCCAGAATCAAACCGCAGTCATATTCCCAGGTCACATGGTTCCAGAATCAAACCTCAGTCATGTTTGCAGGACCCATGGTTTCCACAATCAAACCACAGTCATGTTCCCAGCACAAAGGTGTCCAGAATCAAACCTCAGTCATGTTCCCAGGGAACAGGGTTCCAGTAACAAACCTCAGTCATGTTGCCAAGCCACAGGTTTCCACCATGAAACCTCAGACATGTTCCCAGGCCAAAGGGTTCCAGAATCAAACCGTTCTCATGTTCCCAGGCCACAGGGTTCCAGAATCACGCCTCTGTCATGTTCCCTGGCCACAGGGTTCCAGAATCAAACCAATGTCAAGTTCCCAGGCCATGGGTTTCAAGTATCAGGTCGCAGTCATGTTTCCAGGACAGAGGGTTCTACAATCAAACCTCAGTCATGTCGCCAGTCCACAGGTTTCTGCCATCAAACCTCAGTCAAGTTCCCAGGCCACAGATTTCCAGAATCAAACCTCAGTCATATTCCCATGACACATGGTTCCAGAATCAAACCTCAGTCATGTTCGCAGGCCACAGGTTTCCACAATCAAAGCACGGTCATGTTCCCAGGACAAAGGTGTCCAGAAGCAAACCTCACTCATGTTCCCAGGGAACAGGGTTCCAGTAACAAACCTCAGTCATGTTGCCAGGCCACAGGTTTCCACCATCAAACCTCAGACATAGTCCCAAGCCACAGGGTTCCAGAATCAAACCGTTCTCATGTTCCCAGGCCACAGGGTTCCAGAATCACGCCTCTGTCATGTTCCCTGGGCACAGGCTTCCAGAATCAAACCAATGTCAAGTTCCCAGGCCATGGGTTTCAAGTATCAGGTCGCAGTCATGTTTCCAGGACAGAGGGTTCTACAATCAAACCTCAGTCATGTCGCCAGTCCACAGGTTTCTGCCATCAAACCTCAGTCAAGTTCCCAGGCCACAGATTTCCAGAATCAAACCTCAGTCATATTCCCAGGACACATGGTTCCAGAATAAAACCTCAGTCATGTTCGCAGGCCACAGGTTTCCACAATCAAAGCACAGTCATGTTCCCAGGACAAAGGTGTCCAGAAGCAAACCTCACTCATGTTCCCAGGGAACAGGGTTCCAGTAACAAACCTCAGTCATGTTGCCAGGCCACAGGTTTCCACCATCAAACCTCAGACATATTCCCAAGCCACAGGGTTCCAGAATCAAACCTTTCTCATGTTCCCAGGCCACAGGGTTTCAGAATCAGGCTTCAGTCATGTTGCCAGGCCACAGGGTTTCAAAATCCAGCCTCAGTCATTTTGCCAGTCAAGAGTGGTCCACCATCAAACCTCAGTCATGATCCCAGGCCACATGTTTCCACAATGAAACCTCAGTCATTATCCCAGGCCACAGATTTCCAGAATCAAACCGCAGTCATATTCCCAGGTCACATGGTTCCAGAATCAAACCTCAGTCATGTTTGCAGGACCCATGGTTCCACAATCAAACCACAGTCATGTTCCCAGCACAAAGGTGTCCAGAATCAAACCTCAGTCATGTTCCCAGGGAACAGGGTTCCAGAAACAAACCTCAGTCATGTTGCCAAGCCACAGGTTTCCACCATGAAACCTCAGACATGTTCCCAGGCCATAGGGTTCCAGAATCAAACCGTTCTCATGTTCCCAGGCCACAGGGTTCCAGAATCCACTGATGTCATGTTCCCAGGCCACAGGATTCCAGAATAAAACCTCAGTCATGTTCCCAGTGCACAGGGTTCCAGAACCAAGCCTCAGTCAGGTTCCCATGGCACAGTATTCCACAATCTAAACAGATGTCATGTTCCCAGGCCACAGGATTCCAGAATCACGCCTCTGTCATGTTCCCTGGCCACAGGGTTCCAGAATCAAACCAATGTCAAGTTCCCAGGCCATGGGTTTCAAGTATCAGGTCGCAGTCATGTTTCCAGGACAGAGGGTTCTACAATCAAACCTCAGTCATGTCGCCAGTCCACAGGTTTCTGCCATCAAACCTCAGTCAAGTTCCCAGGCCACAGATTTCCAGAATCAAACCTCAGTCATATTCCCATGACACATGGTTCCAGAATCAAACCTCAGTCATGTTCGCAGGCCACAGGTTTCCACAATCAAAGCACGGTCATGTTCCCAGGACAAAGGTGTCCAGAAGCAAACCTCACTCATGTTCCCAGGGAACAGGGTTCCAGTAACAAACCTCAGTCATGTTGCCAGGCCACAGGTTTCCACCATCAAACCTCAGACATATTCCCAAGCCACAGGGTTCCAGAATCAAACCTTTCTCATGTTCCCAGGCCACAGGGTTTCAGAATCAGGCTTCAGTCATGTTGCCAGGCCACAGGGTTCCAAAATCCAGCCTCAGTCATTTTGCCAGTCAAGAGTGGTCCACCATCAAACCTCAGTCATGATCCCAGGCCACATGTTTCCACAATGAAACCTCAGTCATTATCCCAGGCCACAGGTTTCCAGAATCAAACCTCAGTCATATTCCCAGGACACATGTTTCCATTATCAAACCTCAGTCATGTTCGCAGGGCACAGGTTTCAACAATCAAACCTCATTCAATTTCCCAGAACACAGGTGTCCAGAATCCAACCTCAGTCATGTTCCCAGGGAACAGGCTTCCAGAAACAAACCTCAGTCATTTTCCCAGGCCACAGGGTTTCAGAATCAAACCACAGTCATGTTCCCAGGCCAGAGGGTTGCACAATCAAACCTCAGTCTTGTTCCCAGGCCACAGGATTCCAGAATCCAACCGATGTCATGTTCCCAGGCCACAGGGTTCCAGATTCAAACCACAGTCATGTTCCCAGGCCAGGGGGTTCCACAATCAAACCTCAGCCATGTTCCCAGGCCACAGGTTTCCAGAAGCAAACCTCAGTCATGTTCCCAGGACACAGGTTTCCAGAGTCAACCCGAGATCATGTTCCCTGGCCACAGTCTTCCAGAATTAAACCTCAGTCATGTTGCCAGGTCAGAGGTTTCCACCATCAAACCTCAGACAAGTTTCCAGGACACAGGGTTCCAGAATCAAACCGTTCTCATGTTCCCTGGCCACAGGGTTCCAGAATCCACCGATGTCATGTTCCCAGGCCACAGGGTTCCAGAATCAATCCTCAGTTATGTTCCCTGGCTACAGGGTTCCAGAATCAAACCTCAGTCATGTTCCCAGTCCACAGGGTTCCAGAACCAAGGCTCAGTCAGGTTACCGGGGCACAGTATTCCACAAACTAAACAGATGTCATGTTCCCAGGCCACATGGTTCCAGAATCAAACCTCACTCATATTCCCAGGCCACAGGTTTCCAGAATCAATCCGATTTCATGTTCCCAGGCAACAGGGTACCAGAATCCAAACCGATGTCATGTTCCCAAGCCACAGGATTCCACAATCTCACATCAGGCATGTTCCCAGGCCAATGGTTTCCAGAATCAAACCTCAGTCATATTCCCAGGCCACATGGTTCCAGATTCAAACCTCAGTCATGTTCCCAGGACCCAGGGTTCCAGAATCAAACCTCAGTCATGTTCCCTGGACACAGGTTTCAAAAATAAAATCCCAGTCATGTTCTCAGGCCACAGGGTACCACAACTAAACCTCAGTCATATTCCCAGGCCAGAGGGTTCCACAATCAAACCTCAGTCCTTTTGCTAGGCCACGGTTCCACCAGCAAGCCTCAGTCATGTTCCCAGGCCAGAGTGTTCCACAATCAAACCTAAGTCATCTTTCCAGGCCACAGGGTTCCACCATCAACCCTCAGTCATGTTGCCTGGTCACAGGTTTCCACCATCAAACCTCAGACAAGTTTCCAGGACACAGGGTTCCAGAATCAAACCGTTCTCATGTTCCCTGGCCAGAGGGTTCCAGAATCCACCGATGTCATGTTCCCAGGCCACAGGGTTCCAGAATCCACCGATGTCATGTTCCCAGGCCACAGGGTTCCAGAATTAATCCTCAGTTATGTTCCCAGGCTACAGGGTTCCGGAATCAAACCTCAGTCATGTTCCCAGGGAACAGGGCTCCAGGAACAAACCTCAGTCATGTTGCCAAGCCACAGGTTTCCACCATCAAACCTCAGACATGTTCCCAGGCCACAGGGTTCCAGAATCAAACCGTTCTCATGTTCCCCGGCCACAGGGTTCCAGAATCCACTGATGTAATGTTCCCAGGCAACAGGGTTCCAGTATCAATCCTCAGTTATATTCCCAGTCTACAGGGTGCCAGAATAAAACCTCAGTCATGTTCCCAGTCCACAGGGTTCCAGAACCAAGCCTCAGTTAGGTTCCCAGGGCACAGTATTCCACAATCTAAACAGATGTCATATTCCCAGGCCCCAGGATTCCAGAATCACGCCTCAGTCATGTTCCCAGGCCACAAGCATCCAGAATTAAACCTCAGTCATGTTGCCAGGCCATAGGGTACCACCATCAAACCTCAGTCATATTGCCAGACCACAGGTTTCCACAATCAAACCGATTTCATGTTCCCAGGCAACAGGGTACCAGAATCCAAACCGATGTCATGTTCCCAGGCCACAGGATTCCACAATCTAACATAAGTCATGTTCCCAGGACAATGCCCTCCAGAATCAAACCACAGTCATATACCCAGGCCACATGGTCCCAGAATCAATCCTCAGTCATGTTCCCAGTCCACAGGATTCCAGAACCAAGCCTTCAGTCAGGTTCCCAGGGCACAGTATTCCACAATCTAAACAGATGTCATGTTCCCAGGCCACAGGTTTCCAGAATCACGCCTCAGTCATGTTCCCAGGCCACAGGGTTCCAGAATCAAACCAATGTCAAGTTCCTAGGCCATGGGTTTCCAGTACCAGGCCGCAGTCATGTTTCCAGGGCACAGGGTTCTACAGTCAAACCTTAGTCATGTTGCCAGTCCACAGGTTTCTGCCATCAAACCTCAGTCAAGTTCCCAGGCCACAGATTTCCAGAATCAAACCGCAGTCATATTCCCAGGTCACATGGTTCCAGAATCAAACCTCAGTCATGTTTGCAGGACCCATGGTTTCCACAATCAAACCACAGTCATGTTCCCAGCACAAAGGTGTCCAGAATCAAACCTCAGTCATGTTCCCAGGGAACAGGGTTCCAGTAACAAACCTCAGTCATGTTGCCAAGCCACAGGTTTCCACCATGAAACCTCAGACATGTTCCCAGGCCAAAGGGTTCCAGAATCAAACCGTTCTCATGTTCCCAGGCCACAGGGTTCCAGAATCACGCCTCTGTCATGTTCCCTGGCCACAGGGTTCCAGAATCAAACCAATGTCAAGTTCCCAGGCCATGGGTTTCAAGTATCAGGTCGCAGTCATGTTTCCAGGACAGAGGGTTCTACAATCAAACCTCAGTCATGTCGCCAGTCCACAGGTTTCTGCCATCAAACCTCAGTCAAGTTCCCAGGCCACAGATTTCCAGAATCAAACATCAGTCATATTCCCATGACACATGGTTCCAGAATCAAACCTCAGTCATGTTTGCAGGCCACAGGTTTCCACAATCAAAGCACGGTCATGTTCCCAGGACAAAGGTGTCCAGAAGCAAACCTCACTCATGTTCCCAGGGAACAGGGTTCCAGTAACAAACCTCAGTCATGTTGCCAGGCCACAGGTTTCCACCATCAAACCTCAGACATATTCCCAAGCCACAGGGTTCCAGAATCAAACCTTTCTCATGTTCCCAGGCCACAGGGTTTCAGAATCAGGCTTCAGTCATGTTGCCAGGCCACAGGGTTCCAAAATCCAGCCTCAGTCATTTTGCCAGTCAAGAGTGGTCCACCATCAAACCTCAGTCATGATCCCAGGCCACATGTTTCCACAATGAAACCTCAGTCATTATCCCAGGCCACAGGTTTCCAGAATCAAACCTCAGTCATATTCCCAGGACACATGTTTCCATTATCAAACCTCAGTCATGTTCGCAGGGCACAGGTTTCAACAATCAAACCTCATTCAATTTCCCAGAACACAGGTGTCCAGAATCCAACCTCAGTCATGTTCCCAGGGAACAGGCTTCCAGAAACAAACCTCAGTCATTTTCCCAGGCCACAGGGTTTCAGAATCAAACCACAGTCATGTTCCCAGGCCAGAGGGTTGCACAATCAAACCTCAGTCTTGTTCCCAGGCCACAGGATTCCAGAATCCAACCGATGTCATGTTCCCAGGCCACAGGGTTCCAGATTCAAACCACAGTCATGTTCCCAGGCCAGGGGGTTCCACAATCAAACCTCAGCCATGTTCCCAGGCCACAGGTTTCCAGAAGCAAACCTCAGTCATGTTCCCAGGACACAGGTTTCCAGAGTCAACCCGAGATCATGTTCCCTGGCCACAGTCTTCCAGAATTAAACCTCAGTCATGTTGCCAGGTCAGAGGTTTCCACCATCAAACCTCAGACAAGTTTCCAGGACACAGGGTTCCAGAATCAAACCGTTCTCATGTTCCCTGGCCACAGGGTTCCAGAATCCACCGATGTCATGTTCCCAGGCCACAGGGTTCCAGAATCAATCCTCAGTTATGTTCCCTGGCTACAGGGTTCCAGAATCAAACCTCAGTCATGTTGCCAGTCCACAGGGTTCCAGAACCAAGGCTCAGTCAGGTTACCGGGGCACAGTATTCCACAAACTAAACAGATGTCATGTTCCCAGGCCACATGGTTCCAGAATCAAACCTCACTCATATTCCCAGGCCACAGGTTTCCAGAATCAATCCGATTTCATGTTCCCAGGCAACAGGGTACCAGAATCCAAACCGATGTCATGTTCCCAAGCCACAGGATTCCACAATCTCACATCAGGCATGTTCCCAGGCCAATGGTTTCCAGAATCAAACCTCAGTCATATTCCCAGGCCACATGGTTCCAGATTCAAACCTCAGTCATGTTCCCAGGACCCAGGGTTCCAGAATCAAACCTCAGTCATGTTCCCTGGACACAGGTTTCAAAAATAAAATCCCAGTCATGTTCTCAGGCCACAGGGTACCACAACTAAACCTCAGTCATATTCCCAGGCCAGAGGGTTCCACAATCAAACCTCAGTCCTTTTGCTAGGCCACGGTTCCACCAGCAAGCCTCAGTCATGTTCCCAGGCCAGAGTGTTCCACAATCAAACCTAAGTCATCTTTCCAGGCCACAGGGTTCCACCATCAACCCTCAGTCATGTTGCCTGGTCACAGGTTTCCACCATCAAACCTCAGACAAGTTTCCAGGACACAGGGTTCCAGAATCAAACCGTTCTCATGTTCCCTGGCCAGAGGGTTCCAGAATCCACCGATGTCATGTTCCCAGGCCACAGGGTTCCAGAATCCACCGATGTCATGTTCCCAGGCCACAGGGTTCCAGAATTAATCCTCAGTTATGTTCCCAGGCTACAGGGTTCCGGAATCAAACCTCAGTCATGTTCCCAGGGAACAGGGTTCCAGGAACAAACCTCAGTCATGTTGCCAAGCCACAGGTTTCCACCATCAAACCTCAGACATGTTCCCAGGCCACAGGGTTCCAGAATCAAACCGTTCTCATGTTCCCCGGCCACAGGGTTCCAGAATCCACTGATGTAATGTTCCCAGGCAACAGGGTTCCAGTATCAATCCTCAGTTATATTCCCAGTCTACAGGGTGCCAGAAAAAAACCTCAGTCATGTTCCCAGTCCACAGGGTTCCAGAACCAAGCCTCAGTTAGGTTCCCAGGGCAGAGTATTCCACAATCTAAACAGATGTCATATTCCCAGGCCCCAGGATTCCAGAATCACGCCTCAGTCATGTTCCCAGGCCACAAGCATCCAGAATTAAACCTCAGTCATGTTGCCAGGCCATAGGGTACCACCATCAAACCTCAGTCATATTGCCAGACCACAGGTTTCCACAATCAAACCGATTTCATGTTCCCAGGCAACAGGGTACCAGAATCCAAACCGATGTCATATTCCCAGTCCACAGGATTCCACAATCTAACATAAGTCATGTTCCCAGGACAATGCCCTCCAGAATCAAACCACAGTCATATACCCAGGCCACATGGTCCCAGAATCAATCCTCAGTCATGTTCCCAGTCCACAGGATTCCAGAACCAAGCCTTCAGTCAGGTTCCCAGGGCACAGTATTCCACAATCTAAACAGATGTCATGTTCCCAGGCCACAGGTTTCCAGAATCACGCCTCAGTCATGTTCCCAGGCCACAGGGTTCCAGAATCAAACCAATGTCAAGTTCCTAGGCCATGGGTTTCCAGTACCAGGCCGCAGTCAGGTTTCCAGGGCACAGGGTTCTACAGTCAAACCTCAGTCATGTTGCCAGTCCACAGGTTTCTGCCATCAAACCTCAGTCAAGTTCCCAGGCCACAGATTTCCAGAATCAAACCGCAGTCATATTCCCAGGTCACATGGTTCCAGAATCAAACCTCAGTCATGTTTGCAGGACCCATGGTTCCACAATCAAACCACAGTCATGTTCCCAGCACAAAGGTGTCCAGAATCAAACCTCAGTCATGTTCCCAGGGAACAGGGTTCCAGTAACAAACCTCAGTCATGTTGCCAAGCCACAGGTTTCCACCATGAAACCTCAGACATGTTCCCAGGCCAAAGGGTTCCAGAATCAAACCGTTCTCATGTTCCCAGGCCACAGGGTTCCAGAATCACGCCTCTGTCATGTTCCCTGGCCACAGGGTTCCAGAATCAAACCAATGTCAAGTTCCCAGGCCATGGGTTTCAAGTATCAGGTCGCAGTCATGTTTCCAGGACAGAGGGTTCTACAATCAAACCTCAGTCATGTCGCCAGTCCACAGGTTTCTGCCATCAAACCTCAGTCAAGTTCCCAGGCCACAGATTTCCAGAATCAAACCTCAGTCATATTCCCATGACACATGGTTCCAGAATCAAACCTCAGTCATGTTCGCAGGCCACAGGTTTCCACAATCAAAGCACGGTCATGTTCCCAGGACAAAGGTGTCCAGAAGCAAACCTCACTCATGTTCCCAGGGAACAGGGTTCCAGTAACAAACCTCAGTCATGTTGCCAGGCCACAGGTTTCCACCATCAAACCTCAGACATATTCCCAAGCCACAGGGTTCCAGAATCAAACCTTTCTCATGTTCCCAGGCCACAGGGTTTCAGAATCAGGCTTCAGTCATGTTGCCAGGCCACAGGGTTCCAAAATCCAGCCTCAGTCATTTTGCCAGTCAAGAGTGGTCCACCATCAAACCTCAGTCATGATCCCAGGCCACATGTTTCCACAATGAAACCTCAGTCATTATCCCAGGCCACAGGTTTCCAGAATCAAACCTCAGTCATATTCCCAGGACACATGTTTCCATTATCAAACCTCAGTCATGTTCGCAGGGCACAGGTTTCAACAATCAAACCTCATTCAATTTCCCAGAACACAGGTGTCCAGAATCCAACCTCAGTCATGTTCCCAGGGAACAGGCTTCCAGAAACAAACCTCAGTCATTTTCCCAGGCCACAGGGTTTCAGAATCAAACCACAGTCATGTTCCCAGGCCAGAGGGTTGCACAATCAAACCTCAGTCTTGTTCCCAGGCCACAGGATTCCAGAATCCAACCGATGTCATGTTCCCAGGCCACAGGGTTCCAGATTCAAACCACAGTCATGTTCCCAGGCCAGGGGGTTCCACAATCAAACCTCAGCCATGTTCCCAGGCCACAGGTTTCCAGAAGCAAACCTCAGTCATGTTCCCAGGACACAGGTTTCCAGAGTCAACCCGAGATCATGTTCCCTGGCCACAGTCTTCCAGAATTAAACCTCAGTCATGTTGCCAGGTCAGAGGTTTCCACCATCAAACCTCAGACAAGTTTCCAGGACACAGGGTTCCAGAATCAAACCGTTCTCATGTTCCCTGGCCACAGGGTTCCAGAATCCACCGATGTCATGTTCCCAGGCCACAGGGTTCCAGAATCAATCCTCAGTTATGTTCCCTGGCTACAGGGTTCCAGAATCAAACCTCAGTCATGTTCCCAGTCCACAGGGTTCAGGAACCAAGGCTCAGTCAGGTTACCGGGGCACAGTATTCCACAAACTAAACAGATGTCATGTTCCCAGGCCACATGGTTCCAGAATCAAACCTCACTCATATTCCCAGGCCACAGGTTTCCAGAATCAATCCGATTTCATGTTCCCAGGCAACAGGGTACCAGAATCCAAACCGATGTCATGTTCCCAAGCCACAGGATTCCACAATCTCACATCAGGCATGTTCCCAGGCCAATGGTTTCCAGAATCAAACCTCAGTCATATTCCCAGGCCACATGGTTCCAGATTCAAACCTCAGTCATGTTCCCAGGACCCAGGGTTCCAGAATCAAACCTCAGTCATGTTCCCTGGACACAGGTTTCAAAAATAAAATCCCAGTCATGTTCTCAGGCCACAGGGTACCACAACTAAACCTCAGTCATATTCCCAGGCCAGAGGGTTCCACAATCAAACCTCAGTCCTTTTGCTAGGCCACGGTTCCACCAGCAAGCCTCAGTCATGTTCCCAGGCCAGAGTGTTCCACAATCAAACCTAAGTCATCTTTCCAGGCCACAGGGTTCCACCATCAACCCTCAGTCATGTTGCCTGGTCACAGGTTTCCACCATCAAACCTCAGACAAGTTTCCAGGACACAGGGTTCCAGAATCAAACCGTTCTCATGTTCCCTGGCCAGAGGGTTCCAGAATCCACCGATGTCATGTTCCCAGGCCACAGGGTTCCAGAATCCACCGATGTCATGTTCCCAGGCCACAGGGTTCCAGAATTAATCCTCAGTTATGTTCCCAGGCTACAGGGTTCCGGAATCAAACCTCAGTCATGTTCCCAGGGAACAGGGCTCCAGGAACAAACCTCAGTCATGTTGCCAAGCCACAGGTTTCCACCATCAAACCTCAGACATGTTCCCAGGCCACAGGGTTCCAGAATCAAACCGTTCTCATGTTCCCCGGCCACAGGGTTCCAGAATCCACTGATGTAATGTTCCCAGGCAACAGGGTTCCAGTATCAATCCTCAGTTATATTCCCAGTCTACAGGGTGCCAGAATAAAACCTCAGTCATGTTCCCAGTCCACAGGGTTCCAGAACCAAGCCTCAGTTAGGTTCCCAGGGCACAGTATTCCACAATCTAAACAGATGTCATATTCCCAGGCCCCAGGATTCCAGAATCACGCCTCAGTCATGTTCCCAGGCCACAAGCATCCAGAATTAAACCTCAGTCATGTTGCCAGGCCATAGGGTACCACCATCAAACCTCAGTCATATTGCCAGACCACAGGTTTCCACAATCAAACCGATTTCATGTTCCCAGGCAACAGGGTACCAGAATCCAAACCGATGTCATGTTCCCAGGCCACAGGATTCCACAATCTAACATAAGTCATGTTCCCAGGACAATGCCCTCCAGAATCAAACCACAGTCATATACCCAGGCCACATGGTCCCAGAATCAATCCTCAGTCATGTTCCCAGTCCACAGGATTCCAGAACCAAGCCTTCAGTCAGGTTCCCAGGGCACAGTATTCCACAATCTAAACAGATGTCATGTTCCCAGGCCACAGGTTTCCAGAATCACGCCTCAGTCATGTTCCCAGGCCACAGGGTTCCAGAATCAAACCAATGTCAAGTTCCTAGGCCATGGGTTTCCAGTACCAGGCCGCAGTCATGTTTCCAGGGCACAGGGTTCTACAGTCAAACCTTAGTCATGTTGCCAGTCCACAGGTTTCTGCCATCAAACCTCAGTCAAGTTCCCAGGCCACAGATTTCCAGAATCAAACCGCAGTCATATTCCCAGGTCACATGGTTCCAGAATCAAACCTCAGTCATGTTTGCAGGACCCATGGTTTCCACAATCAAACCACAGTCATGTTCCCAGCACAAAGGTGTCCAGAATCAAACCTCAGTCATGTTCCCAGGGAACAGGGTTCCAGTAACAAACCTCAGTCATGTTGCCAAGCCACAGGTTTCCACCATGAAACCTCAGACATGTTCCCAGGCCAAAGGGTTCCAGAATCAAACCGTTCTCATGTTCCCAGGCCACAGGGTTCCAGAATCACGCCTCTGTCATGTTCCCTGGCCACAGGGTTCCAGAATCAAACCAATGTCAAGTTCCCAGGCCATGGGTTTCAAGTATCAGGTCGCAGTCATGTTTCCAGGACAGAGGGTTCTACAATCAAACCTCAGTCATGTCGCCAGTCCACAGGTTTCTGCCATCAAACCTCAGTCAAGTTCCCAGGCCACAGATTTCCAGAATCAAACATCAGTCATATTCCCATGACACATGGTTCCAGAATCAAACCTCAGTCATGTTTGCAGGCCACAGGTTTCCACAATCAAAGCACGGTCATGTTCCCAGGACAAAGGTGTCCAGAAGCAAACCTCACTCATGTTCCCAGGGAACAGGGTTCCAGTAACAAACCTCAGTCATGTTGCCAGGCCACAGGTTTCCACCATCAAACCTCAGACATATTCCCAAGCCACAGGGTTCCAGAATCAAACCTTTCTCATGTTCCCAGGCCACAGGGTTTCAGAATCAGGCTTCAGTCATGTTGCCAGGCCACAGGGTTCCAAAATCCAGCCTCAGTCATTTTGCCAGTCAAGAGTGGTCCACCATCAAACCTCAGTCATGATCCCAGGCCACATGTTTCCACAATGAAACCTCAGTCATTATCCCAGGCCACAGGTTTCCAGAATCAAACCTCAGTCATATTCCCAGGACACATGTTTCCATTATCAAACCTCAGTCATGTTCGCAGGGCACAGGTTTCAACAATCAAACCTCATTCAATTTCCCAGAACACAGGTGTCCAGAATCCAACCTCAGTCATGTTCCCAGGGAACAGGCTTCCAGAAACAAACCTCAGTCATTTTCCCAGGCCACAGGGTTTCAGAATCAAACCACAGTCATGTTCCCAGGCCAGAGGGTTGCACAATCAAACCTCAGTCTTGTTCCCAGGCCACAGGATTCCAGAATCCAACCGATGTCATGTTCCCAGGCCACAGGGTTCCAGATTCAAACCACAGTCATGTTCCCAGGCCAGGGGGTTCCACAATCAAACCTCAGCCATGTTCCCAGGCCACAGGTTTCCAGAAGCAAACCTCAGTCATGTTCCCAGGACACAGGTTTCCAGAGTCAACCCGAGATCATGTTCCCTGGCCACAGTCTTCCAGAATTAAACCTCAGTCATGTTGCCAGGTCAGAGGTTTCCACCATCAAACCTCAGACAAGTTTCCAGGACACAGGGTTCCAGAATCAAACCGTTCTCATGTTCCCTGGCCACAGGGTTCCAGAATCCACCGATGTCATGTTCCCAGGCCACAGGGTTCCAGAATCAATCCTCAGTTATGTTCCCTGGCTACAGGGTTCCAGAATCAAACCTCAGTCATGTTGCCAGTCCACAGGGTTCCAGAACCAAGGCTCAGTCAGGTTACCGGGGCACAGTATTCCACAAACTAAACAGATGTCATGTTCCCAGGCCACATGGTTCCAGAATCAAACCTCACTCATATTCCCAGGCCACAGGTTTCCAGAATCAATCCGATTTCATGTTCCCAGGCAACAGGGTACCAGAATCCAAACCGATGTCATGTTCCCAAGCCACAGGATTCCACAATCTCACATCAGGCATGTTCCCAGGCCAATGGTTTCCAGAATCAAACCTCAGTCATATTCCCAGGCCACATGGTTCCAGATTCAAACCTCAGTCATGTTCCCAGGACCCAGGGTTCCAGAATCAAACCTCAGTCATGTTCCCTGGACACAGGTTTCAAAAATAAAATCCCAGTCATGTTCTCAGGCCACAGGGTACCACAACTAAACCTCAGTCATATTCCCAGGCCAGAGGGTTCCACAATCAAACCTCAGTCCTTTTGCTAGGCCACGGTTCCACCAGCAAGCCTCAGTCATGTTCCCAGGCCAGAGTGTTCCACAATCAAACCTAAGTCATCTTTCCAGGCCACAGGGTTCCACCATCAACCCTCAGTCATGTTGCCTGGTCACAGGTTTCCACCATCAAACCTCAGACAAGTTTCCAGGACACAGGGTTCCAGAATCAAACCGTTCTCATGTTCCCTGGCCAGAGGGTTCCAGAATCCACCGATGTCATGTTCCCAGGCCACAGGGTTCCAGAATCCACCGATGTCATGTTCCCAGGCCACAGGGTTCCAGAATTAATCCTCAGTTATGTTCCCAGGCTACAGGGTTCCGGAATCAAACCTCAGTCATGTTCCCAGGGAACAGGGTTCCAGGAACAAACCTCAGTCATGTTGCCAAGCCACAGGTTTCCACCATCAAACCTCAGACATGTTCCCAGGCCACAGGGTTCCAGAATCAAACCGTTCTCATGTTCCCCGGCCACAGGGTTCCAGAATCCACTGATGTAATGTTCCCAGGCAACAGGGTTCCAGTATCAATCCTCAGTTATATTCCCAGTCTACAGGGTGCCAGAAAAAAACCTCAGTCATGTTCCCAGTCCACAGGGTTCCAGAACCAAGCCTCAGTTAGGTTCCCAGGGCACAGTATTCCACAATCTAAACAGATGTCATATTCCCAGGCCCCAGGATTCCAGAATCACGCCTCAGTCATGTTCCCAGGCCACAAGCATCCAGAATTAAACCTCAGTCATGTTGCCAGGCCATAGGGTACCACCATCAAACCTCAGTCATATTGCCAGACCACAGGTTTCCACAATCAAACCGATTTCATGTTCCCAGGCAACAGGGTACCAGAATCCAAACCGATGTCATATTCCCAGGCCACAGGATTCCACAATCTAACATAAGTCATGTTCCCAGGACAATGCCCTCCAGAATCAAACCACAGTCATATACCCAGGCCACATGGTCCCAGAATCAATCCTCAGTCATGTTCCCAGTCCACAGGATTCCAGAACCAAGCCTTCAGTCAGGTTCCCAGGGCACAGTATTCCACAATCTAAACAGATGTCATGTTCCCAGGCCACAGGTTTCCAGAATCACGCCTCAGTCATGTTCCCAGGCCACAGGGTTCCAGAATCAAACCAATGTCAAGTTCCTAGGCCATGGGTTTCCAGTACCAGGCCGCAGTCAGGTTTCCAGGGCACAGGGTTCTACAGTCAAACCTCAGTCATGTTGCCAGTCCACAGGTTTCTGCCATCAAACCTCAGTCAAGTTCCCAGGCCACAGATTTCCAGAATCAAACCGCAGTCATATTCCCAGGTCACATGGTTCCAGAATCAAACCTCAGTCATGTTTGCAGGACCCATGGTTCCACAATCAAACCACAGTCATGTTCCCAGCACAAAGGTGTCCAGAATCAAACCTCAGTCATGTTCCCAGGGAACACGGTTCCAGTAACAAACCTCAGTCATGTTGCCAAGCCACAGGTTTCCACCATGAAACCTCAGACATGTTCCCAGGCCAAAGGGTTCCAGAATCAAACCGTTCTCATGTTCCCAGGCCACAGGGTTCCAGAATCACGCCTCTGTCATGTTCCCTGGCCACAGGGTTCCAGAATCAAACCAATGTCAAGTTCCCAGGCCATGGGTTTCAAGTATCAGGTCGCAGTCATGTTTCCAGGACAGAGGGTTCTACAATCAAACCTCAGTCATGTCGCCAGTCCACAGGTTTCTGCCATCAAACCTCAGTCAAGTTCCCAGGCCACAGATTTCCAGAATCAAACCTCAGTCATATTGCCATGACACATGGTTCCAGAATCAAACCTCAGTCATGTTCGCAGGCCACAGGTTTCCACAATCAAAGCACGGTCATGTTCCCAGGACAAAGGTGTCCAGAAGCAAACCTCACTCATGTTCCCAGGGAACAGGGTTCCAGTAACAAACCTCAGTCATGTTGCCAGGCCACAGGTTTCCACCATCAAACCTCAGACATAGTCCCAAGCCACAGGGTTCCAGAATCAAACCTTTCTCATGTTCCCAGGCCACAGGGTTTCAGAATCAGGCTTCAGTCATGTTGCCAGGCCACAGGGTTCCAAAATCCAGCCTCAGTCATTTTGCCAGTCAAGAGTGGTCCACCATCAAACCTCAGTCATGATCCCAGGCCACATGTTTCCACAATGAAACCTCAGTCATTATCCCAGGCCACAGGTTTCCAGAATCAAACCTCAGTCATATTCCCAGGACACATGTTTCCATTATCAAACCTCAGTCATGTTCGCAGGGCACAGGTTTCAACAATCAAACCTCATTCAATTTCCCAGAACACAGGTGTCCAGAATCCAACCTCAGTCATGTTCCCAGGGAACAGGCTTCCAGAAACAAACCTCAGTCATTTTCCCAGGCCACAGGGTTTCAGAATCAAACCACAGTCATGTTCCCAGGCCAGAGGGTTGCACAATCAAACCTCAGTCTTGTTCCCAGGCCACAGGATTCCAGAATCCAACCGATGTCATGTTCCCAGGCCACAGGGTTCCAGATTCAAACCACAGTCATGTTCCCAGGCCAGGGGGTTCCACAATCAAACCTCAGCCATGTTCCCAGGCCACAGGTTTCCAGAAGCAAACCTCAGTCATGTTCCCAGGACACAGGTTTCCAGAGTCAACCCGAGATCATGTTCCCTGGCCACAGTCTTCCAGAATTAAACCTCAGTCATGTTGCCAGGTCAGAGGTTTCCACCATCAAACCTCAGACAAGTTTCCAGGACACAGGGTTCCAGAATCAAACCGTTCTCATGTTCCCTGGCCACAGGGTTCCAGAATCCACCGATGTCATGTTCCCAGGCCACAGGGTTCCAGAATCAATCCTCAGTTATGTTCCCTGGCTACAGGGTTCCAGAATCAAACCTCAGTCATGTTCCCAGTCCACAGGGTTCCAGAACCAAGGCTCAGTCAGGTTACCGGGGCACAGTATTCCACAAACTAAACAGATGTCATGTTCCCAGGCCACATGGTTCCAGAATCAAACCTCACTCATATTCCCAGGCCACAGGTTTCCAGAATCAATCCGATTTCATGTTCCCAGGCAACAGGGTACCAGAATCCAAACCGATGTCATGTTCCCAAGCCACAGGATTCCACAATCTCACATCAGGCATGTTCCCAGGCCAATGGTTTCCAGAATCAAACCTCAGTCATATTCCCAGGCCACATGGTTCCAGATTCAAACCTCAGTCATGTTCCCAGGACCCAGGGTTCCAGAATCAAACCTCAGTCATGTTCCCTGGACACAGGTTTCAAAAATAAAATCCCAGTCATGTTCTCAGGCCACAGGGTACCACAACTAAACCTCAGTCATATTCCCAGGCCAGAGGGTTCCACAATCAAACCTCAGTCCTTTTGCTAGGCCACGGTTCCACCAGCAAGCCTCAGTCATGTTCCCAGGCCAGAGTGTTCCACAATCAAACCTAAGTCAACTTTCCAGGCCACAGGGTTCCACCATCAACCCTCAGTCATGTTGCCTGGTCACAGGTTTCCACCATCAAACCTCAGACAAGTTTCCAGGACACAGGGTTCCAGAATCAAACCGTTCTCATGTTCCCTGGCCAGAGGGTTCCAGAATCCACCGATGTCATGTTCCCAGGCCACAGGGTTCCAGAATCCACCGATGTCATGTTCCCAGGCCACAGGGTTCCAGAATTAATCCTCAGTTATGTTCCCAGGCTACAGGGTTCCGGAATCAAACCTCAGTCATGTTCCCAGGGAACAGGGTTCCAGGAACAAACCTCAGTCATGTTGCCAAGCCACAGGTTTCCACCATCAAACCTCAGACATGTTCCCAGGCCACAGGGTTCCAGAATCAAACCGTTCTCATGTTCCCCGGCCACAGGGTTCCAGAATCCACTGATGTAATGTTCCCAGGCAACAGGGTTCCAGTATCAATCCTCAGTTATATTCCCAGTCTACAGGGTGCCAGAATAAAACCTCAGTCATGTTCCCAGTCCACAGGGTTCCAGAACCAAGCCTCAGTTAGGTTCCCAGGGCACAGTATTCCACAATCTAAACAGATGTCATATTCCCAGGCCCCAGGATTCCAGAATCACGCCTCAGTCATGTTCCCAGGCCACAAGCATCCAGAATTAAACCTCAGTCATGTTGCCAGGCCATAGGGTACCACCATCAAACCTCAGTCATATTGCCAGACCACAGGTTTCCACAATCAAACCGATTTCATGTTCCCAGGCAACAGGGTACCAGAATCCAAACCGATGTCATATTCCCAGGCCACAGGATTCCACAATCTAACATAAGTCATGTTCCTAGGACAATGCCCTCCAGAATCAAACCACAGTCATATACCCAGGCCACATGGTCCCAGAATCAATCCTCAGTCATGTTCCCAGTCCACAGGATTCCAGAACCAAGCCTTCAGTCAGGTTCCCAGGGCACAGTATTCCACAATCTAAACAGATGTCATGTTCCCAGGCCACAGGTTTCCAGAATCACGCCTCAGTCATGTTCCCAGGCCACAGGGTTCCAGAATCAAACCAATGTCAAGTTCCTAGGCCATGGGTTTCCAGTACCAGGCCGCAGTCATGTTTCCAGGGCACAGGGTTCTACAGTCAAACCTTAGTCATGTTGCCAGTCCACAGGTTTCTGCCATCAAACCTCAGTCAAGTTCCCAGGCCACAGATTTCCAGAATCAAACCGCAGTCATATTCCCAGGTCACATGGTTCCAGAATCAAACCTCAGTCATGTTTGCAGGACCCATGGTTTCCACAATCAAACCACAGTCATGTTCCCAGCACAAAGGTGTCCAGAATCAAACCTCAGTCATGTTCCCAGGGAACAGGGTTCCAGTAACAAACCTCAGTCATGTTGCCAAGCCACAGGTTTCCACCATGAAACCTCAGACATGTTCCCAGGCCAAAGGGTTCCAGAATCAAACCGTTCTCATGTTCCCAGGCCACAGGGTTCCAGAATCACGCCTCTGTCATGTTCCCTGGCCACAGGGTTCCAGAATCAAACCAATGTCAAGTTCCCAGGCCATGGGTTTCAAGTATCAGGTCGCAGTCATGTTTCCAGGACAGAGGGTTCTACAATCAAACCTCAGTCATGTCGCCAGTCCACAGGTTTCTGCCATCAAACCTCAGTCAAGTTCCCAGGCCACAGATTTCCAGAATCAAACCTCAGTCATATTCCCATGACACATGGTTCCAGAATCAAACCTCAGTCATGTTCGCAGGCCACAGGTTTCCACAATCAAAGCACGGTCATGTTCCCAGGACAAAGGTGTCCAGAAGCAAACCTCACTCATGTTCCCAGGGAACAGGGTTCCAGTAACAAACCTCAGTCATGTTGCCAGGCCACAGGTTTCCACCATCAAACCTCAGACATAGTCCCAAGCCACAGGGTTCCAGAATCAAACCGTTCTCATGTTCCCAGGCCACAGGGTTCCAGAATCACGCCTCTGTCATGTTCCCTGGGCACAGGCTTCCAGAATCAAACCAATGTCAAGTTCCCAGGCCATGGGTTTCAAGTATCAGGTCGCAGTCATGTTTCCAGGACAGAGGGTTCTACAATCAAACCTCAGTCATGTCGCCAGTCCACAGGTTTCTGCCATCAAACCTCAGTCAAGTTCCCAGGCCACAGATTTCCAGAATCAAACCTCAGTCATATTCCCAGGACACATGGTTCCAGAATCAAACCTCAGTCATGTTCGCAGGCCACAGGTTTCCACAATCAAAGCACAGTCATGTTCCCAGGACAAAGGTGTCCAGAAGCAAACCTCACTCATGTTCCCAGGGAACAGGGTTCCAGTAACAAACCTCAGTCATGTTGCCAGGCCACAGGTTTCCACCATCAAACCTCAGACATATTCCCAAGCCACAGGGTTCCAGAATCAAACCTTTCTCATGTTCCCAGGCCACAGGGTTTCAGAATCAGGCTTCAGTCATGTTGCCAGGCCACAGGGTTTCAAAATCCAGCCTCAGTCATTTTGCCAGTCAAGAGTGGTCCACCATCAAACCTCAGTCATGATCCCAGGCCACATGTTTCCACAATGAAACCTCAGTCATTATCCCAGGCCACAGATTTCCAGAATCAAACCGCAGTCATATTCCCAGGTCACATGGTTCCAGAATCAAACCTCAGTCATGTTTGCAGGACCCATGGTTCCACAATCAAACCACAGTCATGTTCCCAGCACAAAGGTGTCCAGAATCAAACCTCAGTCATGTTCCCAGGGAACAGGGTTCCAGTAACAAACCTCAGTCATGTTGCCAAGCCACAGGTTTCCACCATGAAACCTCAGACATGTTCCCAGGCCATAGGGTTCCAGAATCAAACCGTTCTCATGTTCCCAGGCCACAGGGTTCCAGAATCCACTGATGTCATGTTCCCAGGCCACAGGATTCCAGAATAAAACCTCAGTCATGTTCCCAGTGCACAGGGTTCCAGAACCAAGCCTCAGTCAGGTTCCCATGGCACAGTATTCCACAATCTAAACAGATGTCATGTTCCCAGGCCACAGGATTCCAGAATCACGCCTCTGTCATGTTCCCTGGCCACAGGGTTCCAGAATCAAACCAATGTCAAGTTCCCAGGCCATGGGTTTCAAGTATCAGGTCGCAGTCATGTTTCCAGGACAGAGGGTTCTACAATCAAACCTCAGTCATGTCGCCAGTCCACAGGTTTCTGCCATCAAACCTCAGTCAAGTTCCCAGGCCACAGATTTCCAGAATCAAACCTCAGTCATATTCCCATGACACATGGTTCCAGAATCAAACCTCAGTCATGTTCGCAGGCCACAGGTTTCCACAATCAAAGCACGGTCATGTTCCCAGGACAAAGGTGTCCAGAAGCAAACCTCACTCATGTTCCCAGGGAACAGGGTTCCAGTAACAAACCTCAGTCATGTTGCCAGGCCACAGGTTTCCACCATCAAACCTCAGACATATTCCCAAGCCACAGGGTTCCAGAATCAAACCTTTCTCATGTTCCCAGGCCACAGGGTTTCAGAATCAGGCTTCAGTCATGTTGCCAGGCCACAGGGTTCCAAAATCCAGCCTCAGTCATTTTGCCAGTCAAGAGTGGTCCACCATCAAACCTCAGTCATGATCCCAGGCCACATGTTTCCACAATGAAACCTCAGTCATTATCCCAGGCCACAGGTTTCCAGAATCAAACCTCAGTCATATTCCCAGGACACATGTTTCCATTATCAAACCTCAGTCATGTTCGCAGGGCACAGGTTTCAACAATCAAACCTCATTCAATTTCCCAGAACACAGGTGTCCAGAATCCAACCTCAGTCATGTTCCCAGGGAACAGGCTTCCAGAAACAAACCTCAGTCATTTTCCCAGGCCACAGGGTTTCAGAATCAAACCACAGTCATGTTCCCAGGCCAGGGGGTTGCACAATCAAACCTCAGTCTTGTTCCCAGGCCACAGGATTCCAGAATCCAACCGATGTCATGTTCCCAGGCCACAGGGTTCCAGATTCAAACCACAGTCATGTTCCCAGGCCAGGGGGTTCCACAATCAAACCTCAGCCATGTTCCCAGGCCACAGGTTTCCAGAAGCAAACCTCAGTCATGTTCCCAGGACACAGGTTTCCAGAGTCAACCCGAGATCATGTTCCCTGGCCACAGTCTTCCAGAATTAAACCTCAGTCATGTTGCCAGGTCAGAGGTTTCCACCATCAAACCTCAGACAAGTTTCCAGGACACAGGGTTCCAGAATCAAACCGTTCTCATGTTCCCTGGCCACAGGGTTCCAGAATCCACCGATGTCATGTTCCCAGGCCACAGGGTTCCAGAATCAATCCTCAGTTATGTTCCCTGGCCACAGGGTTCCAGAATCCACCGATGTCATGTTCCCAGGCCACAGGGTTCCAGAATCAATCCTCAGTTATGTTCCCTGGCTACAGGGTTCCAGAATCAAACCTCAGTCATGTTGCCAGTCCACAGGGTTCCAGAACCAAGGCTCAGTCAGGTTACCGGGGCACAGTATTCCACAAACTAAACAGATGTCATGTTCCCAGGCCACATGGTTCCAGAATCAAACCTCACTCATATTCCCAGGCCACAGGTTTCCAGAATCAATCCGATTTCATGTTCCCAGGCAACAGGGTACCAGAATCCAAACCGATGTCATGTTCCCAAGCCACAGGATTCCACAATCTCACATCAGGCATGTTCCCAGGCCAATGGTTTCCAGAATCAAACCTCAGTCATATTCCCAGGCCACATGGTTCCAGATTCAAACCTCAGTCATGTTCCCAGGACCCAGGGTTCCAGAATCAAACCTCAGTCATGTTCCCTGGACACAGGTTTCAAAAATAAAATCCCAGTCATGTTCTCAGGCCACAGGGTACCACAACTAAACCTCAGTCATATTCCCAGGCCAGAGGGTTCCACAATCAAACCTCAGTCCTTTTGCTAGGCCACGGTTCCACCAGCAAGCCTCAGTCATGTTCCCAGGCCAGAGTGTTCCACAATCAAACCTAAGTCATCTTTCCAGGCCACAGGGTTCCACCATCAACCCTCAGTCATGTTGCCTGGTCACAGGTTTCCACCATCAAACCTCAGACAAGTTTCCAGGACACAGGGTTCCAGAATCAAACCGTTCTCATGTTCCCTGGCCAGAGGGTTCCAGAATCCACCGATGTCATGTTCCCAGGCCACAGGGTTCCAGAATCCACCGATGTCATGTTCCCAGGCCACAGGGTTCCAGAATTAATCCTCAGTTATGTTCCCAGGCTACAGGGTTCCGGAATCAAACCTCAGTCATGTTCCCAGGGAACAGGGCTCCAGGAACAAACCTCAGTCATGTTGCCAAGCCACAGGTTTCCACCATCAAACCTCAGACATGTTCCCAGGCCACAGGGTTCCAGAATCAAACCGTTCTCATGTTCCCCGGCCACAGGGTTCCAGAATCCACTGATGTAATGTTCCCAGGCAACAGGGTTCCAGTATCAATCCTCAGTTATATTCCCAGTCTACAGGGTGCCAGAATAAAACCTCAGTCATGTTCCCAGTCCACAGGGTTCCAGAACCAAGCCTCAGTTAGGTTCCCAGGGCACAGTATTCCACAATCTAAACAGATGTCATATTCCCAGGCCCCAGGATTCCAGAATCACGCCTCAGTCATGTTCCCAGGCCACAAGCATCCAGAATTAAACCTCAGTCATGTTGCCAGGCCATAGGGTACCACCATCAAACCTCAGTCATATTGCCAGACCACAGGTTTCCACAATCAAACCGATTTCATGTTCCCAGGCAACAGGGTACCAGAATCCAAACCGATGTCATATTCCCAGGCCACAGGATTCCACAATCTAACATAAGTCATGTTCCTAGGACAATGCCCTCCAGAATCAAACCACAGTCATATACCCAGGCCACATGGTCCCAGAATCAATCCTCAGTCATGTTCCCAGTCCACAGGATTCCAGAACCAAGCCTTCAGTCAGGTTCCCAGGGCACAGTATTCCACAATCTAAACAGATGTCATGTTCCCAGGCCACAGGTTTCCAGAATCACGCCTCAGTCATGTTCCCAGGCCACAGGGTTCCAGAATCAAACCAATGTCAAGTTCCTAGGCCATGGGTTTCCAGTACCAGGCCGCAGTCATGTTTCCAGGGCACAGGGTTCTACAGTCAAACCTTAGTCATGTTGCCAGTCCACAGGTTTCTGCCATCAAACCTCAGTCAAGTTCCCAGGCCACAGATTTCCAGAATCAAACCGCAGTCATATTCCCAGGTCACATGGTTCCAGAATCAAACCTCAGTCATGTTTGCAGGACCCATGGTTTCCACAATCAAACCACAGTCATGTTCCCAGCACAAAGGTGTCCAGAATCAAACCTCAGTCATGTTCCCAGGGAACAGGGTTCCAGTAACAAACCTCAGTCATGTTGCCAAGCCACAGGTTTCCACCATGAAACCTCAGACATGTTCCCAGGCCAAAGGGTTCCAGAATCAAACCGTTCTCATGTTCCCAGGCCACAGGGTTCCAGAATCACGCCTCTGTCATGTTCCCTGGCCACAGGGTTCCAGAATCAAACCAATGTCAAGTTCCCAGGCCATGGGTTTCAAGTATCAGGTCGCAGTCATGTTTCCAGGACAGAGGGTTCTACAATCAAACCTCAGTCATGTCGCCAGTCCACAGGTTTCTGCCATCAAACCTCAGTCAAGTTCCCAGGCCACAGATTTCCAGAATCAAACCTCAGTCATATTCCCATGACACATGGTTCCAGAATCAAACCTCAGTCATGTTCGCAGGCCACAGGTTTCCACAATCAAAGCACGGTCATGTTCCCAGGACAAAGGTGTCCAGAAGCAAACCTCACTCATGTTCCCAGGGAACAGGGTTCCAGTAACAAACCTCAGTCATGTTGCCAGGCCACAGGTTTCCACCATCAAACCTCAGACATAGTCCCAAGCCACAGGGTTCCAGAATCAAACCTTTCTCATGTTCCCAGGCCACAGGGTTTCAGAATCAGGCTTCAGTCATGTTGCCAGGCCACAGGGTTTCAAAATCCAGCCTCAGTCATTTTGCCAGTCAAGAGTGGTCCACCATCAAACCTCAGTCATGATCCCAGGCCACATGTTTCCACAATGAAACCTCAGTCATTATCCCAGGCCACAGATTTCCAGAATCAAACCGCAGTCATATTCCCAGGTCACATGGTTCCAGAATCAAACCTCAGTCATGTTTGCAGGACCCATGGTTCCACAATCAAACCACAGTCATGTTCCCAGCACAAAGGTGTCCAGAATCAAACCTCAGTCATGTTCCCAGGGAACAGGGTTCCAGAAACAAACCTCAGTCATGTTGCCAAGCCACAGGTTTCCACCATGAAACCTCAGACATGTTCCCAGGCCATAGGGTTCCAGAATCAAACCGTTCTCATGTTCCCAGGCCACAGGGTTCCAGAATCCACTGATGTCATGTTCCCAGGCCACACGATTCCAGAATAAAACCTCAGTCATGTTCCCAGTGCACAGGGTTCCAGAACCAAGCCTCAGTCAGGTTCCCATGGCACAGTATTCCACAATCTAAACAGATGTCATGTTCCCAGGCCACAGGATTCCAGAATCACGCCTCTGTCATGTTCCCTGGCCACAGGGTTCCAGAATCAAACCAATGTCAAGTTCCCAGGCCATGGGTTTCAAGTATCAGGTCGCAGTCATGTTTCCAGGACAGAGGGTTCTACAATCAAACCTCAGTCATGTCGCCAGTCCACAGGTTTCTGCCATCAAACCTCAGTCAAGTTCCCAGGCCACAGATTTCCAGAATCAAACCTCAGTCATATTCCCATGACACATGGTTCCAGAATCAAACCTCAGTCATGTTCGCAGGCCACAGGTTTCCACAATCAAAGCACGGTCATGTTCCCAGGACAAAGGTGTCCAGAAGCAAACCTCACTCATGTTCCCAGGGAACAGGGTTCCAGTAACAAACCTCAGTCATGTTGCCAGGCCACAGGTTTCCACCATCAAACCTCAGACATATTCCCAAGCCACAGGGTTCCAGAATCAAACCTTTCTCATGTTCCCAGGCCACAGGGTTTCAGAATCAGGCTTCAGTCATGTTGCCAGGCCACAGGGTTCCAAAATCCAGCCTCAGTCATTTTGCCAGTCAAGAGTGGTCCACCATCAAACCTCAGTCATGATCCCAGGCCACATGTTTCCACAATGAAACCTCAGTCATTATCCCAGGCCACAGGTTTCCAGAATCAAACCTCAGTCATATTCCCAGGACACATGTTTCCATTATCAAACCTCAGTCATGTTCGCAGGGCACAGGTTTCAACAATCAAACCTCATTCAATTTCCCAGAACACAGGTGTCCAGAATCCAACCTCAGTCATGTTCCCAGGGAACAGGCTTCCAGAAACAAACCTCAGTCATTTTCCCAGGCCACAGGGTTTCAGAATCAAACCACAGTCATGTTCCCAGGCCAGAGGGTTGCACAATCAAACCTCAGTCTTGTTCCCAGGCCACAGGATTCCAGAATCCAACCGATGTCATGTTCCCAGGCCACAGGGTTCCAGATTCAAACCACAGTCATGTTCCCAGGCCAGGGGGTTCCACAATCAAACCTCAGCCATGTTCCCAGGCCACAGGTTTCCAGAAGCAAACCTCAGTCATGTTCCCAGGACACAGGTTTCCAGAGTCAACCCGAGATCATGTTCCCTGGCCACAGTCTTCCAGAATTAAACCTCAGTCATGTTGCCAGGTCAGAGGTTTCCACCATCAAACCTCAGACAAGTTTCCAGGACACAGGGTTCCAGAATCAAACCGTTCTCATGTTCCCTGGCCACAGGGTTCCAGAATCCACCGATGTCATGTTCCCAGGCCACAGGGTTCCAGAATCAATCCTCAGTTATGTTCCCTGGCTACAGGGTTCCAGAATCAAACCTCAGTCATGTTCCCAGTCCACAGGGTTCCAGAACCAAGGCTCAGTCAGGTTACCGGGGCACAGTATTCCACAAACTAAACAGATGTCATGTTCCCAGGCCACATGGTTCCAGAATCAAACCTCACTCATATTCCCAGGCCACAGGTTTCCAGAATCAATCCGATTTCATGTTCCCAGGCAACAGGGTACCAGAATCCAAACCGATGTCATGTTCCCAAGCCACAGGATTCCACAATCTCACATCAGGCATGTTCCCAGGCCAATGGTTTCCAGAATCAAACCTCAGTCATATTCCCAGGCCACATGGTTCCAGATTCAAACCTCAGTCATGTTCCCAGGACCCAGGGTTCCAGAATCAAACCTCAGTCATGTTCCCTGGACACAGGTTTCAAAAATAAAATCCCAGTCATGTTCTCAGGCCACAGGGTACCACAACTAAACCTCAGTCATATTCCCAGGCCAGAGGGTTCCACAATCAAACCTCAGTCCTTTTGCTAGGCCACGGTTCCACCAGCAAGCCTCAGTCATGTTCCCAGGCCAGAGTGTTCCACAATCAAACCTAAGTCATCTTTCCAGGCCACAGGGTTCCACCATCAACCCTCAGTCATGTTGCCTGGTCACAGGTTTCCACCATCAAACCTCAGACAAGTTTCCAGGACACAGGGTTCCAGAATCAAACCGTTCTCATGTTCCCTGGCCAGAGGGTTCCAGAATCCACCGATGTCATGTTCCCAGGCCACAGGGTTCCAGAATCCACCGATGTCATGTTCCCAGGCCACAGGGTTCCAGAATTAATCCTCAGTTATGTTCCCAGGCTACAGGGTTCCGGAATCAAACCTCAGTCATGTTCCCAGGGAACAGGGCTCCAGGAACAAACCTCAGTCATGTTGCCAAGCCACAGGTTTCCACCATCAAACCTCAGACATGTTCCCAGGCCACAGGGTTCCAGAATCAAACCGTTCTCATGTTCCCCGGCCACAGGGTTCCAGAATCCACTGATGTAATGTTCCCAGGCAACAGGGTTCCAGTATCAATCCTCAGTTATATTCCCAGTCTACAGGGTGCCAGAATAAAACCTCAGTCATGTTCCCAGTCCACAGGGTTCCAGAACCAAGCCTCAGTTAGGTTCCCAGGGCACAGTATTCCACAATCTAAACAGATGTCATATTCCCAGGCCCCAGGATTCCAGAATCACGCCTCAGTCATGTTCCCAGGCCACAAGCATCCAGAATTAAACCTCAGTCATGTTGCCAGGCCATAGGGTACCACCATCAAACCTCAGTCATATTGCCAGACCACAGGTTTCCACAATCAAACCGATTTCATGTTCCCAGGCAACAGGGTACCAGAATCCAAACCGATGTCATGTTCCCAGGCCACAGGATTCCACAATCTAACATAAGTCATGTTCCCAGGACAATGCCCTCCAGAATCAAACCACAGTCATATACCCAGGCCACATGGTCCCAGAATCAATCCTCAGTCATGTTCCCAGTCCACAGGATTCCAGAACCAAGCCTTCAGTCAGGTTCCCAGGGCACAGTATTCCACAATCTAAACAGATGTCATGTTCCCAGGCCACAGGTTTCCAGAATCACGCCTCAGTCATGTTCCCAGGCCACAGGGTTCCAGAATCAAACCAATGTCAAGTTCCTAGGCCATGGGTTTCCAGTACCAGGCCGCAGTCATGTTTCCAGGGCACAGGGTTCTACAGTCAAACCTTAGTCATGTTGCCAGTCCACAGGTTTCTGCCATCAAACCTCAGTCAAGTTCCCAGGCCACAGATTTCCAGAATCAAACCGCAGTCATATTCCCAGGTCACATGGTTCCAGAATCAAACCTCAGTCATGTTTGCAGGACCCATGGTTTCCACAATCAAACCACAGTCATGTTCCCAGCACAAAGGTGTCCAGAATCAAACCTCAGTCATGTTCCCAGGGAACAGGGTTCCAGTAACAAACCTCAGTCATGTTGCCAAGCCACAGGTTTCCACCATGAAACCTCAGACATGTTCCCAGGCCAAAGGGTTCCAGAATCAAACCGTTCTCATGTTCCCAGGCCACAGGGTTCCAGAATCACGCCTCTGTCATGTTCCCTGGCCACAGGGTTCCAGAATCAAACCAATGTCAAGTTCCCAGGCCATGGGTTTCAAGTATCAGGTCGCAGTCATGTTTCCAGGACAGAGGGTTCTACAATCAAACCTCAGTCATGTCGCCAGTCCACAGGTTTCTGCCATCAAACCTCAGTCAAGTTCCCAGGCCACAGATTTCCAGAATCAAACATCAGTCATATTCCCATGACACATGGTTCCAGAATCAAACCTCAGTCATGTTTGCAGGCCACAGGTTTCCACAATCAAAGCACGGTCATGTTCCCAGGACAAAGGTGTCCAGAAGCAAACCTCACTCATGTTCCCAGGGAACAGGGTTCCAGTAACAAACCTCAGTCATGTTGCCAGGCCACAGGTTTCCACCATCAAACCTCAGACATATTCCCAAGCCACAGGGTTCCAGAATCAAACCTTTCTCATGTTCCCAGGCCACAGGGTTTCAGAATCAGGCTTCAGTCATGTTGCCAGGCCACAGGGTTCCAAAATCCAGCCTCAGTCATTTTGCCAGTCAAGAGTGGTCCACCATCAAACCTCAGTCATGATCCCAGGCCACATGTTTCCACAATGAAACCTCAGTCATTATCCCAGGCCACAGGTTTCCAGAATCAAACCTCAGTCATATTCCCAGGACACATGTTTCCATTATCAAACCTCAGTCATGTTCGCAGGGCACAGGTTTCAACAATCAAACCTCATTCAATTTCCCAGAACACAGGTGTCCAGAATCCAACCTCAGTCATGTTCCCAGGGAACAGGCTTCCAGAAACAAACCTCAGTCATTTTCCCAGGCCACAGGGTTTCAGAATCAAACCACAGTCATGTTCCCAGGCCAGAGGGTTGCACAATCAAACCTCAGTCTTGTTCCCAGGCCACAGGATTCCAGAATCCAACCGATGTCATGTTCCCAGGCCACAGGGTTCCAGATTCAAACCACAGTCATGTTCCCAGGCCAGGGGGTTCCACAATCAAACCTCAGCCATGTTCCCAGGCCACAGGTTTCCAGAAGCAAACCTCAGTCATGTTCCCAGGACACAGGTTTCCAGAGTCAACCCGAGATCATGTTCCCTGGCCACAGTCTTCCAGAATTAAACCTCAGTCATGTTGCCAGGTCAGAGGTTTCCACCATCAAACCTCAGACAAGTTTCCAGGACACAGGGTTCCAGAATCAAACCGTTCTCATGTTCCCTGGCCACAGGGTTCCAGAATCCACCGATGTCATGTTCCCAGGCCACAGGGTTCCAGAATCAATCCTCAGTTATGTTCCCTGGCTACAGGGTTCCAGAATCAAACCTCAGTCATGTTGCCAGTCCACAGGGTTCCAGAACCAAGGCTCAGTCAGGTTACCGGGGCACAGTATTCCACAAACTAAACAGATGTCATGTTCCCAGGCCACATGGTTCCAGAATCAAACCTCACTCATATTCCCAGGCCACAGGTTTCCAGAATCAATCCGATTTCATGTTCCCAGGCAACAGGGTACCAGAATCCAAACCGATGTCATGTTCCCAAGCCACAGGATTCCACAATCTCACATCAGGCATGTTCCCAGGCCAATGGTTTCCAGAATCAAACCTCAGTCATATTCCCAGGCCACATGGTTCCAGATTCAAACCTCAGTCATGTTCCCAGGACCCAGGGTTCCAGAATCAAACCTCAGTCATGTTCCCTGGACACAGGTTTCAAAAATAAAATCCCAGTCATGTTCTCAGGCCACAGGGTACCACAACTAAACCTCAGTCATATTCCCAGGCCAGAGGGTTCCACAATCAAACCTCAGTCCTTTTGCTAGGCCACGGTTCCACCAGCAAGCCTCAGTCATGTTCCCAGGCCAGAGTGTTCCACAATCAAACCTAAGTCATCTTTCCAGGCCACAGGGTTCCACCATCAACCCTCAGTCATGTTGCCTGGTCACAGGTTTCCACCATCAAACCTCAGACAAGTTTCCAGGACACAGGGTTCCAGAATCAAACCGTTCTCATGTTCCCTGGCCAGAGGGTTCCAGAATCCACCGATGTCATGTTCCCAGGCCACAGGGTTCCAGAATCCACCGATGTCATGTTCCCAGGCCACAGGGTTCCAGAATTAATCCTCAGTTATGTTCCCAGGCTACAGGGTTCCGGAATCAAACCTCAGTCATGTTCCCAGGGAACAGGGTTCCAGGAACAAACCTCAGTCATGTTGCCAAGCCACAGGTTTCCACCATCAAACCTCAGACATGTTCCCAGGCCACAGGGTTCCAGAATCAAACCGTTCTCATGTTCCCCGGCCACAGGGTTCCAGAATCCACTGATGTAATGTTCCCAGGCAACAGGGTTCCAGTATCAATCCTCAGTTATATTCCCAGTCTACAGGGTGCCAGAAAAAAACCTCAGTCATGTTCCCAGTCCACAGGGTTCCAGAACCAAGCCTCAGTTAGGTTCCCAGGGCACAGTATTCCACAATCTAAACAGATGTCATATTCCCAGGCCCCAGGATTCCAGAATCACGCCTCAGTCATGTTCCCAGGCCACAAGCATCCAGAATTAAACCTCAGTCATGTTGCCAGGCCATAGGGTACCACCATCAAACCTCAGTCATATTGCCAGACCACAGGTTTCCACAATCAAACCGATTTCATGTTCCCAGGCAACAGGGTACCAGAATCCAAACCGATGTCATATTCCCAGGCCACAGGATTCCACAATCTAACATAAGTCATGTTCCCAGGACAATGCCCTCCAGAATCAAACCACAGTCATATACCCAGGCCACATGGTCCCAGAATCAATCCTCAGTCATGTTCCCAGTCCACAGGATTCCAGAACCAAGCCTTCAGTCAGGTTCCCAGGGCACAGTATTCCACAATCTAAACAGATGTCATGTTCCCAGGCCACAGGTTTCCAGAATCACGCCTCAGTCATGTTCCCAGGCCACAGGGTTCCAGAATCAAACCAATGTCAAGTTCCTAGGCCATGGGTTTCCAGTACCAGGCCGCAGTCAGGTTTCCAGGGCACAGGGTTCTACAGTCAAACCTCAGTCATGTTGCCAGTCCACAGGTTTCTGCCATCAAACCTCAGTCAAGTTCCCAGGCCACAGATTTCCAGAATCAAACCGCAGTCATATTCCCAGGTCACATGGTTCCAGAATCAAACCTCAGTCATGTTTGCAGGACCCATGGTTCCACAATCAAACCACAGTCATGTTCCCAGCACAAAGGTGTCCAGAATCAAACCTCAGTCATGTTCCCAGGGAACAGGGTTCCAGTAACAAACCTCAGTCATGTTGCCAAGCCACAGGTTTCCACCATGAAACCTCAGACATGTTCCCAGGCCAAAGGGTTCCAGAATCAAACCGTTCTCATGTTCCCAGGCCACAGGGTTCCAGAATCACGCCTCTGTCATGTTCCCTGGCCACAGGGTTCCAGAATCAAACCAATGTCAAGTTCCCAGGCCATGGGTTTCAAGTATCAGGTCGCAGTCATGTTTCCAGGACAGAGGGTTCTACAATCAAACCTCAGTCATGTCGCCAGTCCACAGGTTTCTGCCATCAAACCTCAGTCAAGTTCCCAGGCCACAGATTTCCAGAATCAAACCTCAGTCATATTCCCATGACACATGGTTCCAGAATCAAACCTCAGTCATGTTCGCAGGCCACAGGTTTCCACAATCAAAGCACGGTCATGTTCCCAGGACAAAGGTGTCCAGAAGCAAACCTCACTCATGTTCCCAGGGAACAGGGTTCCAGTAACAAACCTCAGTCATGTTGCCAGGCCACAGGTTTCCACCATCAAACCTCAGACATATTCCCAAGCCACAGGGTTCCAGAATCAAACCTTTCTCATGTTCCCAGGCCACAGGGTTTCAGAATCAGGCTTCAGTCATGTTGCCAGGCCACAGGGTTCCAAAATCCAGCCTCAGTCATTTTGCCAGTCAAGAGTGGTCCACCATCAAACCTCAGTCATGATCCCAGGCCACATGTTTCCACAATGAAACCTCAGTCATTATCCCAGGCCACAGGTTTCCAGAATCAAACCTCAGTCATATTCCCAGGACACATGTTTCCATTATCAAACCTCAGTCATGTTCGCAGGGCACAGGTTTCAACAATCAAACCTCATTCAATTTCCCAGAACACAGGTGTCCAGAATCCAACCTCAGTCATGTTCCCAGGGAACAGGCTTCCAGAAACAAACCTCAGTCATTTTCCCAGGCCACAGGGTTTCAGAATCAAACCACAGTCATGTTCCCAGGCCAGAGGGTTGCACAATCAAACCTCAGTCTTGTTCCCAGGCCACAGGATTCCAGAATCCAACCGATGTCATGTTCCCAGGCCACAGGGTTCCAGATTCAAACCACAGTCATGTTCCCAGGCCAGGGGGTTCCACAATCAAACCTCAGCCATGTTCCCAGGCCACAGGTTTCCAGAAGCAAACCTCAGTCATGTTCCCAGGACACAGGTTTCCAGAGTCAACCCGAGATCATGTTCCCTGGCCACAGTCTTCCAGAATTAAACCTCAGTCATGTTGCCAGGTCAGAGGTTTCCACCATCAAACCTCAGACAAGTTTCCAGGACACAGGGTTCCAGAATCAAACCGTTCTCATGTTCCCTGGCCACAGGGTTCCAGAATCCACCGATGTCATGTTCCCAGGCCACAGGGTTCCAGAATCAATCCTCAGTTATGTTCCCTGGCTACAGGGTTCCAGAATCAAACCTCAGTCATGTTCCCAGTCCACAGGGTTCAGGAACCAAGGCTCAGTCAGGTTACCGGGGCACAGTATTCCACAAACTAAACAGATGTCATGTTCCCAGGCCACATGGTTCCAGAATCAAACCTCACTCATATTCCCAGGCCACAGGTTTCCAGAATCAATCCGATTTCATGTTCCCAGGCAACAGGGTACCAGAATCCAAACCGATGTCATGTTCCCAAGCCACAGGATTCCACAATCTCACATCAGGCATGTTCCCAGGCCAATGGTTTCCAGAATCAAACCTCAGTCATATTCCCAGGCCACATGGTTCCAGATTCAAACCTCAGTCATGTTCCCAGGACCCAGGGTTCCAGAATCAAACCTCAGTCATGTTCCCTGGACACAGGTTTCAAAAATAAAATCCCAGTCATGTTCTCAGGCCACAGGGTACCACAACTAAACCTCAGTCATATTCCCAGGCCAGAGGGTTCCACAATCAAACCTCAGTCCTTTTGCTAGGCCACGGTTCCACCAGCAAGCCTCAGTCATGTTCCCAGGCCAGAGTGTTCCACAATCAAACCTAAGTCATCTTTCCAGGCCACAGGGTTCCACCATCAACCCTCAGTCATGTTGCCTGGTCACAGGTTTCCACCATCAAACCTCAGACAAGTTTCCAGGACACAGGGTTCCAGAATCAAACCGTTCTCATGTTCCCTGGCCAGAGGGTTCCAGAATCCACCGATGTCATGTTCCCAGGCCACAGGGTTCCAGAATCCACCGATGTCATGTTCCCAGGCCACAGGGTTCCAGAATTAATCCTCAGTTATGTTCCCAGGCTACAGGGTTCCGGAATCAAACCTCAGTCATGTTCCCAGGGAACAGGGCTCCAGGAACAAACCTCAGTCATGTTGCCAAGCCACAGGTTTCCACCATCAAACCTCAGACATGTTCCCAGGCCACAGGGTTCCAGAATCAAACCGTTCTCATGTTCCCCGGCCACAGGGTTCCAGAATCCACTGATGTAATGTTCCCAGGCAACAGGGTTCCAGTATCAATCCTCAGTTATATTCCCAGTCTACAGGGTGCCAGAATAAAACCTCAGTCATGTTCCCAGTCCACAGGGTTCCAGAACCAAGCCTCAGTTAGGTTCCCAGGGCACAGTATTCCACAATCTAAACAGATGTCATATTCCCAGGCCCCAGGATTCCAGAATCACGCCTCAGTCATGTTCCCAGGCCACAAGCATCCAGAATTAAACCTCAGTCATGTTGCCAGGCCATAGGGTACCACCATCAAACCTCAGTCATATTGCCAGACCACAGGTTTCCACAATCAAACCGATTTCATGTTCCCAGGCAACAGGGTACCAGAATCCAAACCGATGTCATGTTCCCAGGCCACAGGATTCCACAATCTAACATAAGTCATGTTCCCAGGACAATGCCCTCCAGAATCAAACCACAGTCATATACCCAGGCCACATGGTCCCAGAATCAATCCTCAGTCATGTTCCCAGTCCACAGGATTCCAGAACCAAGCCTTCAGTCAGGTTCCCAGGGCACAGTATTCCACAATCTAAACAGATGTCATGTTCCCAGGCCACAGGTTTCCAGAATCACGCCTCAGTCATGTTCCCAGGCCACAGGGTTCCAGAATCAAACCAATGTCAAGTTCCTAGGCCATGGGTTTCCAGTACCAGGCCGCAGTCATGTTTCCAGGGCACAGGGTTCTACAGTCAAACCTTAGTCATGTTGCCAGTCCACAGGTTTCTGCCATCAAACCTCAGTCAAGTTCCCAGGCCACAGATTTCCAGAATCAAACCGCAGTCATATTCCCAGGTCACATGGTTCCAGAATCAAACCTCAGTCATGTTTGCAGGACCCATGGTTTCCACAATCAAACCACAGTCATGTTCCCAGCACAAAGGTGTCCAGAATCAAACCTCAGTCATGTTCCCAGGGAACAGGGTTCCAGTAACAAACCTCAGTCATGTTGCCAAGCCACAGGTTTCCACCATGAAACCTCAGACATGTTCCCAGGCCAAAGGGTTCCAGAATCAAACCGTTCTCATGTTCCCAGGCCACAGGGTTCCAGAATCACGCCTCTGTCATGTTCCCTGGCCACAGGGTTCCAGAATCAAACCAATGTCAAGTTCCCAGGCCATGGGTTTCAAGTATCAGGTCGCAGTCATGTTTCCAGGACAGAGGGTTCTACAATCAAACCTCAGTCATGTCGCCAGTCCACAGGTTTCTGCCATCAAACCTCAGTCAAGTTCCCAGGCCACAGATTTCCAGAATCAAACATCAGTCATATTCCCATGACACATGGTTCCAGAATCAAACCTCAGTCATGTTTGCAGGCCACAGGTTTCCACAATCAAAGCACGGTCATGTTCCCAGGACAAAGGTGTCCAGAAGCAAACCTCACTCATGTTCCCAGGGAACAGGGTTCCAGTAACAAACCTCAGTCATGTTGCCAGGCCACAGGTTTCCACCATCAAACCTCAGACATATTCCCAAGCCACAGGGTTCCAGAATCAAACCTTTCTCATGTTCCCAGGCCACAGGGTTTCAGAATCAGGCTTCAGTCATGTTGCCAGGCCACAGGGTTCCAAAATCCAGCCTCAGTCATTTTGCCAGTCAAGAGTGGTCCACCATCAAACCTCAGTCATGATCCCAGGCCACATGTTTCCACAATGAAACCTCAGTCATTATCCCAGGCCACAGGTTTCCAGAATCAAACCTCAGTCATATTCCCAGGACACATGTTTCCATTATCAAACCTCAGTCATGTTCGCAGGGCACAGGTTTCAACAATCAAACCTCATTCAATTTCCCAGAACACAGGTGTCCAGAATCCAACCTCAGTCATGTTCCCAGGGAACAGGCTTCCAGAAACAAACCTCAGTCATTTTCCCAGGCCACAGGGTTTCAGAATCAAACCACAGTCATGTTCCCAGGCCAGAGGGTTGCACAATCAAACCTCAGTCTTGTTCCCAGGCCACAGGATTCCAGAATCCAACCGATGTCATGTTCCCAGGCCACAGGGTTCCAGATTCAAACCACAGTCATGTTCCCAGGCCAGGGGGTTCCACAATCAAACCTCAGCCATGTTCCCAGGCCACAGGTTTCCAGAAGCAAACCTCAGTCATGTTCCCAGGACACAGGTTTCCAGAGTCAACCCGAGATCATGTTCCCTGGCCACAGTCTTCCAGAATTAAACCTCAGTCATGTTGCCAGGTCAGAGGTTTCCACCATCAAACCTCAGACAAGTTTCCAGGACACAGGGTTCCAGAATCAAACCGTTCTCATGTTCCCTGGCCACAGGGTTCCAGAATCCACCGATGTCATGTTCCCAGGCCACAGGGTTCCAGAATCAATCCTCAGTTATGTTCCCTGGCTACAGGGTTCCAGAATCAAACCTCAGTCATGTTGCCAGTCCACAGGGTTCCAGAACCAAGGCTCAGTCAGGTTACCGGGGCACAGTATTCCACAAACTAAACAGATGTCATGTTCCCAGGCCACATGGTTCCAGAATCAAACCTCACTCATATTCCCAGGCCACAGGTTTCCAGAATCAATCCGATTTCATGTTCCCAGGCAACAGGGTACCAGAATCCAAACCGATGTCATGTTCCCAAGCCACAGGATTCCACAATCTCACATCAGGCATGTTCCCAGGCCAATGGTTTCCAGAATCAAACCTCAGTCATATTCCCAGGCCACATGGTTCCAGATTCAAACCTCAGTCATGTTCCCAGGACCCAGGGTTCCAGAATCAAACCTCAGTCATGTTCCCTGGACACAGGTTTCAAAAATAAAATCCCAGTCATGTTCTCAGGCCACAGGGTACCACAACTAAACCTCAGTCATATTCCCAGGCCAGAGGGTTCCACAATCAAACCTCAGTCCTTTTGCTAGGCCACGGTTCCACCAGCAAGCCTCAGTCATGTTCCCAGGCCAGAGTGTTCCACAATCAAACCTAAGTCATCTTTCCAGGCCACAGGGTTCCACCATCAACCCTCAGTCATGTTGCCTGGTCACAGGTTTCCACCATCAAACCTCAGACAAGTTTCCAGGACACAGGGTTCCAGAATCAAACCGTTCTCATGTTCCCTGGCCAGAGGGTTCCAGAATCCACCGATGTCATGTTCCCAGGCCACAGGGTTCCAGAATCCACCGATGTCATGTTCCCAGGCCACAGGGTTCCAGAATTAATCCTCAGTTATGTTCCCAGGCTACAGGGTTCCGGAATCAAACCTCAGTCATGTTCCCAGGGAACAGGGTTCCAGGAACAAACCTCAGTCATGTTGCCAAGCCACAGGTTTCCACCATCAAACCTCAGACATGTTCCCAGGCCACAGGGTTCCAGAATCAAACCGTTCTCATGTTCCCCGGCCACAGGGTTCCAGAATCCACTGATGTAATGTTCCCAGGCAACAGGGTTCCAGTATCAATCCTCAGTTATATTCCCAGTCTACAGGGTGCCAGAAAAAAACCTCAGTCATGTTCCCAGTCCACAGGGTTCCAGAACCAAGCCTCAGTTAGGTTCCCAGGGCACAGTATTCCACAATCTAAACAGATGTCATATTCCCAGGCCCCAGGATTCCAGAATCACGCCTCAGTCATGTTCCCAGGCCACAAGCATCCAGAATTAAACCTCAGTCATGTTGCCAGGCCATAGGGTACCACCATCAAACCTCAGTCATATTGCCAGACCACAGGTTTCCACAATCAAACCGATTTCATGTTCCCAGGCAACAGGGTACCAGAATCCAAACCGATGTCATATTCCCAGGCCACAGGATTCCACAATCTAACATAAGTCATGTTCCCAGGACAATGCCCTCCAGAATCAAACCACAGTCATATACCCAGGCCACATGGTCCCAGAATCAATCCTCAGTCATGTTCCCAGTCCACAGGATTCCAGAACCAAGCCTTCAGTCAGGTTCCCAGGGCACAGTATTCCACAATCTAAACAGATGTCATGTTCCCAGGCCACAGGTTTCCAGAATCACGCCTCAGTCATGTTCCCAGGCCACAGGGTTCCAGAATCAAACCAATGTCAAGTTCCTAGGCCATGGGTTTCCAGTACCAGGCCGCAGTCAGGTTTCCAGGGCACAGGGTTCTACAGTCAAACCTCAGTCATGTTGCCAGTCCACAGGTTTCTGCCATCAAACCTCAGTCAAGTTCCCAGGCCACAGATTTCCAGAATCAAACCGCAGTCATATTCCCAGGTCACATGGTTCCAGAATCAAACCTCAGTCATGTTTGCAGGACCCATGGTTCCACAATCAAACCACAGTCATGTTCCCAGCACAAAGGTGTCCAGAATCAAACCTCAGTCATGTTCCCAGGGAACACGGTTCCAGTAACAAACCTCAGTCATGTTGCCAAGCCACAGGTTTCCACCATGAAACCTCAGACATGTTCCCAGGCCAAAGGGTTCCAGAATCAAACCGTTCTCATGTTCCCAGGCCACAGGGTTCCAGAATCACGCCTCTGTCATGTTCCCTGGCCACAGGGTTCCAGAATCAAACCAATGTCAAGTTCCCAGGCCATGGGTTTCAAGTATCAGGTCGCAGTCATGTTTCCAGGACAGAGGGTTCTACAATCAAACCTCAGTCATGTCGCCAGTCCACAGGTTTCTGCCATCAAACCTCAGTCAAGTTCCCAGGCCACAGATTTCCAGAATCAAACCTCAGTCATATTCCCATGACACATGGTTCCAGAATCAAACCTCAGTCATGTTCGCAGGCCACAGGTTTCCACAATCAAAGCACGGTCATGTTCCCAGGACAAAGGTGTCCAGAAGCAAACCTCACTCATGTTCCCAGGGAACAGGGTTCCAGTAACAAACCTCAGTCATGTTGCCAGGCCACAGGTTTCCACCATCAAACCTCAGACATATTCCCAAGCCACAGGGTTCCAGAATCAAACCTTTCTCATGTTCCCAGGCCACAGGGTTTCAGAATCAGGCTTCAGTCATGTTGCCAGGCCACAGGGTTTCAAAATCCAGTCTCAGTCATTTTGCCAGTCAAGAGTGGTCCACCATCAAACCTCAGTCATGATCCCAGGCCACATGTTTCCACAATGAAACCTCAGTCATTATCCCAGGCCACAGGTTTCCAGAATCAAACCTCAGTCATATTCCCAGGACACATGTTTCCATTATCAAACCTCAGTCATGTTCGCAGGGCACAGGTTTCAACAATCAAACCTCATTCAATTTCCCAGAACACAGGTGTCCAGAATCCAACCTCAGTCATGTTCCCAGGGAACAGGCTTCCAGAAACAAACCTCAGTCATTTTCCCAGGCCACAGGGTTTCAGAATCAAACCACAGTCATGTTCCCAGGCCAGAGGGTTGCACAATCAAACCTCAGTCTTGTTCCCAGGCCACAGGATTCCAGAATCCAACCGATGTCATGTTCCCAGGCCACAGGGTTCCAGATTCAAACCACAGTCATGTTCCCAGGCCAGGGGGTTCCACAATCAAACCTCAGCCATGTTCCCAGGCCACAGGTTTCCAGAAGCAAACCTCAGTCATGTTCCCAGGACACAGGTTTCCAGAGTCAACCCGAGATCATGTTCCCTGGCCACAGTCTTCCAGAATTAAACCTCAGTCATGTTGCCAGGTCAGAGGTTTCCACCATCAAACCTCAGACAAGTTTCCAGGACACAGGGTTCCAGAATCAAACCGTTCTCATGTTCCCTGGCCACAGGGTTCCAGAATCCACCGATGTCATGTTCCCAGGCCACAGGGTTCCAGAATCAATCCTCAGTTATGTTCCCTGGCTACAGGGTTCCAGAATCAAACCTCAGTCATGTTCCCAGTCCACAGGGTTCAGGAACCAAGGCTCAGTCAGGTTACCGGGGCACAGTATTCCACAAACTAAACAGATGTCATGTTCCCAGGCCACATGGTTCCAGAATCAAACCTCACTCATATTCCCAGGCCACAGGTTTCCAGAATCAATCCGATTTCATGTTCCCAGGCAACAGGGTACCAGAATCCAAACCGATGTCATGTTCCCAAGCCACAGGATTCCACAATCTCACATCAGGCATGTTCCCAGGCCAATGGTTTCCAGAATCAAACCTCAGTCATATTCCCAGGCCACATGGTTCCAGATTCAAACCTCAGTCATGTTCCCAGGACCCAGGGTTCCAGAATCAAACCTCAGTCATGTTCCCTGGACACAGGTTTCAAAAATAAAATCCCAGTCATGTTCTCAGGCCACAGGGTACCACAACTAAACCTCAGTCATATTCCCAGGCCAGAGGGTTCCACAATCAAACCTCAGTCCTTTTGCTAGGCCACGGTTCCACCAGCAAGCCTCAGTCATGTTCCCAGGCCAGAGTGTTCCACAATCAAACCTAAGTCATCTTTCCAGGCCACAGGGTTCCACCATCAACCCTCAGTCATGTTGCCTGGTCACAGGTTTCCACCATCAAACCTCAGACAAGTTTCCAGGACACAGGGTTCCAGAATCAAACCGTTCTCATGTTCCCTGGCCAGAGGGTTCCAGAATCCACCGATGTCATGTTCCCAGGCCACAGGGTTCCAGAATCCACCGATGTCATGTTCCCAGGCCACAGGGTTCCAGAATTAATCCTCAGTTATGTTCCCAGGCTACAGGGTTCCGGAATCAAACCTCAGTCATGTTCCCAGGGAACAGGGTTCCAGGAACAAACCTCAGTCATGTTGCCAAGCCACAGGTTTCCACCATCAAACCTCAGACATGTTCCCAGGCCACAGGGTTCCAGAATCAAACCGTTCTCATGTTCCCCGGCCACAGGGTTCCAGAATCCACTGATGTAATGTTCCCAGGCAACAGGGTTCCAGTATCAATCCTCAGTTATATTCCCAGTCTACAGGGTGCCAGAATAAAACCTCAGTCATGTTCCCAGTCCACAGGGTTCCAGAACCAAGCCTCAGTTAGGTTCCCAGGGCACAGTATTCCACAATCTAAACAGATGTCATATTCCCAGGCCCCAGGATTCCAGAATCACGCCTCAGTCATGTTCCCAGGCCACAAGCATCCAGAATTAAACCTCAGTCATGTTGCCAGGCCATAGGGTACCACCATCAAACCTCAGTCATATTGCCAGACCACAGGTTTCCACAATCAAACCGATTTCATGTTCCCAGGCAACAGGGTACCAGAATCCAAACCGATGTCATATTCCCAGGCCACAGGATTCCACAATCTAACATAAGTCATGTTCCCAGGACAATGCCCTCCAGAATCAAACCACAGTCATATACCCAGGCCACATGGTCCCAGAATCAATCCTCAGTCATGTTCCCAGTCCACAGGATTCCAGAACCAAGCCTTCAGTCAGGTTCCCAGGGCACAGTATTCCACAATCTAAACAGATGTCATGTTCCCAGGCCACAGGTTTCCAGAATCACGCCTCAGTCATGTTCCCAGGCCACAGGGTTCCAGAATCAAACCAATGTCAAGTTCCTAGGCCATGGGTTTCCAGTACCAGGCCGCAGTCATGTTTCCAGGGCACAGGGTTCTACAGTCAAACCTCAGTCATGTTGCCAGTCCACAGGTTTCTGCCATCAAACCTCAGTCAAGTTCCCAGGCCACAGATTTCCAGAATCAAACCGCAGTCATATTCCCAGGTCACATGGTTCCAGAATCAAACCTCAGTCATGTTTGCAGGACCCATGGTTCCACAATCAAACCACAGTCATGTTCCCAGCACAAAGGTGTCCAGAATCAAACCTCAGTCATGTTCCCAGGGAACAGGGTTCCAGTAACAAACCTCAGTCATGTTGCCAAGCCACAGGTTTCCACCATGAAACCTCAGACATGTTCCCAGGCCAAAGGATTCCAGAATCAAACCGTTCTCATGTTCCCAGGCCACAGGGTTCCAGAATCACGCCTCTGTCATGTTCCCTGGCCACAGGGTTCCAGAATCAAACCAATGTCAAGTTCCCAGGCCATGGGTTTCAAGTATCAGGTCGCAGTCATGTTTCCAGGACAGAGGGTTCTACAATCAAACCTCAGTCATGTCGCCAGTCCACAGGTTTCTGCCATCAAACCTCAGTCAAGTTCCCAGGCCACAGATTTCCAGAATCAAACCTCAGTCATATTGCCATGACACATGGTTCCAGAATCAAACCTCAGTCATGTTCGCAGGCCACAGGTTTCCACAATCAAAGCACGGTCATGTTCCCAGGACAAAGGTGTCCAGAAGCAAACCTCACTCATGTTCCCAGGGAACAGGGTTCCAGTAACAAACCTCAGTCATGTTGCCAGGCCACAGGTTTCCACCATCAAACCTCAGACATAGTCCCAAGCCACAGGGTTCCAGAATCAAACCTTTCTCATGTTCCCAGGCCACAGGGTTTCAGAATCAGGCTTCAGTCATGTTGCCAGGCCACAGGGTTCCAAAATCCAGCCTCAGTCATTTTGCCAGTCAAGAGTGGTCCACCATCAAACCTCAGTCATGATCCCAGGCCACATGTTTCCACAATGAAACCTCAGTCATTATCCCAGGCCACAGGTTTCCAGAATCAAACCTCAGTCATATTCCCAGGACACATGTTTCCATTATCAAACCTCAGTCATGTTCGCAGGGCACAGGTTTCAACAATCAAACCTCATTCAATTTCCCAGTACACAGGTGTCCAGAATCCAACCTCAGTCATGTTCCCAGGGAACAGGCTTCCAGAAACAAACCTCAGTCATTTTCCCAGGCCACAGGGTTTCAGAATCAAACCACAGTCATGTTCCCAGGCCAGAGGGTTGCACAATCAAACCTCAGTCTTGTTCCCAGGCCACAGGATTCCAGAATCCAACCGATGTCATGTTCCCAGGCCACAGGGTTCCAGATTCAAACCACAGTCATGTTCCCAGGCCAGGGGGTTCCACAATCAAACCTCAGCCATGTTCCCAGGCCACAGGTTTCCAGAAGCAAACCTCAGTCATGTTCCCAGGACACAGGTTTCCAGAGTCAACCCGAGATCATGTTCCCTGGCCACAGTCTTCCAGAATTAAACCTCAGTCATGTTGCCAGGTCAGAGGTTTCCACCATCAAACCTCAGACAAGTTTCCAGGACACAGGGTTCCAGAATCAAACCGTTCTCATGTTCCCTGGCCACAGGGTTCCAGAATCCACCGATGTCATGTTCCCAGGCCACAGGGTTCCAGAATCAATCCTCAGTTATGTTCCCTGGCTACAGGGTTCCAGAATCAAACCTCAGTCATGTTCCCAGTCCACAGGGTTCCAGAACCAAGGCTCAGTCAGGTTACCGGGGCACAGTATTCCACAAACTAAACAGATGTCATGTTCCCAGGCCACATGGTTCCAGAATCAAACCTCACTCATATTCCCAGGCCACAGGTTTCCAGAATCAATCCGATTTCATGTTCCCAGGCAACAGGGTACCAGAATCCAAACCGATGTCATGTTCCCAAGCCACAGGATTCCACAATCTCACATCAGGCATGTTCCCAGGCCAATGGTTTCCAGAATCAAACCTCAGTCATATTCCCAGGCCACATGGTTCCAGATTCAAACCTCAGTCATGTTCCCAGGACCCAGGGTTCCAGAATCAAACCTCAGTCATGTTCCCTGGACACAGGTTTCAAAAATAAAATCCCAGTCATGTTCTCAGGCCACAGGGTACCACAACTAAACCTCAGTCATATTCCCAGGCCAGAGGGTTCCACAATCAAACCTCAGTCCTTTTGCTAGGCCACGGTTCCACCAGCAAGCCTCAGTCATGTTCCCAGGCCAGAGTGTTCCACAATCAAACCTAAGTCAACTTTCCAGGCCACAGGGTTCCACCATCAACCCTCAGTCATGTTGCCTGGTCACAGGTTTCCACCATCAAACCTCAGACAAGTTTCCAGGACACAGGGTTCCAGAATCAAACCGTTCTCATGTTCCCTGGCCAGAGGGTTCCAGAATCCACCGATGTCATGTTCCCAGGCCACAGGGTTCCAGAATCCACCGATGTCATGTTCCCAGGCCACAGGGTTCCAGAATTAATCCTCAGTTATGTTCCCAGGCTACAGGGTTCCGGAATCAAACCTCAGTCATGTTCCCAGGGAACAGGGTTCCAGGAACAAACCTCAGTCATGTTGCCAAGCCACAGGTTTCCACCATCAAACCTCAGACATGTTCCCAGGCCACAGGGTTCCAGAATCAAACCGTTCTCATGTTCCCCGGCCACAGGGTTCCAGAATCCACTGATGTAATGTTCCCAGGCAACAGGGTTCCAGTATCAATCCTCAGTTATATTCCCAGTCTACAGGGTGCCAGAATAAAACCTCAGTCATGTTCCCAGTCCACAGGGTTCCAGAACCAAGCCTCAGTTAGGTTCCCAGGGCACAGTATTCCACAATCTAAACAGATGTCATATTCCCAGGCCCCAGGATTCCAGAATCACGCCTCAGTCATGTTCCCAGGCCACAAGCATCCAGAATTAAACCTCAGTCATGTTGCCAGGCCATAGGGTACCACCATCAAACCTCAGTCATATTGCCAGACCACAGGTTTCCACAATCAAACCGATTTCATGTTCCCAGGCAACAGGGTACCAGAATCCAAACCGATGTCATATTCCCAGGCCACAGGATTCCACAATCTAACATAAGTCATGTTCCTAGGACAATGCCCTCCAGAATCAAACCACAGTCATATACCCAGGCCACATGGTCCCAGAATCAATCCTCAGTCATGTTCCCAGTCCACAGGATTCCAGAACCAAGCCTTCAGTCAGGTTCCCAGGGCACAGTATTCCACAATCTAAACAGATGTCATGTTCCCAGGCCACAGGTTTCCAGAATCACGCCTCAGTCATGTTCCCAGGCCACAGGGTTCCAGAATCAAACCAATGTCAAGTTCCTAGGCCATGGGTTTCCAGTACCAGGCCGCAGTCATGTTTCCAGGGCACAGGGTTCTACAGTCAAACCTTAGTCATGTTGCCAGTCCACAGGTTTCTGCCATCAAACCTCAGTCAAGTTCCCAGGCCACAGATTTCCAGAATCAAACCGCAGTCATATTCCCAGGTCACATGGTTCCAGAATCAAACCTCAGTCATGTTTGCAGGACCCATGGTTTCCACAATCAAACCACAGTCATGTTCCCAGCACAAAGGTGTCCAGAATCAAACCTCAGTCATGTTCCCAGGGAACAGGGTTCCAGTAACAAACCTCAGTCATGTTGCCAAGCCACAGGTTTCCACCATGAAACCTCAGACATGTTCCCAGGCCAAAGGGTTCCAGAATCAAACCGTTCTCATGTTCCCAGGCCACAGGGTTCCAGAATCACGCCTCTGTCATGTTCCCTGGCCACAGGGTTCCAGAATCAAACCAATGTCAAGTTCCCAGGCCATGGGTTTCAAGTATCAGGTCGCAGTCATGTTTCCAGGACAGAGGGTTCTACAATCAAACCTCAGTCATGTCGCCAGTCCACAGGTTTCTGCCATCAAACCTCAGTCAAGTTCCCAGGCCACAGATTTCCAGAATCAAACCTCAGTCATATTCCCATGACACATGGTTCCAGAATCAAACCTCAGTCATGTTCGCAGGCCACAGGTTTCCACAATCAAAGCACGGTCATGTTCCCAGGACAAAGGTGTCCAGAAGCAAACCTCACTCATGTTCCCAGGGAACAGGGTTCCAGTAACAAACCTCAGTCATGTTGCCAGGCCACAGGTTTCCACCATCAAACCTCAGACATAGTCCCAAGCCACAGGGTTCCAGAATCAAACCGTTCTCATGTTCCCAGGCCACAGGGTTCCAGAATCACGCCTCTGTCATGTTCCCTGGGCACAGGCTTCCAGAATCAAACCAATGTCAAGTTCCCAGGCCATGGGTTTCAAGTATCAGGTCGCAGTCATGTTTCCAGGACAGAGGGTTCTACAATCAAACCTCAGTCATGTCGCCAGTCCACAGGTTTCTGCCATCAAACCTCAGTCAAGTTCCCAGGCCACAGATTTCCAGAATCAAACCTCAGTCATATTCCCAGGACACATGGTTCCAGAATCAAACCTCAGTCATGTTCGCAGGCCACAGGTTTCCACAATCAAAGCACAGTCATGTTCCCAGGACAAAGGTGTCCAGAAGCAAACCTCACTCATGTTCCCAGGGAACAGGGTTCCAGTAACAAACCTCAGTCATGTTGCCAGGCCACAGGTTTCCACCATCAAACCTCAGACATATTCCCAAGCCACAGGGTTCCAGAATCAAACCTTTCTCATGTTCCCAGGCCACAGGGTTTCAGAATCAGGCTTCAGTCATGTTGCCAGGCCACAGGGTTTCAAAATCCAGCCTCAGTCATTTTGCCAGTCAAGAGTGGTCCACCATCAAACCTCAGTCATGATCCCAGGCCACATGTTTCCACAATGAAACCTCAGTCATTATCCCAGGCCACAGATTTCCAGAATCAAACCGCAGTCATATTCCCAGGTCACATGGTTCCAGAATCAAACCTCAGTCATGTTTGCAGGACCCATGGTTCCACAATCAAACCACAGTCATGTTCCCAGCACAAAGGTGTCCAGAATCAAACCTCAGTCATGTTCCCAGGGAACAGGGTTCCAGTAACAAACCTCAGTCATGTTGCCAAGCCACAGGTTTCCACCATGAAACCTCAGACATGTTCCCAGGCCATAGGGTTCCAGAATCAAACCGTTCTCATGTTCCCAGGCCACAGGGTTCCAGAATCCACTGATGTCATGTTCCCAGGCCACAGGATTCCAGAATAAAACCTCAGTCATGTTCCCAGTGCACAGGGTTCCAGAACCAAGCCTCAGTCAGGTTCCCATGGCACAGTATTCCACAATCTAAACAGATGTCATGTTCCCAGGCCACAGGATTCCAGAATCACGCCTCTGTCATGTTCCCTGGCCACAGGGTTCCAGAATCAAACCAATGTCAAGTTCCCAGGCCATGGGTTTCAAGTATCAGGTCGCAGTCATGTTTCCAGGACAGAGGGTTCTACAATCAAACCTCAGTCATGTCGCCAGTCCACAGGTTTCTGCCATCAAACCTCAGTCAAGTTCCCAGGCCACAGATTTCCAGAATCAAACCTCAGTCATATTCCCATGACACATGGTTCCAGAATCAAACCTCAGTCATGTTCGCAGGCCACAGGTTTCCACAATCAAAGCACGGTCATGTTCCCAGGACAAAGGTGTCCAGAAGCAAACCTCACTCATGTTCCCAGGGAACAGGGTTCCAGTAACAAACCTCAGTCATGTTGCCAGGCCACAGGTTTCCACCATCAAACCTCAGACATATTCCCAAGCCACAGGGTTCCAGAATCAAACCTTTCTCATGTTCCCAGGCCACAGGGTTTCAGAATCAGGCTTCAGTCATGTTGCCAGGCCACAGGGTTCCAAAATCCAGCCTCAGTCATTTTGCCAGTCAAGAGTGGTCCACCATCAAACCTCAGTCATGATCCCAGGCCACATGTTTCCACAATGAAACCTCAGTCATTATCCCAGGCCACAGGTTTCCAGAATCAAACCTCAGTCATATTCCCAGGACACATGTTTCCATTATCAAACCTCAGTCATGTTCGCAGGGCACAGGTTTCAACAATCAAACCTCATTCAATTTCCCAGAACACAGGTGTCCAGAATCCAACCTCAGTCATGTTCCCAGGGAACAGGCTTCCAGAAACAAACCTCAGTCATTTTCCCAGGCCACAGGGTTTCAGAATCAAACCACAGTCATGTTCCCAGGCCAGGGGGTTGCACAATCAAACCTCAGTCTTGTTCCCAGGCCACAGGATTCCAGAATCCAACCGATGTCATGTTCCCAGGCCACAGGGTTCCAGATTCAAACCACAGTCATGTTCCCAGGCCAGGGGATTCCACAATCAAACCTCAGCCATGTTCCCAGGCCACAGGTTTCCAGAAGCAAACCTCAGTCATGTTCCCAGGACACAGGTTTCCAGAGTCAACCCGAGATCATGTTCCCTGGCCACAGTCTTCCAGAATTAAACCTCAGTCATGTTGCCAGGTCAGAGGTTTCCACCATCAAACCTCAGACAAGTTTCCAGGACACAGGGTTCCAGAATCAAACCGTTCTCATGTTCCCTGGCCACAGGGTTCCAGAATCCACCGATGTCATGTTCCCAGGCCACAGGGTTCCAGAATCAATCCTCAGTTATGTTCCCTGGCTACAGGGTTCCAGAATCAAACCTCAGTCATGTTGCCAGTCCACAGGGTTCCAGAACCAAGGCTCAGTCAGGTTACCGTGGCACAGTATTCCACAAACTAAACAGATGTCATGTTCCCAGGCCACATGGTTCCAGAATCAAACCTCACTCATATTTCCAGGCCACAGGTTTCCAGAATCAATCCGATTTCATGTTCCCAGGCAACAGGGTACCAGAATCCAAACCGATGTCATGTTCCCAAGCCACAGGATTCCACAATCTCACATCAGGCATGTTCCCAGGCCAATGGTTTCCAGAATCAAACCTCAGTCATATTCCCAGGCCACATGGTTCCAGATTCAAACCTCAGTCATGTTCCCAGGACCCAGGGTTCCAGAATCAAACCTCAGTCATGTTCCCTGGACACAGGTTTCAAAAATAAAATCCCAGTCATGTTCTCAGGCCACAGGGTACCACAACTAAACCTCAGTCATATTCCCAGGCCAGAGGGTTCCACAATCAAACCTCAGTCCTTTTGCTAGGCCACGGTTCCACCAGCAAGCCTCAGTCATGTTCCCAGGCCAGAGTGTTCCACAATCAAACCTAAGTCATCTTTCCAGGCCACAGGGTTCCACCATCAACCCTCAGTCATGTTGCCTGGTCACAGGTTTCCACCATCAAACCTCAGACAAGTTTCCAGGACACAGGGTTCCAGAATCAAACCGTTCTCATGTTCCCTGGCCAGAGGGTTCCAGAATCCACCGATGTCATGTTCCCAGGCCACAGGGTTCCAGAATCCACCGATGTCATGTTCCCAGGCCACAGGGTTCCAGAATTAATCCTCAGTTATGTTCCCAGGCTACAGGGTTCCGGAATCAAACCTCAGTCATGTTCCCAGGGAACAGGGCTCCAGGAACAAACCTCAGTCATGTTGCCAAGCCACAGGTTTCCACCATCAAACCTCAGACATGTTCCCAGGCCACAGGGTTCCAGAATCAAACCGTTCTCATGTTCCCCGGCCACAGGGTTCCAGAATCCACTGATGTAATGTTCCCAGGCAACAGGGTTCCAGTATCAATCCTCAGTTATATTCCCAGTCTACAGGGTGCCAGAATAAAACCTCAGTCATGTTCCCAGTCCACAGGGTTCCAGAACCAAGCCTCAGTTAGGTTCCCAGGGCACAGTATTCCACAATCTAAACAGATGTCATATTCCCAGGCCCCAGGATTCCAGAATCACGCCTCAGTCATGTTCCCAGGCCACAAGCATCCAGAATTAAACCTCAGTCATGTTGCCAGGCCATAGGGTACCACCATCAAACCTCAGTCATATTGCCAGACCACAGGTTTCCACAATCAAACCGATTTCATGTTCCCAGGCAACAGGGTACCAGAATCCAAACCGATGTCATATTCCCAGGCCACAGGATTCCACAATCTAACATAAGTCATGTTCCTAGGACAATGCCCTCCAGAATCAAACCACAGTCATATACCCAGGCCACATGGTCCCAGAATCAATCCTCAGTCATGTTCCCAGTCCACAGGATTCCAGAACCAAGCCTTCAGTCAGGTTCCCAGGGCACAGTATTCCACAATCTAAACAGATGTCATGTTCCCAGGCCACAGGTTTCCAGAATCACGCCTCAGTCATGTTCCCAGGCCACAGGGTTCCAGAATCAAACCAATGTCAAGTTCCTAGGCCATGGGTTTCCAGTACCAGGCCGCAGTCATGTTTCCAGGGCACAGGGTTCTACAGTCAAACCTTAGTCATGTTGCCAGTCCACAGGTTTCTGCCATCAAACCTCAGTCAAGTTCCCAGGCCACAGATTTCCAGAATCAAACCGCAGTCATATTCCCAGGTCACATGGTTCCAGAATCAAACCTCAGTCATGTTTGCAGGACCCATGGTTTCCACAATCAAACCACAGTCATGTTCCCAGCACAAAGGTGTCCAGAATCAAACCTCAGTCATGTTCCCAGGGAACAGGGTTCCAGTAACAAACCTCAGTCATGTTGCCAAGCCACAGGTTTCCACCATGAAACCTCAGACATGTTCCCAGGCCAAAGGGTTCCAGAATCAAACCGTTCTCATGTTCCCAGGCCACAGGGTTCCAGAATCACGCCTCTGTCATGTTCCCTGGCCACAGGGTTCCAGAATCAAACCAATGTCAAGTTCCCAGGCCATGGGTTTCAAGTATCAGGTCGCAGTCATGTTTCCAGGACAGAGGGTTCTACAATCAAACCTCAGTCATGTCGCCAGTCCACAGGTTTCTGCCATCAAACCTCAGTCAAGTTCCCAGGCCACAGATTTCCAGAATCAAACCTCAGTCATATTCCCATGACACATGGTTCCAGAATCAAACCTCAGTCATGTTCGCAGGCCACAGGTTTCCACAATCAAAGCACGGTCATGTTCCCAGGACAAAGGTGTCCAGAAGCAAACCTCACTCATGTTCCCAGGGAACAGGGTTCCAGTAACAAACCTCAGTCATGTTGCCAGGCCACAGGTTTCCACCATCAAACCTCAGACATAGTCCCAAGCCACAGGGTTCCAGAATCAAACCGTTCTCATGTTCCCAGGCCACAGGGTTCCAGAATCACGCCTCTGTCATGTTCCCTGGGCACAGGCTTCCAGAATCAAACCAATGTCAAGTTCCCAGGCCATGGGTTTCAAGTATCAGGTCGCAGTCATGTTTCCAGGACAGAGGGTTCTACAATCAAACCTCAGTCATGTCGCCAGTCCACAGGTTTCTGCCATCAAACCTCAGTCAAGTTCCCAGGCCACAGATTTCCAGAATCAAACCTCAGTCATATTCCCAGGACACATGGTTCCAGAATCAAACCTCAGTCATGTTCGCAGGCCACAGGTTTCCACAATCAAAGCACAGTCATGTTCCCAGGACAAAGGTGTCCAGAAGCAAACCTCACTCATGTTCCCAGGGAACAGGGTTCCAGTAACAAACCTCAGTCATGTTGCCAGGCCACAGGTTTCCACCATCAAACCTCAGACATATTCCCAAGCCACAGGGTTCCAGAATCAAACCTTTCTCATGTTCCCAGGCCACAGGGTTTCAGAATCAGGCTTCAGTCATGTTGCCAGGCCACAGGGTTTCAAAATCCAGCCTCAGTCATTTTGCCAGTCAAGAGTGGTCCACCATCAAACCTCAGTCATGATCCCAGGCCACATGTTTCCACAATGAAACCTCAGTCATTATCCCAGGCCACAGATTTCCAGAATCAAACCGCAGTCATATTCCCAGGTCACATGGTTCCAGAATCAAACCTCAGTCATGTTTGCAGGACCCATGGTTCCACAATCAAACCACAGTCATGTTCCCAGCACAAAGGTGTCCAGAATCAAACCTCAGTCATGTTCCCAGGGAACAGGGTTCCAGTAACAAACCTCAGTCATGTTGCCAAGCCACAGGTTTCCACCATGAAACCTCAGACATGTTCCCAGGCCATAGGGTTCCAGAATCAAACCGTTCTCATGTTCCCAGGCCACAGGGTTCCAGAATCCACTGATGTCATGTTCCCAGGCCACAGGATTCCAGAATAAAACCTCAGTCATGTTCCCAGTGCACAGGGTTCCAGAACCAAGCCTCAGTCAGGTTCCCATGGCACAGTATTCCACAATCTAAACAGATGTCATGTTCCCAGGCCACAGGATTCCAGAATCACGCCTCTGTCATGTTCCCTGGCCACAGGGTTCCAGAATCAAACCAATGTCAAGTTCCCAGGCCATGGGTTTCAAGTATCAGGTCGCAGTCATGTTTCCAGGACAGAGGGTTCTACAATCAAACCTCAGTCATGTCGCCAGTCCACAGGTTTCTGCCATCAAACCTCAGTCAAGTTCCCAGGCCACAGATTTCCAGAATCAAACCTCAGTCATATTCCCATGACACATGGTTCCAGAATCAAACCTCAGTCATGTTCGCAGGCCACAGGTTTCCACAATCAAAGCACGGTCATGTTCCCAGGACAAAGGTGTCCAGAAGCAAACCTCACTCATGTTCCCAGGGAACAGGGTTCCAGTAACAAACCTCAGTCATGTTGCCAGGCCACAGGTTTCCACCATCAAACCTCAGACATATTCCCAAGCCACAGGGTTCCAGAATCAAACCTTTCTCATGTTCCCAGGCCACAGGGTTTCAGAATCAGGCTTCAGTCATGTTGCCAGGCCACAGGGTTCCAAAATCCAGCCTCAGTCATTTTGCCAGTCAAGAGTGGTCCACCATCAAACCTCAGTCATGATCCCAGGCCACATGTTTCCACAATGAAACCTCAGTCATTATCCCAGGCCACAGGTTTCCAGAATCAAACCTCAGTCATATTCCCAGGACACATGTTTCCATTATCAAACCTCAGTCATGTTCGCAGGGCACAGGTTTCAACAATCAAACCTCATTCAATTTCCCAGAACACAGGTGTCCAGAATCCAACCTCAGTCATGTTCCCAGGGAACAGGCTTCCAGAAACAAACCTCAGTCATTTTCCCAGGCCACAGGGTTTCAGAATCAAACCACAGTCATGTTCCCAGGCCAGAGGGTTGCACAATCAAACCTCAGTCTTGTTCCCAGGCCACAGGATTCCAGAATCCAACCGATGTCATGTTCCCAGGCCACAGGGTTCCAGATTCAAACCACAGTCATGTTCCCAGGCCAGGGGGTTCCACAATCAAACCTCAGCCATGTTCCCAGGCCACAGGTTTCCAGAAGCAAACCTCAGTCATGTTCCCAGGACACAGGTTTCCAGAGTCAACCCGAGATCATGTTCCCTGGCCACAGTCTTCCAGAATTAAACCTCAGTCATGTTGCCAGGTCAGAGGTTTCCACCATCAAACCTCAGACAAGTTTCCAGGACACAGGGTTCCAGAATCAAACCGTTCTCATGTTCCCTGGCCACAGGGTTCCAGAATCCACCGATGTCATGTTCCCAGGCCACAGGGTTCCAGAATCAATCCTCAGTTATGTTCCCTGGCTACAGGGTTCCAGAATCAAACCTCAGTCATGTTCCCAGTCCACAGGGTTCAGGAACCAAGGCTCAGTCAGGTTACCGGGGCACAGTATTCCACAAACTAAACAGATGTCATGTTCCCAGGCCACATGGTTCCAGAATCAAACCTCACTCATATTCCCAGGCCACAGGTTTCCAGAATCAATCCGATTTCATGTTCCCAGGCAACAGGGTACCAGAATCCAAACCGATGTCATGTTCCCAAGCCACAGGATTCCACAATCTCACATCAGGCATGTTCCCAGGCCAATGGTTTCCAGAATCAAACCTCAGTCATATTCCCAGGCCACATGGTTCCAGATTCAAACCTCAGTCATGTTCCCAGGACCCAGGGTTCCAGAATCAAACCTCAGTCATGTTCCCTGGACACAGGTTTCAAAAATAAAATCCCAGTCATGTTCTCAGGCCACAGGGTACCACAACTAAACCTCAGTCATATTCCCAGGCCAGAGGGTTCCACAATCAAACCTCAGTCCTTTTGCTAGGCCACGGTTCCACCAGCAAGCCTCAGTCATGTTCCCAGGCCAGAGTGTTCCACAATCAAACCTAAGTCATCTTTCCAGGCCACAGGGTTCCACCATCAACCCTCAGTCATGTTGCCTGGTCACAGGTTTCCACCATCAAACCTCAGACAAGTTTCCAGGACACAGGGTTCCAGAATCAAACCGTTCTCATGTTCCCTGGCCAGAGGGTTCCAGAATCCACCGATGTCATGTTCCCAGGCCACAGGGTTCCAGAATCCACCGATGTCATGTTCCCAGGCCACAGGGTTCCAGAATTAATCCTCAGTTATGTTCCCAGGCTACAGGGTTCCGGAATCAAACCTCAGTCATGTTCCCAGGGAACAGGGCTCCAGGAACAAACCTCAGTCATGTTGCCAAGCCACAGGTTTCCACCATCAAACCTCAGACATGTTCCCAGGCCACAGGGTTCCAGAATCAAACCGTTCTCATGTTCCCCGGCCACAGGGTTCCAGAATCCACTGATGTAATGTTCCCAGACAACAGGGTTCCAGTATCAATCCTCAGTTATATTCCCAGTCTACAGGGTGCCAGAATAAAACCTCAGTCATGTTCCCAGTCCACAGGGTTCCAGAACCAAGCCTCAGTTAGGTTCCCAGGGCACAGTATTCCACAATCTAAACAGATGTCATATTCCCAGGCCCCAGGATTCCAGAATCACGCCTCAGTCATGTTCCCAGGCCACAAGCATCCAGAATTAAACCTCAGTCATGTTGCCAGGCCATAGGGTACCACCATCAAACCTCAGTCATATTGCCAGACCACAGGTTTCCACAATCAAACCGATTTCATGTTCCCAGGCAACAGGGTACCAGAATCCAAACCGATGTCATATTCCCAGGCCACAGGATTCCACAATCTAACATAAGTCATGTTCCCAGGACAATGCCCTCCAGAATCAAACCACAGTCATATACCCAGGCCACATGGTCCCAGAATCAATCCTCAGTCATGTTCCCAGTCCACAGGATTCCAGAACCAAGCCTTCAGTCAGGTTCCCAGGGCACAGTATTCCACAATCTAAACAGATGTCATGTTCCCAGGCCACAGGTTTCCAGAATCACGCCTCAGTCATGTTCCCAGGCCACAGGGTTCCAGAATCAAACCAATGTCAAGTTCCTAGGCCATGGGTTTCCAGTACCAGGCCGCAGTCAGGTTTCCAGGGCACAGGGTTCTACAGTCAAACCTCAGTCATGTTGCCAGTCCACAGGTTTCTGCCATCAAACCTCAGTCAAGTTCCCAGGCCACAGATTTCCAGAATCAAACCGCAGTCATATTCCCAGGTCACATGGTTCCAGAATCAAACCTCAGTCATGTTTGCAGGACCCATGGTTCCACAATCAAACCACAGTCATGTTCCCAGCACAAAGGTGTCCAGAATCAAACCTCAGTCATGTTCCCAGGGAACAGGGTTCCAGTAACAAACCTCAGTCATGTTGCCAAGCCACAGGTTTCCACCATGAAACCTCAGACATGTTCCCAGGCCAAAGGGTTCCAGAATCAAACCGTTCTCATGTTCCCAGGCCACAGGGTTCCAGAATCACGCCTCTGTCATGTTCCCTGGCCACAGGGTTCCAGAATCAAACCAATGTCAAGTTCCCAGGCCATGGGTTTCAAGTATCAGGTCGCAGTCATGTTTCCAGGACAGAGGGTTCTACAATCAAACCTCAGTCATGTCGCCAGTCCACAGGTTTCTGCCATCAAACCTCAGTCAAGTTCCCAGGCCACAGATTTCCAGAATCAAACCTCAGTCATATTCCCATGACACATGGTTCCAGAATCAAACCTCAGTCATGTTCGCAGGCCACAGGTTTCCACAATCAAAGCACGGTCATGTTCCCAGGACAAAGGTGTCCAGAAGCAAACCTCACTCATGTTCCCAGGGAACAGGGTTCCAGTAACAAACCTCAGTCATGTTGCCAGGCCACAGGTTTCCACCATCAAACCTCAGACATATTCCCAAGCCACAGGGTTCCAGAATCAAACCGTTCTCATGTTCCCAGGCCACAGGGTTTCAGAATCAGGCTTCAGTCATGTTGCCAGGCCACAGGGTTCCAAAATCCAGCCTCAGTCATTTTGCCAGTCAAGAGTGGTCCACCATCAAACCTCAGTCATGATCCCAGGCCACATGTTTCCACAATGAAACCTCAGTCATTATCCCAGGCCACAGGTTTCCAGAATCAAACCTCAGTCATATTCCCAGGACACATGTTTCCATTATCAAACCTCAGTCATGTTCGCAGGGCACAGGTTTCAACAATCAAACCTCATTCAATTTCCCAGAACACAGGTGTCCAGAATCCAACCTCAGTCATGTTCCCAGGGAACAGGCTTCCAGAAACAAACCTCAGTCATTTTCCCAGGCCACAGGGTTTCAGAATCAAACCACAGTCATGTTCCCAGGCCAGAGGGTTGCACAATCAAACCTCAGTCTTGTTCCCAGGCCACAGGATTCCAGAATCCAACCGATGTCATGTTCCCAGGCCACAGGGTTCCAGATTCAAACCACAGTCATGTTCCCAGGCCAGGGGGTTCCACAATCAAACCTCAGCCATGTTCCCAGGCCACAGGTTTCCAGAAGCAAACCTCAGTCATGTTCCCAGGACACAGGTTTCCAGAGTCAACCCGAGATCATGTTCCCTGGCCACAGTCTTCCAGAATTAAACCTCAGTCATGTTGCCAGGTCAGAGGTTTCCACCATCAAACCTCAGACAAGTTTCCAGGACACAGGGTTCCAGAATCAAACCGTTCTCATGTTCCCTGGCCACAGGGTTCCAGAATCCACCGATGTCATGTTCCCAGGCCACAGGGTTCCAGAATCAATCCTCAGTTATGTTCCCTGGCTACAGGGTTCCAGAATCAAACCTCAGTCATGTTCCCAGTCCACAGGGTTCAGGAACCAAGGCTCAGTCAGGTTACCGGGGCACAGTATTCCACAAACTAAACAGATGTCATGTTCCCAGGCCACATGGTTCCAGAATCAAACCTCACTCATATTCCCAGGCCACAGGTTTCCAGAATCAATCCGATTTCATGTTCCCAGGCAACAGGGTACCAGAATCCAAACCGATGTCATGTTCCCAAGCCACAGGATTCCACAATCTCACATCAGGCATGTTCCCAGGCCAATGGTTTCCAGAATCAAACCTCAGTCATATTCCCAGGCCACATGGTTCCAGATTCAAACCTCAGTCATGTTCCCAGGACCCAGGGTTCCAGAATCAAACCTCAGTCATGTTCCCTGGACACAGGTTTCAAAAATAAAATCCCAGTCATGTTCTCAGGCCACAGGGTACCACAACTAAACCTCAGTCATATTCCCAGGCCAGAGGGTTCCACAATCAAACCTCAGTCCTTTTGCTAGGCCACGGTTCCACCAGCAAGCCTCAGTCATGTTCCCAGGCCAGAGTGTTCCACAATCAAACCTAAGTCATCTTTCCAGGCCACAGGGTTCCACCATCAACCCTCAGTCATGTTGCCTGGTCACAGGTTTCCACCATCAAACCTCAGACAAGTTTCCAGGACACAGGGTTCCAGAATCAAACCGTTCTCATGTTCCCTGGCCAGAGGGTTCCAGAATCCACCGATGTCATGTTCCCAGGCCACAGGGTTCCAGAATCCACCGATGTCATGTTCCCAGGCCACAGGGTTCCAGAATTAATCCTCAGTTATGTTCCCAGGCTACAGGGTTCCGGAATCAAACCTCAGTCATGTTCCCAGGGAACAGGGCTCCAGGAACAAACCTCAGTCATGTTGCCAAGCCACAGGTTTCCACCATCAAACCTCAGACATGTTCCCAGGCCACAGGGTTCCAGAATCAAACCGTTCTCATGTTCCCCGGCCACAGGGTTCCAGAATCCACTGATGTAATGTTCCCAGACAACAGGGTTCCAGTATCAATCCTCAGTTATATTCCCAGTCTACAGGGTGCCAGAATAAAACCTCAGTCATGTTCCCAGTCCACAGGGTTCCAGAACCAAGCCTCAGTTAGGTTCCCAGGGCACAGTATTCCACAATCTAAACAGATGTCATATTCCCAGGCCCCAGGATTCCAGAATCACGCCTCAGTCATGTTCCCAGGCCACAAGCATCCAGAATTAAACCTCAGTCATGTTGCCAGGCCATAGGGTACCACCATCAAACCTCAGTCATATTGCCAGACCACAGGTTTCCACAATCAAACCGATTTCATGTTCCCAGGCAACAGGGTACCAGAATCCAAACCGATGTCATATTCCCAGGCCACAGGATTCCACAATCTAACATAAGTCATGTTCCCAGGACAATGCCCTCCAGAATCAAACCACAGTCATATACCCAGGCCACATGGTCCCAGAATCAATCCTCAGTCATGTTCCCAGTCCACAGGATTCCAGAACCAAGCCTTCAGTCAGGTTCCCAGGGCACAGTATTCCACAATCTAAACAGATGTCATGTTCCCAGGCCACAGGTTTCCAGAATCACGCCTCAGTCATGTTCCCAGGCCACAGGGTTCCAGAATCAAACCAATGTCAAGTTCCTAGGCCATGGGTTTCCAGTACCAGGCCGCAGTCAGGTTTCCAGGGCACAGGGTTCTACAGTCAAACCTCAGTCATGTTGCCAGTCCACAGGTTTCTGCCATCAAACCTCAGTCAAGTTCCCAGGCCACAGATTTCCAGAATCAAACCGCAGTCATATTCCCAGGTCACATGGTTCCAGAATCAAACCTCAGTCATGTTTGCAGGACCCATGGTTCCACAATCAAACCACAGTCATGTTCCCAGCACAAAGGTGTCCAGAATCAAACCTCAGTCATGTTCCCAGGGAACAGGGTTCCAGTAACAAACCTCAGTCATGTTGCCAAGCCACAGGTTTCCACCATGAAACCTCAGACATGTTCCCAGGCCAAAGGGTTCCAGAATCAAACCGTTCTCATGTTCCCAGGCCACAGGGTTCCAGAATCACGCCTCTGTCATGTTCCCTGGCCACAGGGTTCCAGAATCAAACCAATGTCAAGTTCCCAGGCCATGGGTTTCAAGTATCAGGTCGCAGTCATGTTTCCAGGACAGAGGGTTCTACAATCAAACCTCAGTCATGTCGCCAGTCCACAGGTTTCTGCCATCAAACCTCAGTCAAGTTCCCAGGCCACAGATTTCCAGAATCAAACCTCAGTCATATTCCCATGACACATGGTTCCAGAATCAAACCTCAGTCATGTTCGCAGGCCACAGGTTTCCACAATCAAAGCACGGTCATGTTCCCAGGACAAAGGTGTCCAGAAGCAAACCTCACTCATGTTCCCAGGGAACAGGGTTCCAGTAACAAACCTCAGTCATGTTGCCAGGCCACAGGTTTCCACCATCAAACCTCAGACATATTCCCAAGCCACAGGGTTCCAGAATCAAACCTTTCTCATGTTCCCAGGCCACAGGGTTTCAGAATCAGGCTTCAGTCATGTTGCCAGGCCACAGGGTTCCAAAATCCAGCCTCAGTCATTTTGCCAGTCAAGAGTGGTCCACCATCAAACCTCAGTCATGATCCCAGGCCACATGTTTCCACAATGAAACCTCAGTCATTATCCCAGGCCACAGGTTTCCAGAATCAAACCTCAGTCATATTCCCAGGACACATGTTTCCATTATCAAACCTCAGTCATGTTCGCAGGGCACAGGTTTCAACAATCAAACCTCATTCAATTTCCCAGAACACAGGTGTCCAGAATCCAACCTCAGTCATGTTCCCAGGGAACAGGCTTCCAGAAACAAACCTCAGTCATTTTCCCAGGCCACAGGGTTTCAGAATCAAACCACAGTCATGTTCCCAGGCCAGAGGGTTGCACAATCAAACCTCAGTCTTGTTCCCAGGCCACAGGATTCCAGAATCCAACCGATGTCATGTTCCCAGGCCACAGGGTTCCAGATTCAAACCACAGTCATGTTCCCAGGCCAGGGGGTTCCACAATCAAACCTCAGCCATGTTCCCAGGCCACAGGTTTCCAGAAGCAAACCTCAGTCATGTTCCCAGGACACAGGTTTCCAGAGTCAACCCGAGATCATGTTCCCTGGCCACAGTCTTCCAGAATTAAACCTCAGTCATGTTGCCAGGTCAGAGGTTTCCACCATCAAACCTCAGACAAGTTTCCAGGACACAGGGTTCCAGAATCAAACCGTTCTCATGTTCCCTGGCCACAGGGTTCCAGAATCCACCGATGTCATGTTCCCAGGCCACAGGGTTCCAGAATCAATCCTCAGTTATGTTCCCTGGCTACAGGGTTCCAGAATCAAACCTCAGTCATGTTGCCAGTCCACAGGGTTCCAGAACCAAGGCTCAGTCAGGTTACCGGGGCACAGTATTCCACAAACTAAACAGATGTCATGTTCCCAGGCCACATGGTTCCAGAATCAAACCTCACTCATATTCCCAGGCCACAGGTTTCCAGAATCAATCCGATTTCATGTTCCCAGGCAACAGGGTACCAGAATCCAAACCGATGTCATGTTCCCAAGCCACAGGATTCCACAATCTCACATCAGGCATGTTCCCAGGCCAATGGTTTCCAGAATCAAACCTCAGTCATATTCCCAGGCCACATGGTTCCAGATTCAAACCTCAGTCATGTTCCCAGGACCCAGGGTTCCAGAATCAAACCTCAGTCATGTTCCCTGGACACAGGTTTCAAAAATAAAATCCCAGTCATGTTCTCAGGCCACAGGGTACCACAACTAAACCTCAGTCATATTCCCAGGCCAGAGGGTTCCACAATCAAACCTCAGTCCTTTTGCTAGGCCACGGTTCCACCAGCAAGCCTCAGTCATGTTCCCAGGCCAGAGTGTTCCACAATCAAACCTAAGTCATCTTTCCAGGCCACAGGGTTCCACCATCAACCCTCAGTCATGTTGCCTGGTCACAGGTTTCCACCATCAAACCTCAGACAAGTTTCCAGGACACAGGGTTCCAGAATCAAACCGTTCTCATGTTCCCTGGCCAGAGGGTTCCAGAATCCACCGATGTCATGTTCCCAGGCCACAGGGTTCCAGAATCCACCGATGTCATGTTCCCAGGCCACAGGGTTCCAGAATTAATCCTCAGTTATGTTCCCAGGCTACAGGGTTCCGGAATCAAACCTCAGTCATGTTCCCAGGGAACAGGGTTCCAGGAACAAACCTCAGTCATGTTGCCAAGCCACAGGTTTCCACCATCAAACCTCAGACATGTTCCCAGGCCACAGGGTTCCAGAATCAAACCGTTCTCATGTTCCCCGGCCACAGGGTTCCAGAATCCACTGATGTAATGTTCCCAGGCAACAGGGTTCCAGTATCAATCCTCAGTTATATTCCCAGTCTACAGGGTGCCAGAAAAAAACCTCAGTCATGTTCCCAGTCCACAGGGTTCCAGAACCAAGCCTCAGTTAGGTTCCCAGGGCACAGTATTCCACAATCTAAACAGATGTCATATTCCCAGGCCCCAGGATTCCAGAATCACGCCTCAGTCATGTTCCCAGGCCACAAGCATCCAGAATTAAACCTCAGTCATGTTGCCAGGCCATAGGGTACCACCATCAAACCTCAGTCATATTGCCAGACCACAGGTTTCCACAATCAAACCGATTTCATGTTCCCAGGCAACAGGGTACCAGAATCCAAACCGATGTCATATTCCCAGGCCACAGGATTCCACAATCTAACATAAGTCATGTTCCCAGGACAATGCCCTCCAGAATCAAACCACAGTCATATACCCAGGCCACATGGTCCCAGAATCAATCCTCAGTCATGTTCCCAGTCCACAGGATTCCAGAACCAAGCCTTCAGTCAGGTTCCCAGGGCACAGTATTCCACAATCTAAACAGATGTCATGTTCCCAGGCCACAGGTTTCCAGAATCACGCCTCAGTCATGTTCCCAGGCCACAGGGTTCCAGAATCAAACCAATGTCAAGTTCCTAGGCCATGGGTTTCCAGTACCAGGCCGCAGTCAGGTTTCCAGGGCACAGGGTTCTACAGTCAAACCTCAGTCATGTTGCCAGTCCACAGGTTTCTGCCATCAAACCTCAGTCAAGTTCCCAGGCCACAGATTTCCAGAATCAAACCGCAGTCATATTCCCAGGTCACATGGTTCCAGAATCAAACCTCAGTCATGTTTGCAGGACCCATGGTTCCACAATCAAACCACAGTCATGTTCCCAGCACAAAGGTGTCCAGAATCAAACCTCAGTCATGTTCCCAGGGAACACGGTTCCAGTAACAAACCTCAGTCATGTTGCCAAGCCACAGGTTTCCACCATGAAACCTCAGACATGTTCCCAGGCCAAAGGGTTCCAGAATCAAACCGTTCTCATGTTCCCAGGCCACAGGGTTCCAGAATCACGCCTCTGTCATGTTCCCTGGCCACAGGGTTCCAGAATCAAACCAATGTCAAGTTCCCAGGCCATGGGTTTCAAGTATCAGGTCGCAGTCATGTTTCCAGGACAGAGGGTTCTACAATCAAACCTCAGTCATGTCGCCAGTCCACAGGTTTCTGCCATCAAACCTCAGTCAAGTTCCCAGGCCACAGATTTCCAGAATCAAACCTCAGTCATATTCCCATGACACATGGTTCCAGAATCAAACCTCAGTCATGTTCGCAGGCCACAGGTTTCCACAATCAAAGCACGGTCATGTTCCCAGGACAAAGGTGTCCAGAAGCAAACCTCACTCATGTTCCCAGGGAACAGGGTTCCAGTAACAAACCTCAGTCATGTTGCCAGGCCACAGGTTTCCACCATCAAACCTCAGACATATTCCCAAGCCACAGGGTTCCAGAATCAAACCTTTCTCATGTTCCCAGGCCACAGGGTTTCAGAATCAGGCTTCAGTCATGTTGCCAGGCCACAGGGTTTCAAAATCCAGTCTCAGTCATTTTGCCAGTCAAGAGTGGTCCACCATCAAACCTCAGTCATGATCCCAGGCCACATGTTTCCACAATGAAACCTCAGTCATTATCCCAGGCCACAGGTTTCCAGAATCAAACCTCAGTCATATTCCCAGGACACATGTTTCCATTATCAAACCTCAGTCATGTTCGCAGGGCACAGGTTTCAACAATCAAACCTCATTCAATTTCCCAGAACACAGGTGTCCAGAATCCAACCTCAGTCATGTTCCCAGGGAACAGGCTTCCAGAAACAAACCTCAGTCATTTTCCCAGGCCACAGGGTTTCAGAATCAAACCACAGTCATGTTCCCAGGCCAGAGGGTTGCACAATCAAACCTCAGTCTTGTTCCCAGGCCACAGGATTCCAGAATCCAACCGATGTCATGTTCCCAGGCCACAGGGTTCCAGATTCAAACCACAGTCATGTTCCCAGGCCAGGGGGTTCCACAATCAAACCTCAGCCATGTTCCCAGGCCACAGGTTTCCAGAAGCAAACCTCAGTCATGTTCCCAGGACACAGGTTTCCAGAGTCAACCCGAGATCATGTTCCCTGGCCACAGTCTTCCAGAATTAAACCTCAGTCATGTTGCCAGGTCAGAGGTTTCCACCATCAAACCTCAGACAAGTTTCCAGGACACAGGGTTCCAGAATCAAACCGTTCTCATGTTCCCTGGCCACAGGGTTCCAGAATCCACCGATGTCATGTTCCCAGGCCACAGGGTTCCAGAATCAATCCTCAGTTATGTTCCCTGGCTACAGGGTTCCAGAATCAAACCTCAGTCATGTTCCCAGTCCACAGGGTTCCAGAACCAAGGCTCAGTCAGGTTACCGGGGCACAGTATTCCACAAACTAAACAGATGTCATGTTCCCAGGCCACATGGTTCCAGAATCAAACCTCACTCATATTCCCAGGCCACAGGTTTCCAGAATCAATCCGATTTCATGTTCCCAGGCAACAGGGTACCAGAATCCAAACCGATGTCATGTTCCCAAGCCACAGGATTCCACAATCTCACATCAGGCATGTTCCCAGGCCAATGGTTTCCAGAATCAAACCTCAGTCATATTCCCAGGCCACATGGTTCCAGATTCAAACCTCAGTCATGTTCCCAGGACCCAGGGTTCCAGAATCAAACCTCAGTCATGTTCCCTGGACACAGGTTTCAAAAATAAAATCCCAGTCATGTTCTCAGGCCACAGGGTACCACAACTAAACCTCAGTCATATTCCCAGGCCAGAGGGTTCCACAATCAAACCTCAGTCCTTTTGCTAGGCCACGGTTCCACCAGCAAGCCTCAGTCATGTTCCCAGGCCAGAGTGTTCCACAATCAAACCTAAGTCATCTTTCCAGGCCACAGGGTTCCACCATCAACCCTCAGTCATGTTGCCTGGTCACAGGTTTCCACCATCAAACCTCAGACAAGTTTCCAGGACACAGGGTTCCAGAATCAAACCGTTCTCATGTTCCCTGGCCAGAGGGTTCCAGAATCCACCGATGTCATGTTCCCAGGCCACAGGGTTCCAGAATCCACCGATGTCATGTTCCCAGGCCACAGGGTTCCAGAATTAATCCTCAGTTATGTTCCCAGGCTACAGGGTTCCGGAATCAAACCTCAGTCATGTTCCCAGGGAACAGGGTTCCAGGAACAAACCTCAGTCATGTTGCCAAGCCACAGGTTTCCACCATCAAACCTCAGACATGTTCCCAGGCCACAGGGTTCCAGAATCAAACCGTTCTCATGTTCCCCGGCCACAGGGTTCCAGAATCCACTGATGTAATGTTCCCAGGCAACAGGGTTCCAGTATCAATCCTCAGTTATATTCCCAGTCTACAGGGTGCCAGAATAAAACCTCAGTCATGTTCCCAGTCCACAGGGTTCCAGAACCAAGCCTCAGTTAGGTTCCCAGGGCACAGTATTCCACAATCTAAACAGATGTCATATTCCCAGGCCCCAGGATTCCAGAATCACGCCTCAGTCATGTTCCCAGGCCACAAGCATCCAGAATTAAACCTCAGTCATGTTGCCAGGCCATAGGGTACCACCATCAAACCTCAGTCATATTGCCAGACCACAGGTTTCCACAATCAAACCGATTTCATGTTCCCAGGCAACAGGGTACCAGAATCCAAACCGATGTCATATTCCCAGGCCACAGGATTCCACAATCTAACATAAGTCATGTTCCCAGGACAATGCCCTCCAGAATCAAACCACAGTCATATACCCAGGCCACATGGTCCCAGAATCAATCCTCAGTCATGTTCCCAGTCCACAGGATTCCAGAACCAAGCCTTCAGTCAGGTTCCCAGGGCACAGTATTCCACAATCTAAACAGATGTCATGTTCCCAGGCCACAGGTTTCCAGAATCACGCCTCAGTCATGTTCCCAGGCCACAGGGTTCCAGAATCAAACCAATGTCAAGTTCCTAGGCCATGGGTTTCCAGTACCAGGCCGCAGTCATGTTTCCAGGGCACAGGGTTCTACAGTCAAACCTCAGTCATGTTGCCAGTCCACAGGTTTCTGCCATCAAACCTCAGTCAAGTTCCCAGGCCACAGATTTCCAGAATCAAACCGCAGTCATATTCCCAGGTCACATGGTTCCAGAATCAAACCTCAGTCATGTTTGCAGGACCCATGGTTCCACAATCAAACCACAGTCATGTTCCCAGCACAAAGGTGTCCAGAATCAAACCTCAGTCATGTTCCCAGGGAACAGGGTTCCAGTAACAAACCTCAGTCATGTTGCCAAGCCACAGGTTTCCACCATGAAACCTCAGACATGTTCCCAGGCCAAAGGATTCCAGAATCAAACCGTTCTCATGTTCCCAGGCCACAGGGTTCCAGAATCACGCCTCTGTCATGTTCCCTGGCCACAGGGTTCCAGAATCAAACCAATGTCAAGTTCCCAGGCCATGGGTTTCAAGTATCAGGTCGCAGTCATGTTTCCAGGACAGAGGGTTCTACAATCAAACCTCAGTCATGTCGCCAGTCCACAGGTTTCTGCCATCAAACCTCAGTCAAGTTCCCAGGCCACAGATTTCCAGAATCAAACCTCAGTCATATTCCCATGACACATGGTTCCAGAATCAAACCTCAGTCATGTTCGCAGGCCACAGGTTTCCACAATCAAAGCACGGTCATGTTCCCAGGACAAAGGTGTCCAGAAGCAAACCTCACTCATGTTCCCAGGGAACAGGGTTCCAGAAACAAACCTCAGTCATGTTGCCAGGCCACAGGTTTCCACCATCAAACCTCAGACATATTCCCAAGCCACAGGGTTCCAGAATCAAACCTTTCTCATGTTCCCAGGCCACAGGGTTTCAGAATCAGGCTTCAGTCATGTTGCCAGGCCACAGGGTTCCAAAATCCAGCCTCAGTCATTTTGCCAGTCAAGAGTGGTCCACCATCAAACCTCAGTCATGATCCCAGGCCACATGTTTCCACAATGAAACCTCAGTCATTATCCCAGGCCACAGGTTTCCAGAATCAAACCTCAGTCATATTCCCAGGACACATGTTTCCATTATCAAACCTCAGTCATGTTCGCAGGGCACAGGTTTCAACAATCAAACCTCATTCAATTTCCCAGAACACAGGTGTCCAGAATCCAACCTCAGTCATGTTCCCAGGGAACAGGCTTCCAGAAACAAACCTCAGTCATTTTCCCAGGCCACAGGGTTTCAGAATCAAACCACAGTCATGTTCCCAGGCCAGAGGGTTGCACAATCAAACCTCAGTCTTGTTCCCAGGCCACAGGATTCCAGAATCCAACCGATGTCATGTTCCCAGGCCACAGGGTTCCAGATTCAAACCACAGTCATGTTCCCAGGCCAGGGGGTTCCACAATCAAACCTCAGCCATGTTCCCAGGCCACAGGTTTCCAGAAGCAAACCTCAGTCATGTTCCCAGGACACAGGTTTCCAGAGTCAACCCGAGATCATGTTCCCTGGCCACAGTCTTCCAGAATTAAACCTCAGTCATGTTGCCAGGTCAGAGGTTTCCACCATCAAACCTCAGACAAGTTTCCAGGACACAGGGTTCCAGAATCAAACCGTTCTCATGTTCCCTGGCCACAGGGTTCCAGAATCCACCGATGTCATGTTCCCAGGCCACAGGGTTCCAGAATCAATCCTCAGTTATGTTCCCTGGCTACAGGGTTCCAGAATCAAACCTCAGTCATGTTCCCAGTCCACAGGGTTCCAGAACCAAGGCTCAGTCAGGTTACCGGGGCACAGTATTCCACAAACTAAACAGATGTCATGTTCCCAGGCCACATGGTTCCAGAATCAAACCTCACTCATATTCCCAGGCCACAGGTTTCCAGAATCAATCCGATTTCATGTTCCCAGGCAACAGGGTACCAGAATCCAAACCGATGTCATGTTCCCAAGCCACAGGATTCCACAATCTCACATCAGGCATGTTCCCAGGCCAATGGTTTCCAGAATCAAACCTCAGTCATATTCCCAGGCCACATGGTTCCAGATTCAAACCTCAGTCATGTTCCCAGGACCCAGGGTTCCAGAATCAAACCTCAGTCATGTTCCCTGGACACAGGTTTCAAAAATAAAATCCCAGTCATGTTCTCAGGCCACAGGGTACCACAACTAAACCTCAGTCATATTCCCAGGCCAGAGGGTTCCACAATCAAACCTCAGTCCTTTTGCTAGGCCACGGTTCCACCAGCAAGCCTCAGTCATGTTCCCAGGCCAGAGTGTTCCACAATCAAACCTAAGTCATCTTTCCAGGCCACAGGGTTCCACCATCAACCCTCAGTCATGTTGCCTGGTCACAGGTTTCCACCATCAAACCTCAGACAAGTTTCCAGGACACAGGGTTCCAGAATCAAACCGTTCTCATGTTCCCTGGCCAGAGGGTTCCAGAATCCACCGATGTCATGTTCCCAGGCCACAGGGTTCCAGAATCCACCGATGTCATGTTCCCAGGCCACAGGGTTCCAGAATTAATCCTCAGTTATGTTCCCAGGCTACAGGGTTCCGGAATCAAACCTCAGTCATGTTCCCAGGGAACAGGGTTCCAGGAACAAACCTCAGTCATGTTGCCAAGCCACAGGTTTCCACCATCAAACCTCAGACATGTTCCCAGGCCACAGGGTTCCAGAATCAAACCGTTCTCATGTTCCCCGGCCACAGGGTTCCAGAATCCACTGATGTAATGTTCCCAGGCAACAGGGTTCCAGTATCAATCCTCAGTTATATTCCCAGTCTACAGGGTGCCAGAATAAAACCTCAGTCATGTTCCCAGTCCACAGGGTTCCAGAACCAAGCCTCAGTTAGGTTCCCAGGGCACAGTATTCCACAATCTAAACAGATGTCATATTCCCAGGCCCCAGGATTCCAGAATCACGCCTCAGTCATGTTCCCAGGCCACAAGCATCCAGAATTAAACCTCAGTCATGTTGCCAGGCCATAGGGTACCACCATCAAACCTCAGTCATATTGCCAGACCACAGGTTTCCACAATCAAACCGATTTCATGTTCCCAGGCAACAGGGTACCAGAATCCAAACCGATGTCATATTCCCAGGCCACAGGATTCCACAATCTAACATAAGTCATGTTCCCAGGACAATGCCCTCCAGAATCAAACCACAGTCATATACCCAGGCCACATGGTCCCAGAATCAATCCTCAGTCATGTTCCCAGTCCACAGGATTCCAGAACCAAGCCTTCAGTCAGGTTCCCAGGGCACAGTATTCCACAATCTAAACAGATGTCATGTTCCCAGGCCACAGGTTTCCAGAATCACGCCTCAGTCATGTTCCCAGGCCACAGGGTTCCAGAATCAAACCAATGTCAAGTTCCTAGGCCATGGGTTTCCAGTACCAGGCCGCAGTCATGTTTCCAGGGCACAGGGTTCTACAGTCAAACCTCAGTCATGTTGCCAGTCCACAGGTTTCTGCCATCAAACCTCAGTCAAGTTCCCAGGACACAGATTTCCAGAATCAAACCACAGTCATATTCCCAGGTCACATGGTTCCAGAATCAAACCTCAGTCATGTTTGCAGGACCCATGGTTCCACAATCAAACCACAGTCATGTTCCCAGCACAAAGGTGTCCAGAATCAAACCTCAGTCATGTTCCCAGGGAACAGGGTTCCAGTAACAAACCTCAGTCATGTTGCCAAGCCACAGGTTTCCACCATGAAACCTCAGACATGTTCCCAGGCCAAAGGGTTCCAGAATCAAACCGTTCTCATGTTCCCAGGCCACAGGGTTCCAGAATCACGCCTCTGTCATGTTCCCTGGCCACAGGGTTCCAGAATCAAACCAATGTCAAGTTCCCAGGCCATGGGTTTCAAGTATCAGGTCGCAGTCATGTTTCCAGGACAGAGGGTTCTACAATCAAACGTCAGTCATGTCGCCAGTCCACAGGTTTCTGCCATCAAACCTCAGTCAAGTTCCCAGGACACAGATTTCCAGAATCAAACCGCAGTCATATTCCCAGGTCACATGGTTCCAGAATCAAACCTCAGTCATGTTTGCAGGACCCATGGTTCCACAATCAAACCACAGTCATGTTCCCAGCACAAAGGTGTCCAGAATCAAACCTCAGTCATGTTCCCAGGGAACAGGGTTCCAGTAACAAACCTCAGTCATGTTGCCAAGCCACAGGTTTCCACCATGAAACCTCAGACATGTTCCCAGGCCATAGGGTTCCAGAATCAAACCGTTCTCATGTTCCCAGGCCACAGGGTTCCAGAATCCACTGATGTCATGTTCCCAGGCCACAGGATTCCAGAATAAAACCTCAGTCATGTTCCCAGTGCACAGGGTTCCAGAACCAAGCCTCAGTCAGGTTCCCATGGCACAGTATTCCACAATCTAAACAGATGTCATGTTCCCAGGCCACAGGATTCCAGAATCACGCCTCTGTCATGTTCCCTGGCCACAGGGTTCCAGAATCAAACCAATGTCAAGTTCCCAGGCCATGGGTTTCAAGTATCAGGTCGCAGTCATGTTTCCAGGACAGAGGGTTCTACAATCAAACCTCAGTCATGTCGCCAGTCCACAGGTTTCTGCCATCAAACCTCAGTCAAGTTCCCAGGCCACAGATTTCCAGAATCAAACCTCAGTCATATTCCCATGACACATGGTTCCAGAATCAAACCTCAGTCATGTTCGCAGGCCACAGGTTTCCACAATCAAAGCACGGTCATGTTCCCAGGACAAAGGTGTCCAGAAGCAAACCTCACTCATGTTCCCAGGGAACAGGGTTCCAGTAACAAACCTCAGTCATGTTGCCAGGCCACAGGTTTCCACCATCAAACCTCAGACATATTCCCAAGCCACAGGGTTCCAGAATCAAACCTTTCTCATGTTCCCAGGCCACAGGGTTTCAGAATCAGGCTTCAGTCATGTTGCCAGGCCACAGGGTTCCAAAATCCAGCCTCAGTCATTTTGCCAGTCAAGAGTGGTCCACCATCAAACCTCAGTCATGATCCCAGGCCACATGTTTCCACAATGAAACCTCAGTCATTATCCCAGGCCACAGGTTTCCAGAATCAAACCTCAGTCATATTCCCAGGACACATGTTTCCATTATCAAACCTCAGTCATGTTCGCAGGGCACAGGTTTCAACAATCAAACCTCATTCAATTTCCCAGAACACAGGTGTCCAGAATCCAACCTCAGTCATGTTCCCAGGGAACAGGCTTCCAGAAACAAACCTCAGTCATTTTCCCAGGCCACAGGGTTTCAGAATCAAACCACAGTCATGTTCCCAGGCCAGAGGGTTGCACAATCAAACCTCAGTCTTGTTCCCAGGCCACAGGATTCCAGAATCCAACCGATGTCATGTTCCCAGGCCACAGGGTTCCAGATTCAAACCACAGTCATGTTCCCAGGCCAGGGGGTTCCACAATCAAACCTCAGCCATGTTCCCAGGCCACAGGTTTCCAGAAGCAAACCTCAGTCATGTTCCCAGGACACAGGTTTCCAGAGTCAACCCGAGATCATGTTCCCTGGCCACAGTTTTCCAGAATTAAACCTCAGTCATGTTGCCAGGTCAGAGGTTTCCACCATCAAACCTCAGACAAGTTTCCAGGACACAGGGTTCCAGAATCAAACCGTTCTCATGTTCCCTGGCCACAGGGTTCCAGAATCCACCGATGTCATGTTCCCAGGCCACAGGGTTCCAGAATCAATCCTCAGTTATGTTCCCTGGCTACAGGGTTCCAGAATCAAACCTCAGTCATGTTCCCAGTCCACAGGGTTCCAGAACCAAGGCTCAGTCAGGTTACCGGGGCACAGTATTCCACAAACTAAACAGATGTCATGTTCCCAGGCCACATGGTTCCAGAATCAAACCTCACTCATATTCCCAGGCCACAGGTTTCCAGAATCAATCCGATTTCATGTTCCCAGGCAACAGGGTACCAGAATCCAAACCGATGTCATGTTCCCAAGCCACAGGATTCCACAATCTCACATCAGGCATGTTCCCAGGCCAATGGTTTCCAGAATCAAACCTCAGTCATATTCCCAGGCCACATGGTTCCAGATTCAAACCTCAGTCATGTTCCCAGGACCCAGGGTTCCAGAATCAAACCTCAGTCATGTTCCCTGGACACAGGTTTCAAAAATAAAATCCCAGTCATGTTCTCAGGCCACAGGGTACCACAACTAAACCTCAGTCATATTCCCAGGCCAGAGGGTTCCACAATCAAACCTCAGTCCTTTTGCTAGGCCACGGTTCCACCAGCAAGCCTCAGTCATGTTCCCAGGCCAGAGTGTTCCACAATCAAACCTAAGTCATCTTTCCAGGCCACAGGGTTCCACCATCAACCCTCAGTCATGTTGCCTGGTCACAGGTTTCCACCATCAAACCTCAGACAAGTTTCCAGGACACAGGGTTCCAGAATCAAACCGTTCTCATGTTCCCTGGCCAGAGGGTTCCAGAATCCACCGATGTCATGTTCCCAGGCCACAGGGTTCCAGAATCCACCAATGTCATGTTCCCAGGCCACAGGGTTCCAGAATTAATCCTCAGTTATGTTCCCAGGCTACAGGGTTCCGGAATCAAACCTCAGTCATGTTCCCAGGGAACAGGGTTCCAGGAACAAACCTCAGTCATGTTGCCAAGCCACAGGTTTCCACCATCAAACCTCAGACATGTTCCCAGGCCACAGGGTTCCAGAATCAAACCGTTCTCATGTTCCCCGGCCACAGGGTTCCAGAATCCACTGATGTAATGTTCCCAGGCAACAGGGTTCCAGTATCAATCCTCAGTTATATTCCCAGTCTATAGGGTGCCAGAATAAAACCTCAGTCATGTTCCCAGTCCACAGGGTTCCAGAACCAAGCCTCAGTTAGGTTCCCAGGGCACAGTATTCCACAATCTAAACAGATGTCATATTCCCAGGCCCCAGGATTCCAGAATCACGCCTCAGTCATGTTCCCAGGCCACAAGCATCCAGAATTAAACCTCAGTCATGTTGCCAGGCCATAGGGTACCACCATCAAACCTCAGTCATATTGCCAGACCACAGGTTTCCACAATCAAACCGATTTCATGTTCCCAGGCAACAGGGTACCAGAATCCAAACCGATGTCATATTCCCAGGACACAGGATTCCACAATCTAACATAAGTCATGTTCCCAGGACAATGCCCTCCAGAATCAAACCACAGTCATATACCCAGGCCACATGGTCCCAGAATCAATCCTCAGTCATGTTCCCAGTCCACAGGATTCCAGAACCAAGCCTTCAGTCAGGTTCCCAGGGCACAGTATTCCACAATCTAAACAGATGTCATGTTCCCAGGCCACAGGTTTCCAGAATCACGCCTCAGTCATGTTCCCAGGCCACAGGGTTCCAGAATCAAACCAATGTCAAGTTCCTAGGCCATGGGTTTCCAGTACCAGGCCGCAGTCATGTTTCCAGGGCACAGGGTTCTACAGTCAAACCTCAGTCATGTTGCCAGTCCACAGGTTTCTGCCATCAAACCTCAGTCAAGTTCCCAGGCCACAGATTTCCAGAATCAAACCGCAGTCATATTCCCAGGTCACATGGTTCCAGAATCAAACCTCAGTCATGTTTGCAGGACCCATGGTTCCACAATCAAACCACAGTCATGTTCCCAGCACAAAGGTGTCCAGAATCAAACCTCAGTCATGTTCCCAGGGAACAGGGTTCCAGTAACAAACCTCAGTCATGTTGCCAAGCCACAGGTTTCCACCATGAAACCTCAGACATGTTCCCAGGCCAAAGGGTTCCAGAATCAAACCGTTCTCATGTTCCCAGGCCACAGGGTTCCAGAATCACGCCTCTGTCATGTTCCCTGGCCACAGGGTTCCAGAATCAAACCAATGTCAAGTTCCCAGGCCATGGGTTTCAAGTATCAGGTCGCAGTCATGTTTCCAGGACAGAGGGTTCTACAATCAAACCTCAGTCATGTCGCCAGTCCACAGGTTTCTGCCATCAAACCTCAGTCAAGTTCCCAGGCCACAGATTTCCAGAATCAAACCTCAGTCATATTCCCATGACACATGGTTCCAGAATCAAACCTCAGTCATGTTCGCAGGCCACAGGTTTCCACAATCAAAGCACGGTCATGTTCCCAGGACAAAGGTGTCCAGAAGCAAACCTCACTCATGTTCCCAGGGAACAGGGTTCCAGTAACAAACCTCAGTCATGTTGCCAGGCCACAGGTTTCCACCATCAAACCTCAGACATATTCCCAAGCCACAGGGTTCCAGAATCAAACCTTTCTCATGTTCCCAGGCCACAGGGTTTCAGAATCAGGCTTCAGTCATGTTGCCAGGCCACAGGGTTCCAAAATCCAGCCTCAGTCATTTTGCCAGTCAAGAGTGGTCCACCATCAAACCTCAGTCATGATCCCAGGCCACATGTTTCCACAATGAAACCTCAGTCATTATCCCAGGCCACAGGTTTCCAGAATCAAACCTCAGTCATATTCCCAGGACACATGTTTCCATTATCAAACCTCAGTCATGTTCGCAGGGCACAGGTTTCAACAATCAAACCTCATTCAATTTCCCAGAACACAGGTGTCCAGAATCCAACCTCAGTCATGTTCCCAGGGAACAGGCTTCCAGAAACAAACCTCAGTCATTTTCCCAGGCCACAGGGTTTCAGAATCAAACCACAGTCATGTTCCCAGGCCAGAGGGTTGCACAATCAAACCTCAGTCTTGTTCCCAGGCCACAGGATTCCAGAATCCAACCGATGTCATGTTCCCAGGCCACAGGGTTCCAGATTCAAACCACAGTCATGTTCCCAGGCCAGGGGGTTCCACAATCAAACCTCAGTCATGTTCCCAGGCCACAGGTTTCCAGAAGCAAACCTCAGTCATGTTCCCAGGACACAGGTTTCCAGAGTCAACCCGAGATCATGTTCCCTGGCCACAGTTTTCCAGAATTAAACCTCAGTCATGTTGCCAGGTCAGAGGTTTCCACCATCAAACCTCAGACAAGTTTCCAGGACACAGGGTTCCAGAATCAAACCGTTCTCATGTTCCCAGGCCACAGGGTTCCAGAATCACGCCTCTGTCATGTTCCCTGGCCACAGGGTTCCAGAATCAAACCAATGTCAAGTTCCCAGGCCATGGGTTTCAAGTATCAGGTCGCAGTCATGTTTCCAGGACAGAGGGTTCTACAATCAAACCTCAGTCATGTCGCCAGTCCACAGGTTTCTGCCATCAAACCTCAGTCAAGTTCCCAGGCCACAGATTTCCAGAATCAAACCTCAGTCATATTCCCATGACACATGGTTCCAGAATCAAACCTCAGTCATGTTCGCAGGCCACAGGTTTCCACAATCAAAGCACGGTCATGTTCCCAGGACAAAGGTGTCCAGAAGCAAACCTCACTCATGTTCCCAGGGAACAGGGTTCCAGTAACAAACCTCAGTCATGTTGCCAGGCCACAGGTTTCCACCATCAAACCTCAGACATATTCCCAAGGCACAGGGTTCCAGAATCAAACCGTTCTCATGTTCCCAGGCCACAGGGTTCCAGAATCACGCCTCTGTCATGTTCCCTGGGCACAGGCTTCCAGAATCAAACCAATGTCAAGTTCCCAGGCCAAGGGTTTCAAGTATCAGGTCGCAGTCATGTTTCCAGGACAGAGGGTTCTACAATCAAACCTCAGTCATGTCGCCAGTCCACAGGTTTCTGCCATCAAACCTCAGTCAAGTTCCCAGGCCACAGATTTCCAGAATCAAACCTCAGTCATATTCCCAGGACACAGGGTTCCAGAATCAAACCTTTCTCATGTTCCCAGGTCACAGGGTTTCAGAATCAGGCTTCAGTCATGTTGCCAGGCCACAGGGTTTCAAAATCCAGCCTCAGTCATTTTGCCAGTCAAGAGTGGTCCACCATCAAACCTCAGTCATGATCCCAGGCCACATGTTTCCACAATGAAACCTCAGTCATTATCCCAGGCCACAGATTTCCAGAATCAAACCGCAGTCATATTCCCAGGTCACATGGTTCCAGAATCAAACCTCAGTCATGTTTGCAGGACCCATGGTTCCACAATCAAACCACAGTCATGTTCCCAGCACAAAGGTGTCCAGAATCAAACCTCAGTCATGTTCCCAGGGAACAGGGTTCCAGTAACAAACCTCAGTCATGTTGCCAAGCCACAGGTTTCCACCATGAAACCTCAGACATGTTCCCAGGCCATAGGGTTCCAGAATCAAACCGTTCTCATGTTCCCAGGCCACAGGGTTCCAGAATCCACTGATGTCATGTTCCCAGGCCACAGGATTCCAGAATAAAACCTCAGTCATGTTCCCAGTGCACAGGGTTCCAGAACCAAGCCTCAGTCAGGTTCCCATGGCACAGTATTCCACAATCTAAACAGATGTCATGTTCCCAGGCCACAGGATTCCAGAATCACGCCTCTGTCATGTTCCCTGGCCACAGGGTTCCAGAATCAAACCAATGTCAAGTTCCCAGGCCATGGGTTTCAAGTATCAGGTCACAGTCATGTTTCCAGGACAGAGGGTTCTACAATCAAACCTCAGTCATGTCGCCAGTCCACAGGTTTCTGCCATCAAACCTCAGTCAAGTTCCCAGGCCACAGATTTCCAGAATCAAACCTCAGTCATATTCCCATGACACATGGTTCCAGAATCAAACCTCAGTCATGTTCGCAGGCCACAGGTTTCCACAATCAAAGCACGGTCATGTTCCCAGGACAAAGGTGTCCAGAAGCAAACCTCACTCATGTTCCCAGGGAACAGGGTTCCAGTAACAAACCTCAGTCATGTTGCCAGGCCACAGGTTTCCACCATCAAACCTCAGACATATTCCCAAGCCACAGGGTTCCAGAATCAAACCTTTCTCATGTTCCCAGGCCACAGGGTTTCAGAATCAGGCTTCAGTCATGTTGCCAGGCCACAGGGTTCCAAAATCCAGCCTCAGTCATTTTGCCAGTCAAGAGTGGTCCACCATCAAACCTCAGTCATGATCCCAGGCCACATGTTTCCACAATGAAACCTCAGTCATTATCCCAGGCCACAGGTTTCCAGAATCAAACCTCAGTCATATTCCCAGGACACATGTTTCCATTATCAAACCTCAGTCATGTTCGCAGGGCACAGGTTTCAACAATCAAACCTCATTCAATTTCCCAGAACACAGGTGTCCAGAATCCAACCTCAGTCATGTTCCCAGGGAACAGGCTTCCAGAAACAAACCTCAGTCATTTTCCCAGGCCACAGGGTTTCAGAATCAAACCACAGTCATGTTCCCAGGCCAGAGGGTTGCACAATCAAACCTCAGTCTTGTTCCCAGGCCACAGGATTCCAGAATCCAACCGATGTCATGTTCCCAGGCCACAGGGTTCCAGATTCAAACCACAGTCATGTTCCCAGGCCAGGGGGTTCCACAATCAAACCTCAGCCATGTTCCCAGGCCACAGGTTTCCAGAAGCAAACCTCAGTCATGTTCCCAGGACACAGGTTTCCAGAGTCAACCCGAGATCATGTTCCCTGGCCACAGTTTTCCAGAATTAAACCTCAGTCATGTTGCCAGGTCAGAGGTTTCCACCATCAAACCTCAGACAAGTTTCCAGGACACAGGGTTCCAGAATCAAACCGTTCTCATGTTCCCTGGCCAGAGGGTTCCAGAATCCACCGATGTCATGTTCCCAGGCCACAGGGTTCCAGAATCCACCAATGTCATGTTCCCAGGCCACAGGGTTCCAGAATTAATCCTCAGTTATGTTCCCAGGCTACAGGGTTCCGGAATCAAACCTCAGTCATGTTCCCAGGGAACAGGGTTCCAGGAACAAACCTCAGTCATGTTGCCAAGCCACAGGTTTCCACCATCAAACCTCAGACATGTTCCCAGGCCACAGGGTTCCAGAATCAAACCGTTCTCATGTTCCCCGGCCACAGGGTTCCAGAATCCACTGATGTAATGTTCCCAGGCAACAGGGTTCCAGTATCAATCCTCAGTTATATTCCCAGTCTATAGGGTGCCAGAATAAAACCTCAGTCATGTTCCCAGTCCACAGGGTTCCAGAACCAAGCCTCAGTTAGGTTCCCAGGGCACAGTATTCCACAATCTAAACAGATGTCATATTCCCAGGCCCCAGGATTCCAGAATCACGCCTCAGTCATGTTCCCAGGCCACAAGCATCCAGAATTAAACCTCAGTCATGTTGCCAGGCCATAGGGTACCACCATCAAACCTCAGTCATATTGCCAGACCACAGGTTTCCACAATCAAACCGATTTCATGTTCCCAGGCAACAGGGTACCAGAATCCAAACCGATGTCATATTCCCAGGACACAGGATTCCACAATCTAACATAAGTCATGTTCCCAGGACAATGCCCTCCAGAATCAAACCACAGTCATATACCCAGGCCACATGGTCCCAGAATCAATCCTCAGTCATGTTCCCAGTCCACAGGATTCCAGAACCAAGCCTTCAGTCAGGTTCCCAGGGCACAGTATTCCACAATCTAAACAGATGTCATGTTCCCAGGCCACAGGTTTCCAGAATCACGCCTCAGTCATGTTCCCAGGCCACAGGGTTCCAGAATCAAACCAATGTCAAGTTCCTAGGCCATGGGTTTCCAGTACCAGGCCGCAGTCATGTTTCCAGGGCACAGGGTTCTACAGTCAAACCTCAGTCATGTTGCCAGTCCACAGGTTTCTGCCATCAAACCTCAGTCAAGTTCCCAGGCCACAGATTTCCAGAATCAAACCGCAGTCATATTCCCAGGTCACATGGTTCCAGAATCAAACCTCAGTCATGTTTGCAGGACCCATGGTTCCACAATCAAACCACAGTCATGTTCCCAGCACAAAGGTGTCCAGAATCAAACCTCAGTCATGTTCCCAGGGAACAGGGTTCCAGTAACAAACCTCAGTCATGTTGCCAAGCCACAGGTTTCCACCATGAAACCTCAGACATGTTCCCAGGCCAAAGGGTTCCAGAATCAAACCGTTCTCATGTTCCCAGGCCACAGGGTTCCAGAATCACGCCTCTGTCATGTTCCCTGGCCACAGGGTTCCAGAATCAAACCAATGTCAAGTTCCCAGGCCATGGGTTTCAAGTATCAGGTCGCAGTCATGTTTCCAGGACAGAGGGTTCTACAATCAAACCTCAGTCATGTCGCCAGTCCACAGGTTTCTGCCATCAAACCTCAGTCAAGTTCCCAGGCCACAGATTTCCAGAATCAAACCTCAGTCATATTCCCATGACACATGGTTCCAGAATCAAACCTCAGTCATGTTCGCAGGCCACAGGTTTCCACAATCAAAGCACGGTCATGTTCCCAGGACAAAGGTGTCCAGAAGCAAACCTCACTCATGTTCCCAGGGAACAGGGTTCCAGTAACAAACCTCAGTCATGTTGCCAGGCCACAGGTTTCCACCATCAAACCTCAGACATATTCCCAAGCCACAGGGTTCCAGAATCAAACCTTTCTCATGTTCCCAGGCCACAGGGTTTCAGAATCAGGCTTCAGTCATGTTGCCAGGCCACAGGGTTCCAAAATCCAGCCTCAGTCATTTTGCCAGTCAAGAGTGGTCCACCATCAAACCTCAGTCATGATCCCAGGCCACATGTTTCCACAATGAAACCTCAGTCATTATCCCAGGCCACAGGTTTCCAGAATCAAACCTCAGTCATATTCCCAGGACACATGTTTCCATTATCAAACCTCAGTCATGTTCGCAGGGCACAGGTTTCAACAATCAAACCTCATTCAATTTCCCAGAACACAGGTGTCCAGAATCCAACCTCAGTCATGTTCCCAGGGAACAGGCTTCCAGAAACAAACCTCAGTCATTTTCCCAGGCCACAGGGTTTCAGAATCAAACCACAGTCATGTTCCCAGGCCAGAGGGTTGCACAATCAAACCTCAGTCTTGTTCCCAGGCCACAGGATTCCAGAATCCAACCGATGTCATGTTCCCAGGCCACAGGGTTCCAGATTCAAACCACAGTCATGTTCCCAGGCCAGGGGGTTCCACAATCAAACCTCAGCCATGTTCCCAGGCCACAGGTTTCCAGAAGCAAACCTCAGTCATGTTCCCAGGACACAGGTTTCCAGAGTCAACCCGAGATCATGTTCCCTGGCCACAGTTTTCCAGAATTAAACCTCAGTCATGTTGCCAGGTCAGAGGTTTCCACCATCAAACCTCAGACAAGTTTCCAGGACACAGGGTTCCAGAATCAAACCGTTCTCATGTTCCCAGGCCACAGGGTTCCAGAATCACGCCTCTGTCATGTTCCCTGGCCACAGGGTTCCAGAATCAAACCAATGTCAAGTTCCCAGGCCATGGGTTTCAAGTATCAGGTCGCAGTCATGTTTCCAGGACAGAGGGTTCTACAATCAAACCTCAGTCATGTCGCCAGTCCACAGGTTTCTGCCATCAAACCTCAGTCAAGTTCCCAGGCCACAGATTTCCAGAATCAAACCTCAGTCATATTCCCATGACACATGGTTCCAGAATCAAACCTCAGTCATGTTCGCAGGCCACAGGTTTCCACAATCAAAGCACGGTCATGTTCCCAGGACAAAGGTGTCCAGAAGCAAACCTCACTCATGTTCCCAGGGAACAGGGTTCCAGTAACAAACCTCAGTCATGTTGCCAGGCCACAGGTTTCCACCATCAAACCTCAGACATATTCCCAAGGCACAGGGTTCCAGAATCAAACCGTTCTCATGTTCCCAGGCCACAGGGTTCCAGAATCACGCCTCTGTCATGTTCCCTGGGCACAGGCTTCCAGAATCAAACCAATGTCAAGTTCCCAGGCCAAGGGTTTCAAGTATCAGGTCGCAGTCATGTTTCCAGGACAGAGGGTTCTACAATCAAACCTCAGTCATGTCGCCAGTCCACAGGTTTCTGCCATCAAACCTCAGTCAAGTTCCCAGGCCACAGATTTCCAGAATCAAACCTCAGTCATATTCCCAGGACACAGGGTTCCAGAATCAAACCTTTCTCATGTTCCCAGGTCACAGGGTTTCAGAATCAGGCTTCAGTCATGTTGCCAGGCCACAGGGTTTCAAAATCCAGCCTCAGTCATTTTGCCAGTCAAGAGTGGTCCACCATCAAACCTCAGTCATGATCCCAGGCCACATGTTTCCACAATGAAACCTCAGTCATTATCCCAGGCCACAGATTTCCAGAATCAAACCGCAGTCATATTCCCAGGTCACATGGTTCCAGAATCAAACCTCAGTCATGTTTGCAGGACCCATGGTTCCACAATCAAACCACAGTCATGTTCCCAGCACAAAGGTGTCCAGAATCAAACCTCAGTCATGTTCCCAGGGAACAGGGTTCCAGTAACAAACCTCAGTCATGTTGCCAAGCCACAGGTTTCCACCATGAAACCTCAGACATGTTCCCAGGCCATAGGGTTCCAGAATCAAACCGTTCTCATGTTCCCAGGCCACAGGGTTCCAGAATCCACTGATGTCATGTTCCCAGGCCACAGGATTCCAGAATAAAACCTCAGTCATGTTCCCAGTGCACAGGGTTCCAGAACCAAGCCTCAGTCAGGTTCCCATGGCACAGTATTCCACAATCTAAACAGATGTCATGTTCCCAGGCCACAGGATTCCAGAATCACGCCTCTGTCATGTTCCCTGGCCACAGGGTTCCAGAATCAAACCAATGTCAAGTTCCCAGGCCATGGGTTTCAAGTATCAGGTCACAGTCATGTTTCCAGGACAGAGGGTTCTACAATCAAACCTCAGTCATGTCGCCAGTCCACAGGTTTCTGCCATCAAACCTCAGTCAAGTTCCCAGGCCACAGATTTCCAGAATCAAACCTCAGTCATATTCCCATGACACATGGTTCCAGAATCAAACCTCAGTCATGTTCGCAGGCCACAGGTTTCCACAATCAAAGCACGGTCATGTTCCCAGGACAAAGGTGTCCAGAAGCAAACCTCACTCATGTTCCCAGGGAACAGGGTTCCAGTAACAAACCTCAGTCATGTTGCCAGGCCACAGGTTTCCACCATCAAACCTCAGACATATTCCCAAGCCACAGGGTTCCAGAATCAAACCTTTCTCATGTTCCCAGGCCACAGGGTTTCAGAATCAGGCTTCAGTCATGTTGCCAGGCCACAGGGTTCCAAAATCCAGCCTCAGTCATTTTGCCAGTCAAGAGTGGTCCACCATCAAACCTCAGTCATGATCCCAGGCCACATGTTTCCACAATGAAACCTCAGTCATTATCCCAGGCCACAGGTTTCCAGAATCAAACCTCAGTCATATTCCCAGGACACATGTTTCCATTATCAAACCTCAGTCATGTTCGCAGGGCACAGGTTTCAACAATCAAACCTCATTCAATTTCCCAGAACACAGGTGTCCAGAATCCAACCTCAGTCATGTTCCCAGGGAACAGGCTTCCAGAAACAAACCTCAGTCATTTTCCCAGGCCACAGGGTTTCAGAATCAAACCACAGTCATGTTCCCAGGCCAGAGGGTTGCACAATCAAACCTCAGTCTTGTTCCCAGGCCACAGGATTCCAGAATCCAACCGATGTCATGTTCCCAGGCCACAGGGTTCCAGATTCAAACCACAGTCATGTTCCCAGGCCAGGGGGTTCCACAATCAAACCTCAGCCATGTTCCCAGGCCACAGGTTTCCAGAAGCAAACCTCAGTCATGTTCCCAGGACACAGGTTTCCAGAGTCAACCCGAGATCATGTTCCCTGGCCACAGTCTTCCAGAATTAAACCTCAGTCATGTTGCCAGGTCAGAGGTTTCCACCATCAAACCTCAGACAAGTTTCCAGGACACAGGGTTCCAGAATCAAACCGTTCTCATGTTCCCTGGCCACAGGGTTCCAGAATCCACCGATGTCATGTTCCCAGGCCACAGGGTTCCAGAATCAATCCTCAGTTATGTTCCCTGGCTACAGGGTTCCAGAATCAAACCTCAGTCATGTTCCCAGGCTACAGGGTTCCGGAATCAAACCTCAGTCATGTTCCCAGGGAACAGGGTTCCAGGAACAAACCTCAGTCATGTTGCCAAGCCACAGGTTTCCACCATCAAACCTCAGACATGTTCCCAGGCCACAGGGTTCCAGAATCAAACCGTTCTCATGTTCCCCGGCCACAGGGTTCCAGAATCCACTGATGTAATGTTCCCAGGCAACAGGGTTCCAGTATCAATCCTCAGTTATATTCCCAGTCTATAGGGTGCCAGAATAAAACCTCAGTCATGTTCCCAGTCCACAGGGTTCCAGAACCAAGCCTCAGTTAGGTTCCCAGGGCACAGTATTCCACAATCTAAACAGATGTCATATTCCCAGGCCCCAGGATTCCAGAATCACGCCTCAGTCATGTTCCCAGGCCACAAGCATCCAGAATTAAACCTCAGTCATGTTGCCAGGCCATAGGGTACCACCATCAAACCTCAGTCATATTGCCAGACCACAGGTTTCCACAATCAAACCGATTTCATGTTCCCAGGCAACAGGGTACCAGAATCCAAACCGATGTCATATTCCCAGGACACAGGATTCCACAATCTAACATAAGTCATGTTCCCAGGACAATGCCCTCCAGAATCAAACCACAGTCATATACCCAGGCCACATGGTCCCAGAATCAATCCTCAGTCATGTTCCCAGTCCACAGGATTCCAGAACCAAGCCTTCAGTCAGGTTCCCAGGGCACAGTATTCCACAATCTAAACAGATGTCATGTTCCCAGGCCACAGGTTTCCAGAATCACGCCTCAGTCATGTTCCCAGGCCACAGGGTTCCAGAATCAAACCAATGTCAAGTTCCTAGGCCATGGGTTTCCAGTACCAGGCCGCAGTCATGTTTCCAGGGCACAGGGTTCTACAGTCAAACCTCAGTCATGTTGCCAGTCCACAGGTTTCTGCCATCAAACCTCAGTCAAGTTCCCAGGCCACAGATTTCCAGAATCAAACCGCAGTCATATTCCCAGGTCACATGGTTCCAGAATCAAACCTCAGTCATGTTTGCAGGACCCATGGTTCCACAATCAAACCACAGTCATGTTCCCAGCACAAAGGTGTCCAGAATCAAACCTCAGTCATGTTCCCAGGGAACAGGGTTCCAGTAACAAACCTCAGTCATGTTGCCAAGCCACAGGTTTCCACCATGAAACCTCAGACATGTTCCCAGGCCAAAGGGTTCCAGAATCAAACCGTTCTCATGTTCCCAGGCCACAGGGTTCCAGAATCACGCCTCTGTCATGTTCCCTGGCCACAGGGTTCCAGAATCAAACCAATGTCAAGTTCCCAGGCCATGGGTTTCAAGTATCAGGTCGCAGTCATGTTTCCAGGACAGAGGGTTCTACAATCAAACCTCAGTCATGTCGCCAGTCCACAGGTTTCTGCCATCAAACCTCAGTCAAGTTCCCAGGCCACAGATTTCCAGAATCAAACCTCAGTCATATTCCCATGACACATGGTTCCAGAATCAAACCTCAGTCATGTTCGCAGGCCACAGGTTTCCACAATCAAAGCACGGTCATGTTCCCAGGACAAAGGTGTCCAGAAGCAAACCTCACTCATGTTCCCAGGGAACAGGGTTCCAGTAACAAACCTCAGTCATGTTGCCAGGCCACAGGTTTCCACCATCAAACCTCAGACATATTCCCAAGCCACAGGGTTCCAGAATCAAACCTTTCTCATGTTCCCAGGCCACAGGGTTTCAGAATCAGGCTTCAGTCATGTTGCCAGGCCACAGGGTTCCAAAATCCAGCCTCAGTCATTTTGCCAGTCAAGAGTGGTCCACCATCAAACCTCAGTCATGATCCCAGGCCACATGTTTCCACAATGAAACCTCAGTCATTATCCCAGGCCACAGGTTTCCAGAATCAAACCTCAGTCATATTCCCAGGACACATGTTTCCATTATCAAACCTCAGTCATGTTCGCAGGGCACAGGTTTCAACAATCAAACCTCATTCAATTTCCCAGAACACAGGTGTCCAGAATCCAACCTCAGTCATGTTCCCAGGGAACAGGCTTCCAGAAACAAACCTCAGTCATTTTCCCAGGCCACAGGGTTTCAGAATCAAACCACAGTCATGTTCCCAGGCCAGAGGGTTGCACAATCAAACCTCAGTCTTGTTCCCAGGCCACAGGATTCCAGAATCCAACCGATGTCATGTTCCCAGGCCACAGGGTTCCAGATTCAAACCACAGTCATGTTCCCAGGCCAGGGGGTTCCACAATCAAACCTCAGCCATGTTCCCAGGCCACAGGTTTCCAGAAGCAAACCTCAGTCATGTTCCCAGGACACAGGTTTCCAGAGTCAACCCGAGATCATGTTCCCTGGCCACAGTTTTCCAGAATTAAACCTCAGTCATGTTGCCAGGTCAGAGGTTTCCACCATCAAACCTCAGACAAGTTTCCAGGACACAGGGTTCCAGAATCAAACCGTTCTCATGTTCCCTGGCCACAGGGTTCCAGAATCCACCGATGTCATGTTCCCAGGCCACAGGGTTCCAGAATCAATCCTCAGTTATGTTCCCTGGCTACAGGGTTCCAGAATCAAACCTCAGTCATGTTCCCAGTCCACAGGGTTCCAGAACCAAGGCTCAGTCAGGTTACCGGGGCACAGTATTCCACAAACTAAACAGATGTCATGTTCCCAGGCCACATGGTTCCAGAATCAAACCTCACTCATATTCCCAGGCCACAGGTTTCCAGAATCAATCCGATTTCATGTTCCCAGGCAACAGGGTACCAGAATCCAAACCGATGTCATGTTCCCAAGCCACAGGATTCCACAATCTCACATCAGGCATGTTCCCAGGCCAATGGTTTCCAGAATCAAACCTCAGTCATATTCCCAGGCCACATGGTTCCAGATTCAAACCTCAGTCATGTTCCCAGGACCCAGGGTTCCAGAATCAAACCTCAGTCATGTTCCCTGGACACAGGTTTCAAAAATAAAATCCCAGTCATGTTCTCAGGCCACAGGGTACCACAACTAAACCTCAGTCATATTCCCAGGCCAGAGGGTTCCACAATCAAACCTCAGTCCTTTTGCTAGGCCACGGTTCCACCAGCAAGCCTCAGTCATGTTCCCAGGCCAGAGTGTTCCACAATCAAACCTAAGTCATCTTTCCAGGCCACAGGGTTCCACCATCAACCCTCAGTCATGTTGCCTGGTCACAGGTTTCCACCATCAAACCTCAGACAAGTTTCCAGGACACAGGGTTCCAGAATCAAACCGTTCTCATGTTCCCTGGCCAGAGGGTTCCAGAATCCACCGATGTCATGTTCCCAGGCCACAGGGTTCCAGAATCCACCGATGTCATGTTCCCAGGCCACAGGGTTCCAGAATTAATCCTCAGTTATGTTCCCAGGCTACAGGGTTCCGGAATCAAACCTCAGTCATGTTCCCAGGGAACAGGGTTCCAGGAACAAACCTCAGTCATGTTGCCAAGCCACAGGTTTCCACCATCAAACCTCAGACATGTTCCCAGGCCACAGGGTTCCAGAATCAAACCGTTCTCATGTTCCCCGGCCACAGGGTTCCAGAATCCACTGATGTAATGTTCCCAGGCAACAGGGTTCCAGTATCAATCCTCAGTTATATTCCCAGTCTATAGGGTGCCAGAATAAAACCTCAGTCATGTTCCCAGTCCACAGGGTTCCAGAACCAAGCCTCAGTTAGGTTCCCAGGGCACAGTATTCCACAATCTAAACAGATGTCATATTCCCAGGCCCCAGGATTCCAGAATCACGCCTCAGTCATGTTCCCAGGCCACAAGCATCCAGAATTAAACCTCAGTCATGTTGCCAGGCCATAGGGTACCACCATCAAACCTCAGTCATATTGCCAGACCACAGGTTTCCACAATCAAACCGATTTCATGTTCCCAGGCAACAGGGTACCAGAATCCAAACCGATGTCATGTTCCCAGGCCACAGGATTCCACAATCTAACATCAGTCATGTTCCCAGGACAATGCCCTCCAGAATCAAACCACAGTCATATACCCAGGCCACATGGTCCCAGAATCAATCCTCAGTCATGTTCCCAGTCCACAGGATTCCAGAACCAAGCCTTCAGTCAGGTTCCCAGGGCACAGTATTCCACAATCTAAACAGATGTCATGTTCCCAGGCCACAGGTTTCCAGAATCACGCCTCAGTCATGTTCCCAGGCCACAGGGTTCCAGAATCAAACCAATGTCAAGTTCCTAGGCCATGGGTTTCCAGTACCAGGCCGCAGTCATGTTTCCAGGGCACAGGGTTCTACAGTCAAACCTCAGTCATGTTGCCAGTCCACAGGTTTCTGCCATCAAACCTCAGTCAAGTTCCCAGGCCACAGATTTCCAGAATCAAACCGCAGTCATATTCCCAGGTCACATGGTTCCAGAATCAAACCTCAGTCATGTTTGCAGGACCCATGGTTCCACAATCAAACCACAGTCATGTTCCCAGCACAAAGGTGTCCAGAATCAAACCTCAGTCATGTTCCCAGGGAACAGGGTTCCAGTAACAAACCTCAGTCATGTTGCCAAGCCACAGGTTTCCACCATGAAACCTCAGACATGTTCCCAGGCCAAAGGGTTCCAGAATCAAACCGTTCTCATGTTCCCAGGCCACAGGGTTCCAGAATCACGCCTCTGTCATGTTCCCTGGCCACAGGGTTCCAGAATCAAACCAATGTCAAGTTCCCAGGCCATGGGTTTCAAGTATCAGGTCGCAGTCATGTTTCCAGGACAGAGGGTTCTACAATCAAACCTCAGTCATGTCGCCAGTCCACAGGTTTCTGCCATCAAACCTCAGTCAAGTTCCCAGGCCACAGATTTCCAGAATCAAACCTCAGTCATATTCCCATGACACATGGTTCCAGAATCAAACCTCAGTCATGTTCGCAGGCCACAGGTTTCCACAATCAAAGCACGGTCATGTTCCCAGGACAAAGGTGTCCAGAAGCAAACCTCACTCATGTTCCCAGGGAACAGGGTTCCAGTAACAAACCTCAGTCATGTTGCCAGGCCACAGGTTTCCACCATCAAACCTCAGACATATTCCCAAGCCACAGGGTTCCAGAATCAAACCTTTCTCATGTTCCCAGGCCACAGGGTTTCAGAATCAGGCTTCAGTCATGTTGCCAGGCCACAGGGTTTCAAAATCCAGCCTCAGTCATTTTGCCAGTCAAGAGTGGTCCACCATCAAACCTCAGTCATGATCCCAGGCCACATGTTTCCACAATGAAACCTCAGTCATTATCCCAGGCCACAGGTTTCCAGAATCAAACCTCAGTCATATTCCCAGGACACATGTTTCCATTATCAAACCTCAGTCATGTTCGCAGGGCACAGGTTTCAACAATCAAACCTCATTCAATTTCCCAGAACACAGGTGTCCAGAATCCAACCTCAGTCATGTTCCCAGGGAACAGGCTTCCAGAAACAAACCTCAGTCATTTTCCCAGGCCACAGGGTTTCAGAATCAAACCACAGTCATGTTCCCAGGCCAGAGGGTTGCACAATCAAACCTCAGTCTTGTTCCCAGGCCACAGGATTCCAGAATCCAACCGATGTCATGTTCCCAGGCCACAGGGTTCCAGATTCAAACCACAGTCATGTTCCCAGGCCAGGGGGTTCCACAATCAAACCTCAGCCATGTTCCCAGGCCACAGGTTTCCAGAAGCAAACCTCAGTCATGTTCCCAGGACACAGGTTTCCAGAGTCAACCCGAGATCATGTTCCCTGGCCACAGTCTTCCAGAATTAAACCTCAGTCATGTTGCCAGGTCAGAGGTTTCCACCATCAAACCTCAGACAAGTTTCCAGGACACAGGGTTCCAGAATCAAACCGTTCTCATGTTCCCTGGCCACAGGGTTCCAGAATCCACCGATGTCATGTTCCCAGGCCACAGGGTTCCAGAATCAATCCTCAGTTATGTTCCCTGGCTACAGGGTTCCAGAATCAAACCTCAGTCATGTTCCCAGTCCACAGGGTTCCAGAACCAAGGCTCAGTCAGGTTACCGGGGCACAGTATTCCACAAACTAAACAGATGTCATGTTCCCAGGCCACATGGTTCCAGAATCAAACCTCACTCATATTCCCAGGCCACAGGTTTCCAGAATCAATCCGATTTCATGTTCCCAGGCAACAGGGTACCAGAATCCAAACCGATGTCATGTTCCCAAGCCACAGGATTCCACAATCTCACATCAGGCATGTTCCCAGGCCAATGGTTTCCAGAATCAAACCTCAGTCATATTCCCAGGCCACATGGTTCCAGATTCAAACCTCAGTCATGTTCCCAGGACCCAGGGTTCCAGAATCAAACCTCAGTCATGTTCCCTGGACACAGGTTTCAAAAATAAAATCCCAGTCATGTTCTCAGGCCACAGGGTACCACAACTAAACCTCAGTCATATTCCCAGGCCAGAGGGTTCCACAATCAAACCTCAGTCCTTTTGCTAGGCCACGGTTCCACCAGCAAGCCTCAGTCATGTTCCCAGGCCAGAGTGTTCCACAATCAAACCTAAGTCATCTTTCCAGGCCACAGGGTTCCACCATCAACCCTCAGTCATGTTGCCTGGTCACAGGTTTCCACCATCAAACCTCAGACAAGTTTCCAGGACACAGGGTTCCAGAATCAGACCGTTCTCATGTTCCCTGGCCAGAGGGTTCCAGAATCCACCGATGTCATGTTCCCAGGCCACAGGGTTCCAGAATCCACCGATGTCATGTTCCCAGGCCACAGGGTTCCAGAATTAATCCTCAGTTATGTTCCCAGGCTACAGGGTTCCGGAATCAAACCTCAGTCATGTTCCCAGGGAACAGGGTTCCAGGAACAAACCTCAGTCATGTTGCCAAGCCACAGGTTTCCACCATCAAACCTCAGACATGTTCCCAGGCCACAGGGTTCCAGAATCAAACCGTTCTCATGTTCCCCGGCCACAGGGTTCCAGAATCCACTGATGTAATGTTCCCAGGCAACAGGGTTCCAGTATCAATCCTCAGTTATAGTCCCAGTCTACAGGGTGCCAGAATAAAACCTCAGTCATGTTCCCAGTCCACAGGGTTCCAGAACCAAGCCTCAGTTAGGTTCCCAGGGCACAGTATTCCACAATCTAAACAGATGTCATATTCCCAGGCCCCAGGATTCCAGAATCACGCCTCAGTCATGTTCCCAGGCCACAAGCATCCAGAATTAAACCTCAGTCATGTTGCCAGGCCATAGGGTACCACCATCAAACCTCAGTCATATTGCCAGACCACAGGTTTCCACAATCAAACCGATTTCATGTTCCCAGGCAACAGGGTACCAGAATCCAAACCGATGTCATATTCCCAGGACACAGGATTCCACAATCTAACATAAGTCATGTTCCCAGGACAATGCCCTCCAGAATCAAACCACAGTCATATACCCAGGCCACATGGTCCCAGAATCAATCCTCAGTCATGTTCCCAGTCCACAGGATTCCAGAACCAAGCCTTCAGTCAGGTTCCCAGGGCACAGTATTCCACAATCTAAACAGATGTCATGTTCCCAGGCCACAGGTTTCCAGAATCACGCCTCAGTCATGTTCCCAGGCCACAGGGTTCCAGAATCAAACCAATGTCAAGTTCCTAGGCCATGGGTTTCCAGTACCAGGCCACAGTCATGTTTCCAGGGCACAGGGTTCTACAGTCAAACCTCAGTCATGTTGCCAGTCCACAGGTTTCTGCCATCAAACCTCAGTCAAGTTCCCAGGACACAGATTTCCAGAATCAAACCGCAGTCATATTCCCAGGTCACATGGTTCCAGAATCAAACCTCAGTCATGTTTGCAGGACCCATGGTTCCACAATCAAACCACAGTCATGTTCCCAGCACAAAGGTGTCCAGAATCAAACCTCAGTCATGTTCCCAGGGAACAGGGTTCCAGTAACAAACCTCAGTCATGTTGCCAAGCCACAGGTTTCCACCATGAAACCTCAGACATGTTCCCAGGCCAAAGGGTTCCAGAATCAAACCGTTCTCATGTTCCCAGGCCACAGGGTTCCAGAATCACGCCTCTGTCATGTTCCCTGGCCACAGGGTTCCAGAATCAAACCAATGTCAAGTTCCCAGGCCATGGGTTTCAAGTATCAGGTCGCAGTCATGTTTCCAGGACAGAGGGTTCTACAATCAAACCTCAGTCATGTCGCCAGTCCACAGGTTTCTGCCATCAAACCTCAGTCAAGTTCCCAGGCCACAGATTTCCAGAATCAAACCTCAGTCATATTCCCATGACACATGGTTCCAGAATCAAACCTCAGTCATGTTCGCAGGCCACAGGTTTCCACAATCAAAGCATGGTCATGTTCCCAGGACAAAGGTGTCCAGAAGCAAACCTCACTCATGTTCCCAGGGAACAGGGTTCCAGTAACAAACCTCAGTCATGTTGCCAGGCCACAGGTTTCCACCATCAAACCTCAGACATATTCCCAAGGCACAGGGTTCCAGAATCAAACCGTTCTCATGTTCCCAGGCCACAGGGTTCCAGAATCACGCCTCTGTCATGTTCCCTGGGCACAGGCTTCCAGAATCAAACCAATGTCAAGTTCCCAGGCCAAGGGTTTCAAGTATCAGGTCGCAGTCATGTTTCCAGGACAGAGGGTTCTACAATCAAACCTCAGTCATGTCGCCAGTCCACAGGTTTCTGCCATCAAACCTCAGTCAAGTTCCCAGGCCACAGATTTCCAGAATCAAACCTCAGTCATATTCCCAGGACACAGGGTTCCAGAATCAAACCTTTCTCATGTTCCCAGGCCACAGGGTTTCAGAATCAGGCTTCAGTCATGTTGCCAGGCCACAGGGTTTCAAAATCCAGCCTCAGTCATTTTGCCAGTCAAGAGTGGTCCACCATCAAACCTCAGTCATGATCCCAGGCCACATGTTTCCACAATGAAACCTCAGTCATTATCCCAGGCCACAGATTTCCAGAATCAAACCGCAGTCATATTCCCAGGTCACATGGTTCCAGAATCAAACCTCAGTCATGTTTGCAGGACCCATGGTTCCACAATCAAACCACAGTCATGTTCCCAGCACAAAGGTGTCCAGAATCAAACCTCAGTCATGTTCCCAGGGAACAGGGTTCCAGTAACAAACCTCAGTCATGTTGCCAAGCCACAGGTTTCCACCATGAAACCTCAGACATGTTCCCAGGCCATAGGGTTCCAGAATCAAACCGTTCTCATGTTCCCAGGCCACAGGGTTCCAGAATCCACTGATGTCATGTTCCCAGGCCACAGGATTCCAGAATAAAACCTCAGTCATGTTCCCAGTGCACAGGGTTCCAGAACCAAGCCTCAGTCAGGTTCCCATGGCACAGTATTCCACAATCTAAACAGATGTCATGTTCCCAGGCCACAGGATTCCAGAATCACGCCTCTGTCATGTTCCCTGGCCACAGGGTTCCAGAATCAAACCAATGTCAAGTTCCCAGGCCATGGGTTTCAAGTATCAGGTCACAGTCATGTTTCTAGGACAGAGGGTTCTACAATCAAACCTCAGTCATGTCGCCAGTCCACAGGTTTCTGCCATCAAACCTCAGTCAAGTTCCCAGGCCACAGATTTCCAGAATCAAACCTCAGTCATATTCCCATGACACATGGTTCCAGAATCAAACCTCAGTCATGTTCGCAGGCCACAGGTTTCCACAATCAAAGCACGGTCATGTTCCCAGGACAAAGGTGTCCAGAAGCAAACCTCACTCATGTTCCCAGGGAACAGGGTTCCAGTAACAAACCTCAGTCATGTTGCCAGGCCACAGGTTTCCACCATCAAACCTCAGACATATTCCCAAGCCACAGGGTTCCAGAATCAAACCTTTCTCATGTTCCCAGGCCACAGGGTTTCAGAATCAGGCTTCAGTCATGTTGCCAGGCCACAGGGTTCCAAAATCCAGCCTCAGTCATTTTGCCAGTCAAGAGTGGTCCACCATCAAACCTCAGTCATGATCCCAGGCCACATGTTTCCACAATGAAACCTCAGTCATTATCCCAGGCCACAGGTTTCCAGAATCAAACCTCAGTCATATTCCCAGGACACATGTTTCCATTATCAAACCTCAGTCATGTTCGCAGGGCACAGGTTTCAACAATCAAACCTCATTCAATTTCCCAGAACACAGGTGTCCAGAATCCAACCTCAGTCATGTTCCCAGGGAACAGGCTTCCAGAAACAAACCTCAGTCATTTTCCCAGGCCACAGGGTTTCAGAATCAAACCACAGTCATGTTCCCAGGCCAGAGGGTTGCACAATCAAACCTCAGTCTTGTTCCCAGGCCACAGGATTCCAGAATCCAACCGATGTCATGTTCCCAGGCCACAGGGTTCCAGATTCAAACCACAGTCATGTTCCCAGGCCAGGGGGTTCCACAATCAAACCTCAGCCATGTTCCCAGGCCACAGGTTTCCAGAAGCAAACCTCAGTCATGTTCCCAGGACACAGGTTTCCAGAGTCAACCCGAGATCATGTTCCCTGGCCACAGTTTTCCAGAATTAAACCTCAGTCATGTTGCCAGGTCAGAGGTTTCCACCATCAAACCTCAGACAAGTTTCCAGGACACAGGGTTCCAGAATCAAACCGTTCTCATGTTCCCTGGCCACAGGGTTCCAGAATCCACCGATGTCATGTTCCCAGGCCACAGGGTTCCAGAATCAATCCTCAGTTATGTTCCCTGGCTACAGGGTTCCAGAATCAAACCTCAGTCATGTTCCCAGTCCACAGGGTTCCAGAACCAAGGCTCAGTCAGGTTACCGGGGCACAGTATTCCACAAACTAAACAGATGTCATGTTCCCAGGCCACATGGTTCCAGAATCAAACCTCACTCATATTCCCAGGCCACAGGTTTCCAGAATCAATCCGATTTCATGTTCCCAGGCAACAGGGTACCAGAATCCAAACCGATGTCATGTTCCCAAGCCACAGGATTCCACAATCTCACATCAGGCATGTTCCCAGGCCAATGGTTTCCAGAATCAAACCTCAGTCATATTCCCAGGCCACATGGTTCCAGATTCAAACCTCAGTCATGTTCCCAGGACCCAGGGTTCCAGAATCAAACCTCAGTCATGTTCCCTGGACACAGGTTTCAAAAATAAAATCCCAGTCATGTTCTCAGGCCACAGGGTACCACAACTAAACCTCAGTCATATTCCCAGGCCAGAGGGTTCCACAATCAAACCTCAGTCCTTTTGCTAGGCCACGGTTCCACCAGCAAGCCTCAGTCATGTTCCCAGGCCAGAGTGTTCCACAATCAAACCTAAGTCATCTTTCCAGGCCACAGGGTTCCACCATCAACCCTCAGTCATGTTGCCTGGTCACAGGTTTCCACCATCAAACCTCAGACAAGTTTCCAGGACACAGGGTTCCAGAATCAAACCGTTCTCATGTTCCCTGGCCAGAGGGTTCCAGAATCCACCGATGTCATGTTCCCAGGCCACAGGGTTCCAGAATCCACCGATGTCATGTTCCCAGGCCACAGGGTTCCAGAATTAATCCTCAGTTATGTTCCCAGGCTACAGGGTTCCGGAATCAAACCTCAGTCATGTTCCCAGGGAACAGGGTTCCAGGAACAAACCTCAGTCATGTTGCCAAGCCACAGGTTTCCACCATCAAACCTCAGACATGTTCCCAGGCCACAGGGTTCCAGAATCAAACCGTTCTCATGTTCCCCGGCCACAGGGTTCCAGAATCCACTGATGTAATGTTCCCAGGCAACAGGGTTCCAGTATCAATCCTCAGTTATATTCCCAGTCTACAGGGTGCCAGAATAAAACCTCAGTCATGTTCCCAGTCCACAGGGTTCCAGAACCAAGCCTCAGTTAGGTTCCCAGGGCACAGTATTCCACAATCTAAACAGATGTCATATTCCCAGGCCCCAGGATTCCAGAATCACGCCTCAGTCATGTTCCCAGGCCACAAGCATCCAGAATTAAACCTCAGTCATGTTGCCAGGCCATAGGGTACCACCATCAAACCTCAGTCATATTGCCAGACCACAGGTTTCCACAATCAAACCGATTTCATGTTCCCAGGCAACAGGGTACCAGAATCCAAACCGATGTCATATTCCCAGGCCACAGGATTCCACAATCTAACATAAGTCATGTTCCCAGGACAATGCCCTCCAGAATCAAACCACAGTCATATACCCAGGCCACATGGTCCCAGAATCAATCCTCAGTCATGTTCCCAGTCCACAGGATTCCAGAACCAAGCCTTCAGTCAGGTTCCCAGGGCACAGTATTCCACAATCTAAACAGATGTCATGTTCCCAGGCCACAGGTTTCCAGAATCACGCCTCAGTCATGTTCCCAGGCCACAGGGTTCCAGAATCAAACCAATGTCAAGTTCCTAGGCCATGGGTTTCCAGTACCAGGCCGCAGTCATGTTTCCAGGGCACAGGGTTCTACAGTCAAACCTCAGTCATGTTGCCAGTCCACAGGTTTCTGCCATCAAACCTCAGTCAAGTTCCCAGGACACAGATTTCCAGAATCAAACCGCAGTCATATTCCCAGGTCACATGGTTCCAGAATCAAACCTCAGTCATGTTTGCAGGACCCATGGTTCCACAATCAAACCACAGTCATGTTCCCAGCACAAAGGTGTCCAGAATCAAACCTCAGTCATGTTCCCAGGGAACAGGGTTCCAGTAACAAACCTCAGTCATGTTGCCAAGCCACAGGTTTCCACCATGAAACCTCAGACATGTTCCCAGGCCAAAGGGTTCCAGAATCAAACCGTTCTCATGTTCCCAGGCCACAGGGTTCCAGAATCCACTGATGTCATGTTCCCAGGCCACAGGATTCCAGAATAAAACCTCAGTCATGTTCCCAGTGCACAGGGTTCCAGAACCAAGCCTCAGTCAGGTTCCCATGGCACAGTATTCCACAATCTAAACAGATGTCATGTTCCCAGGCCACAGGATTCCAGAATCACGCCTCTGTCATGTTCCCTGGCCACAGGGTTCCAGAATCAAACCAATGTCAAGTTCCCAGGCCATGGGTTTCAAGTATCAGGTCACAGTCATGTTTCCAGGACAGAGGGTTCTACAATCAAACCTCAGTCATGTCGCCAGTCCACAGGTTTCTGCCATCAAACCTCAGTCAAGTTCCCAGGCCACAGATTTCCAGAATCAAACCTCAGTCATATTCCCATGACACATGGTTCCAGAATCAAACCTCAGTCATGTTCGCAGGCCACAGGTTTCCACAATCAAAGCACGGTCATGTTCCCAGGACAAAGGTGTCCAGAAGCAAACCTCACTCATGTTCCCAGGGAACAGGGTTCCAGTAACAAACCTCAGTCATGTTGCCAGGCCACAGGTTTCCACCATCAAACCTCAGACATATTCCCAAGCCACAGGGTTCCAGAATCAAACCTTTCTCATGTTCCCAGGCCACAGGGTTTCAGAATCAGGCTTCAGTCATGTTGCCAGGCCACAGGGTTCCAAAATCCAGCCTCAGTCATTTTGCCAGTCAAGAGTGGTCCACCATCAAACCTCAGTCATGATCCCAGGCCACATGTTTCCACAATGAAACCTCAGTCATTATCCCAGGCCACAGGTTTCCAGAATCAAACCTCAGTCATATTCCCAGGACACATGTTTCCATTATCAAACCTCAGTCATGTTCGCAGGGCACAGGTTTCAACAATCAAACCTCATTCAATTTCCCAGAACACAGGTGTCCAGAATCCAACCTCAGTCATGTTCCCAGGGAACAGGCTTCCAGAAACAAACCTCAGTCATTTTCCCAGGCCACAGGGTTTCAGAATCAAACCACAGTCATGTTCCCAGGCCAGAGGGTTGCACAATCAAACCTCAGTCTTGTTCCCAGGCCACAGGATTCCAGAATCCAACCGATGTCATGTTCCCAGGCCACAGGGTTCCAGATTCAAACCACAGTCATGTTCCCAGGCCAGGGGGTTCCACAATCAAACCTCAGCCATGTTCCCAGGCCACAGGTTTCCAGAAGCAAACCTCAGTCATGTTCCCAGGACACAGGTTTCCAGAGTCAACCCGAGATCATGTTCCCTGGCCACAGTCTTCCAGAATTAAACCTCAGTCATGTTGCCAGGTCAGAGGTTTCCACCATCAAACCTCAGACAAGTTTCCAGGACACAGGGTTCCAGAATCAAACCGTTCTCATGTTCCCTGGCCACAGGGTTCCAGAATCCACCGATGTCATGTTCCCAGGCCACAGGGTTCCAGAATCAATCCTCAGTTATGTTCCCTGGCTACAGGGTTCCAGAATCAAACCTCAGTCATGTTCCCAGTCCACAGGGTTCCAGAACCAAGGCTCAGTCAGGTTACCGGGGCACAGTATTCCACAAACTAAACAGATGTCATGTTCCCAGGCCACATGGTTCCAGAATCAAACCTCACTCATATTCCCAGGCCACAGGTTTCCAGAATCAATCCGATTTCATGTTCCCAGGCAACAGGGTACCAGAATCCAAACCGATGTCATGTTCCCAAGCCACAGGATTCCACAATCTCACATCAGGCATGTTCCCAGGCCAATGGTTTCCAGAATCAAACCTCAGTCATATTCCCAGGCCACATGGTTCCAGATTCAAACCTCAGTCATGTTCCCAGGACCCAGGGTTCCAGAATCAAACCTCAGTCATGTTCCCTGGACACAGGTTTCAAAAATAAAATCCCAGTCATGTTCTCAGGCCACAGGGTACCACAACTAAACCTCAGTCCTATTCCCAGGCCAGAGGGTTCCACAATCAAACCTCAGTCCTTTTGCTAGGCCACGGTTCCACCAGCAAGCCTCAGTCATGTTCCCAGGCCAGAGTGTTCCACAATCAAACCTAAGTCATCTTTCCAGGCCACAGGGTTCCACCATCAACCCTCAGTCATGTTGCCTGGTCACAGGTTTCCACCATCAAACCTCAGACAAGTTTCCAGGACACAGGGTTCCAGAATCAAACCGTTCTCATGTTCCCTGGCCAGAGGGTTCCAGAATCCACCGATGTCATGTTCCCAGGCCACAGGGTTCCAGAATCCACCGATGTCATGTTCCCAGGCCACAGGGTGCCAGAATTAATCCTCAGTTATGTTCCCAGGCTACAGGGTTCCGGAATCAAACCTCAGTCATGTTCCCAGGGAACAGGGTTCCAGGAACAAACCTCAGTCATGTTGCCAAGCCACAGGTTTCCACCATCAAATCTCAGACATGTTCCCAGGCCACAGGGTTCCAGAATCAAACCGTTCTCATGTTCCCCGGCCACAGGGTTCCAGAATCCACTGATGTAATGTTCCCAGGCAACAGGGTTCCAGTATCAATCCTCAGTTATATTCCCAGTCTACAGGGTGCCAGAATAAAACCTCAGTCATGTTCCCAGTCCACAGGGTTCCAGAACCAAGCCTCAGTTAGGTTCCCAGGGCACAGTATTCCACAATCTAAACAGATGTCATATTCCCAGGCCCCAGGATTCCAGAATCACGCCTCAGTCATGTTCCCAGGCCACAAGCATCCAGAATTAAACCTCAGTCATGTTGCCAGGCCATAGGGTACCACCATCAAACCTCAGTCATATTGCCAGACCACAGGTTTCCACAATCAAACCGATTTCATGTTCCCAGGCAACAGGGTACCAGAATCCAAACCGATGTCATGTTCCCAGGCCACAGGATTCCACAATCTAACATAAGTCATGTTCCCAGGACAATGCCCTCCAGAATCAAACCACAGTCATATACCCAGGCCACATGGTCCCAGAATCAATCCTCAGTCATGTTCCCAGTCCACAGGATTCCAGAACCAAGCCTTCAGTCAGGTTCCCAGGGCACAGTATTCCACAATCTAAACAGATGTCATGTTCCCAGGCCACAGGTTTCCAGAATCACGCCTCAGTCATGTTCCCAGGCCACAGGGTTCCAGAATCAAACCAATGTCAAGTTCCTAGGCCATGGGTTTCCAGTACCAGGCCGCAGTCATGTTTCCAGGGCACAGGGTTCTACAGTCAAACCTCAGTCATGTTGCCAGTCCACAGGTTTCTGCCATCAAACCTCAGTCAAGTTCCCAGGACACAGATTTCCAGAATCAAACCGCAGTCATATTCCCAGGTCACATGGTTCCAGAATCAAACCTCAGTCATGTTTGCAGGACCCATGGTTCCACAATCAAACCACAGTCATGTTCCCAGCACAAAGGTGTCCAGAATCAAACCTCAGTCATGTTCCCAGGGAACAGGGTTCCAGGAACAAACCTCAGTCATGTTGCCAAGCCACAGGTTTCCACCATGAAACCTCAGACATGTTCCCAGGCCATAGGGTTCCAGAATCAAACCGTTCTCATGTTCCCAGGCCACAGGGTTCCAGAATCCACTGATGTCATGTTCCCAGGCCACAGGATTCCAGAATAAAACCTCAGTCATGTTCCCAGTGCACAGGGTTCCAGAACCAAGCCTCAGTCAGGTTCCCAGGGCACAGTATTCCACAATCTAAACAGATGTCATGTTCCCAGGCCACAGGATTCCAGAATCACGCCTCTGTCATGTTCCCTGGCCACAGGGTTCCAGAATCAAACCAATGTCAAGTTCCCAGGCCATGGGTTTCAAGTATCAGGTCGCAGTCATGTTTCCAGGACAGAGGGTTCTACAATCAAACCTCAGTCATGTCGCCAGTCCACAGGTTTCTGCCATCAAACCTCAGTCAAGTTCCCAGGCCACAGATTTCCAGAATCAAACCTCAGTCATATTCCCATGACACATGGTTCCAGAATCAAACCTCAGTCATGTTCGCAGGCCACAGGTTTCCACAATCAAAGCACGGTCATGTTCCCAGGACAAAGGTGTCCAGAAGCAAACCTCACTCATGTTCCCAGGGAACAGGGTTCCAGTAACAAACCTCAGTCATGTTGCCAGGCCACAGGTTTCCACCATCAAACCTCAGACATATTCCCAAGCCACAGGGTTCCAGAATCAAACCTTTCTCATGTTCCCAGGCCACAGGGTTTCAGAATCAGGCTTCAGTCATGTTGCCAGGCCACAGGGTTCCAAAATCCAGCCTCAGTCATTTTGCCAGTCAAGAGTGGTCCACCATCAAACCTCAGTCATGATCCCAGGCCACATGTTTCCACAATGAAACCTCAGTCATTATCCCAGGCCACAGGTTTCCAGAATCAAACCTCAGTCATATTCCCAGGACACATGTTTCCATTATCAAACCTCAGTCATGTTCGCAGGGCACAGGTTTCAACAATCAAACCTCATTCAATTTCCCAGAACACAGGTGTCCAGAATCCAACCTCAGTCATGTTCCCAGGGAACAGGCTTCCAGAAACAAACCTCAGTCATTTTCCCAGGCCACAGGGTTTCAGAATCAAACCACAGTCATGTTCCCAGGCCAGAGGGTTGCACAATCAAACCTCAGTCTTGTTCCCAGGCCACAGGATTCCAGAATCCAACCGATGTCATGTTCCCAGGCCACAGGGTTCCAGATTCAAACCACAGTCATGTTCCCAGGCCAGGGGGTTCCACAATCAAACCTCAGCCATGTTCCCAGGCCACAGGTTTCCAGAAGCAAACCTCAGTCATGTTCCCAGGACACAGGTTTCCAGAGTCAACCCGAGATCATGTTCCCTGGCCACAGTCTTCCAGAATTAAACCTCAGTCATGTTGCCAGGTCAGAGGTTTCCACCATCAAACCTCAGACAAGTTTCCAGGACACAGGGTTCCAGAATCAAACCGTTCTCATGTTCCCTGGCCACAGGGTTCCAGAATCCACCGATGTCATGTTCCCAGGCCACAGGGTTCCAGAATCAATCCTCAGTTATGTTCCCTGGCTACAGGGTTCCAGAATCAAACCTCAGTCATGTTCCCAGTCCACAGGGTTCCAGAACCAAGGCTCAGTCAGGTTACCGGGGCACAGTATTCCACAAACTAAACAGATGTCATGTTCCCAGGCCACATGGTTCCAGAATCAAACCTCACTCATATTCCCAGGCCACAGGTTTCCAGAATCAATCCGATTTCATGTTCCCAGGCAACAGGGTACCAGAATCCAAACCGATGTCATGTTCCCAAGCCACAGGATTCCACAATCTCACATCAGGCATGTTCCCAGGCCAATGGTTTCCAGAATCAAACCTCAGTCATATTCCCAGGCCACATGGTTCCAGATTCAAACCTCAGTCATGTTCCCAGGACCCAGGGTTCCAGAATCAAACCTCAGTCATGTTCCCTGGACACAGGTTTCAAAAATAAAATCCCAGTCATGTTCTCAGGCCACAGGGTACCACAACTAAACCTCAGTCCTATTCCCAGGCCAGAGGGTTCCACAATCAAACCTCAGTCCTTTTGCTAGGCCACGGTTCCACCAGCAAGCCTCAGTCATGTTCCCAGGCCAGAGTGTTCCACAATCAAACCTAAGTCATCTTTCCAGGCCACAGGGTTCCACCATCAACCCTCAGTCATGTTGCCTGGTCACAGGTTTCCACCATCAAACCTCAGACAAGTTTCCAGGACACAGGGTTCCAGAATCAAACCGTTCTCATGTTCCCTGGCCAGAGGGTTCCAGAATCCACCGATGTCATGTTCCCAGGCCACAGGGTTCCAGAATCCACCGATGTCATGTTCCCAGGCCACAGGGTGCCAGAATTAATCCTCAGTTATGTTCCCAGGCTACAGGGTTCCGGAATCAAACCTCAGTCATGTTCCCAGGGAACAGGGTTCCAGGAACAAACCTCAGTCATGTTGCCAAGCCACAGGTTTCCACCATCAAATCTCAGACATGTTCCCAGGCCACAGGGTTCCAGAATCAAACCGTTCTCATGTTCCCCGGCCACAGGGTTCCAGAATCCACTGATGTAATGTTCCCAGGCAACAGGGTTCCAGTATCAATCCTCAGTTATATTCCCAGTCTACAGGGTTCCAGAATAAAACCTCAGTCATGTTCCCAGTCCACAGGGTTCCAGAACCAAGCCTCAGTTAGGTTCCCAGGGCACAGTATTCCACAATCTAAACAGATGTCATATTCCCAGGCCCCAGGATTCCAGAATCACGCCTCAGTCATGTTCCCAGGCCACAAGCATCCAGAATTAAACCTCAGTCATGTTGCCAGGCCATAGGGTACCACCATCAAACCTCAGTCATATTGCCAGACCACAGGTTTCCACAATCAAACCGATTTCATGTTCCCAGGCAACAGGGTACCAGAATCCAAACCGATGTCATGTTCCCAGGCCACAGGATTCCACAATCTAACATAAGTCATGTTCCCAGGACAATGCCCTCCAGAATCAAACCACAGTCATATACCCAGGCCACATGGTCCCAGAATCAATCCTCAGTCATGTTCCCAGTCCACAGGATTCCAGAACCAAGCCTTCAGTCAGGTTCCCAGGGCACAGTATTCCACAATCTAAACAGATGTCATGTTCCCAGGCCACAGGATTCCAGAATCACGCCTCTGTCATGTTCCCAGGCCACAGGGTTCCAGAATCAAACCAATGTCAAGTTCCTAGGCCATGGGTTTCCAGTACCAGGCCGCAGTCATGTTTCCAGGGCACAGGGTTCTACAGTCAAACCTCAGTCATGTTGCCAGTCCACAGGTTTCTGCCATCAAACCTCAGTCAAGTTCCCAGGACACAGATTTCCAGAATCAAACCGCAGTCATATTCCCAGGTCACATGGTTCCAGAATCAAACCTCAGTCATGTTTGCAGGACCCATGGTTCCACAATCAAACCACAGTCATGTTCCCAGCACAAAGGTGTCCAGAATCAAACCTCAGTCATGTTCCCAGGGAACAGGGTTCCAGGAACAAACCTCAGTCATGTTGCCAAGCCACAGGTTTCCACCATGAAACCTCAGACATGTTCCCAGGCCATAGGGTTCCAGAATCAAACCGTTCTCATGTTCCCAGGCCACAGGGTTCCAGAATCCACTGATGTCATGTTCCCAGGCCACAGGATTCCAGAATAAAACCTCAGTCATGTTCCCAGTGCACAGGGTTCCAGAACCAAGCCTCAGTCAGGTTCCCAGGGCACAGTATTCCACAATCTAAACAGATGTCATGTTCCCAGGCCACAGGATTCCAGAATCACGCCTCTGTCATGTTCCCTGGCCACAGGGTTCCAGAATCAAACCAATGTCAAGTTCCCAGGCCATGGGTTTCAAGTATCAGGTCGCAGTCATGTTTCCAGGACAGAGGGTTCTACAATCAAACCTCAGTCATGTCGCCAGTCCACAGGTTTCTGCCATCAAACCTCAGTCAAGTTCCCAGGCCACAGATTTCCAGAATCAAACCTCAGTCATATTCCCATGACACATGGTTCCAGAATCAAACCTCAGTCATGTTCGCAGGCCACAGGTTTCCACAATCAAAGCACGGTCATGTTCCCAGGACAAAGGTGTCCAGAAGCAAACCTCACTCATGTTCCCAGGGAACAGGGTTCCAGTAACAAACCTCAGTCATGTTGCCAGGCCACAGGTTTCCACCATCAAACCTCAGACATATTCCCAAGCCACAGGGTTCCAGAATCAAACCTTTCTCATGTTCCCAGGCCACAGGGTTTCAGAATCAGGCTTCAGTCATGTTGCCAGGCCACAGGGTTCCAAAATCCAGCCTCAGTCATTTTGCCAGTCAAGAGTGGTCCACCATCAAACCTCAGTCATGATCCCAGGCCACATGTTTCCACAATGAAACCTCAGTCATTATCCCAGGCCACAGGTTTCCAGAATCAAACCTCAGTCATATTCCCAGGACACATGTTTCCATTATCAAACCTCAGTCATGTTCGCAGGGCACAGGTTTCAACAATCAAACCTCATTCAATTTCCCAGAACACAGGTGTCCAGAATCCAACCTCAGTCATGTTCCCAGGGAACAGGCTTCCAGAAACAAACCTCAGTCATTTTCCCAGGCCACAGGGTTTCAGAATCAAACCACAGTCATGTTCCCAGGCCAGAGGGTTGCACAATCAAACCTCAGTCTTGTTCCCAGGCCACAGGATTCCAGAATCCAACCGATGTCATGTTCCCAGGCCACAGGGTTCCAGATTCAAACCACAGTCATGTTCCCAGGCCAGGGGGTTCCACAATCAAACCTCAGCCATGTTCCCAGGCCACAGGTTTCCAGAAGCAAACCTCAGTCATGTTCCCAGGACACAGGTTTCCAGAGTCAACCCGAGATCATGTTCCCTGGCCACAGTCTTCCAGAATTAAACCTCAGTCATGTTGCCAGGTCAGAGGTTTCCACCATCAAACCTCAGACAAGTTTCCAGGACACAGGGTTCCAGAATCAAACCGTTCTCATGTTCCCTGGCCACAGGGTTCCAGAATCCACCGATGTCATGTTCCCAGGCCACAGGGTTCCAGAATCAATCCTCAGTTATGTTCCCTGGCTACAGGGTTCCAGAATCAAACCTCAGTCATGTTCCCAGTCCACAGGGTTCCAGAACCAAGGCTCAGTCAGGTTACCGGGGCACAGTATTCCACAAACTAAACAGATGTCATGTTCCCAGGCCACATGGTTCCAGAATCAAACCTCACTCATATTCCCAGGCCACAGGTTTCCAGAATCAATCCGATTTCATGTTCCCAGGCAACAGGGTACCAGAATCCAAACCGATGTCATGTTCCCAAGCCACAGGATTCCACAATCTCACATCAGGCATGTTCCCAGGCCAATGGTTTCCAGAATCAAACCTCAGTCATATTCCCAGGCCACATGGTTCCAGATTCAAACCTCAGTCATGTTCCCAGGACCCAGGGTTCCAGAATCAAACCTCAGTCATGTTCCCTGGACACAGGTTTCAAAAATAAAATCCCAGTCATGTTCTCAGGCCACAGGGTACCACAACTAAACCTCAGTCCTATTCCCAGGCCAGAGGGTTCCACAATCAAACCTCAGTCCTTTTGCTAGGCCACGGTTCCACCAGCAAGCCTCAGTCATGTTCCCAGGCCAGAGTGTTCCACAATCAAACCTAAGTCATCTTTCCAGGCCACAGGGTTCCACCATCAACCCTCAGTCATGTTGCCTGGTCACAGGTTTCCACCATCAAACCTCAGACAAGTTTCCAGGACACAGGGTTCCAGAATCAAACCGTTCTCATGTTCCCTGGCCAGAGGGTTCCAGAATCCACCGATGTCATGTTCCCAGGCCACAGGGTTCCAGAATCCACCGATGTCATGTTCCCAGGCCACAGGGTGCCAGAATTAATCCTCAGTTATGTTCCCAGGCTACAGGGTTCCGGAATCAAACCTCAGTCATGTTCCCAGGGAACAGGGTTCCAGGAACAAACCTCAGTCATGTTGCCAAGCCACAGGTTTCCACCATCAAATCTCAGACATGTTCCCAGGCCACAGGGTTCCAGAATCAAACCGTTCTCATGTTCCCCGGCCACAGGGTTCCAGAATCCACTGATGTAATGTTCCCAGGCAACAGGGTTCCAGTATCAATCCTCAGTTATATTCCCAGTCTACAGGGTTCCAGAATAAAACCTCAGTCATGTTCCCAGTCCACAGGGTTCCAGAACCAAGCCTCAGTTAGGTTCCCAGGGCACAGTATTCCACAATCTAAACAGATGTCATATTCCCAGGCCCCAGGATTCCAGAATCACGCCTCAGTCATGTTCCCAGGCCACAAGCATCCAGAATTAAACCTCAGTCATGTTGCCAGGCCATAGGGTACCACCATCAAACCTCAGTCATATTGCCAGACCACAGGTTTCCACAATCAAACCGATTTCATGTTCCCAGGCAACAGGGTACCAGAATCCAAACCGATGTCATGTTCCCAGGCCACAGGATTCCACAATCTAACATAAGTCATGTTCCCAGGACAATGCCCTCCAGAATCAAACCACAGTCATATACCCAGGCCACATGGTCCCAGAATCAATCCTCAGTCATGTTCCCAGTCCACAGGATTCCAGAACCAAGCCTTCAGTCAGGTTCCCAGGGCACAGTATTCCACAATCTAAACAGATGTCATGTTCCCAGGCCACAGGATTCCAGAATCACGCCTCTGTCATGTTCCCAGGCCACAGGGTTCCAGAATCAAACCAATGTCAAGTTCCTAGGCCATGGGTTTCCAGTACCAGGCCGCAGTCATGTTTCCAGGGCACAGGGTTCTACAGTCAAACCTCAGTCATGTTGCCAGTCCACAGGTTTCTGCCATCAAACCTCAGTCAAGTTCCCAGGACACAGATTTCCAGAATCAAACCGCAGTCATATTCCCAGGTCACATGGTTCCAGAATCAAACCTCAGTCATGTTTGCAGGACCCATGGTTCCACAATCAAACCACAGTCATGTTCCCAGCACAAAGGTGTCCAGAATCAAACCTCAGTCATGTTCCCAGGGAACAGGGTTCCAGGAACAAACCTCAGTCATGTTGCCAAGCCACAGGTTTCCACCATGAAACCTCAGACATGTTCCCAGGCCATAGGGTTCCAGAATCAAACCGTTCTCATGTTCCCAGGCCACAGGGTTCCAGAATCCACTGATGTCATGTTCCCAGGCCACAGGATTCCAGAATAAAACCTCAGTCATGTTCCCAGTGCACAGGGTTCCAGAACCAAGCCTCAGTCAGGTTCCCATGGCACAGTATTCCACAATCTAAACAGATGTCATGTTCCCAGGCCACAGGATTCCAGAATCACGCCTCTGTCATGTTCCCTGGCCACAGGGTTCCAGAATCAAACCAATGTCAAGTTCCCAGGCCATGGGTTTCAAGTATCAGGTCGCAGTCATGTTTCCAGGACAGAGGGTTCTACAATCAAACCTCAGTCATGTCGCCAGTCCACAGGTTTCTGCCATCAAACCTCAGTCAAGTTCCCAGGCCACAGATTTCCAGAATCAAACCTCAGTCATATTCCCATGACACATGGTTCCAGAATCAAACCTCAGTCATGTTCGCAGGCCACAGGTTTCCACAATCAAAGCACGGTCATGTTCCCAGGACAAAGGTGTCCAGAAGCAAACCTCACTCATGTTCCCAGGGAACAGGGTTCCAGTAACAAACCTCAGTCATGTTGCCAGGCCACAGGTTTCCACCATCAAACCTCAGACATATTCCCAAGCCACAGGGTTCCAGAATCAAACCTTTCTCATGTTCCCAGGCCACAGGGTTTCAGAATCAGGCTTCAGTCATGTTGCCAGGCCACAGGGTTCCAAAATCCAGCCTCAGTCATTTTGCCAGTCAAGAGTGGTCCACCATCAAACCTCAGTCATGATCCCAGGCCACATGTTTCCACAATGAAACCTCAGTCATTATCCCAGGCCACAGGTTTCCAGAATCAAACCTCAGTCATATTCCCAGGACACATGTTTCCATTATCAAACCTCAGTCATGTTCGCAGGGCACAGGTTTCAACAATCAAACCTCATTCAATTTCCCAGAACACAGGTGTCCAGAATCCAACCTCAGTCATGTTCCCAGGGAACAGGCTTCCAGAAACAAACCTCAGTCATTTTCCCAGGCCACAGGGTTTCAGAATCAAACCACAGTCATGTTCCCAGGCCAGAGGGTTGCACAATCAAACCTCAGTCTTGTTCCCAGGCCACAGGATTCCAGAATCCAACCGATGTCATGTTCCCAGGCCACAGGGTTCCAGATTCAAACCACAGTCATGTTCCCAGGCCAGGGGGTTCCACAATCAAACCTCAGCCATGTTCCCAGGCCACAGGTTTCCAGAAGCAAACCTCAGTCATGTTCCCAGGACACAGGTTTCCAGAGTCAACCCGAGATCATGTTCCCTGGCCACAGTCTTCCAGAATTAAACCTCAGTCATGTTGCCAGGTCAGAGGTTTCCACCATCAAACCTCAGACAAGTTTCCAGGACACAGGGTTCCAGAATCAAACCGTTCTCATGTTCCCTGGCCACAGGGTTCCAGAATCCACCGATGTCATGTTCCCAGGCCACAGGGTTCCAGAATCAATCCTCAGTTATGTTCCCTGGCTACAGGGTTCCAGAATCAAACCTCAGTCATGTTCCCAGTCCACAGGGTTCCAGAACCAAGGCTCAGTCAGGTTACCGGGGCACAGTATTCCACAAACTAAACAGATGTCATGTTCCCAGGCCACATGGTTCCAGAATCAAACCTCACTCATATTCCCAGGCCACAGGTTTCCAGAATCAATCCGATTTCATGTTCCCAGGCAACAGGGTACCAGAATCCAAACCGATGTCATGTTCCCAAGCCACAGGATTCCACAATCTCACATCAGGCATGTTCCCAGGCCAATGGTTTCCAGAATCAAACCTCAGTCATATTCCCAGGCCACATGGTTCCAGATTCAAACCTCAGTCATGTTCCCAGGACCCAGGGTTCCAGAATCAAACCTCAGTCATGTTCCCTGGACACAGGTTTCAAAAATAAAATCCCAGTCATGTTCTCAGGCCACAGGGTACCACAACTAAACCTCAGTCCTATTCCCAGGCCAGAGGGTTCCACAATCAAACCTCAGTCCTTTTGCTAGGCCACGGTTCCACCAGCAAGCCTCAGTCATGTTCCCAGGCCAGAGTGTTCCACAATCAAACCTAAGTCATCTTTCCAGGCCACAGGGTTCCACCATCAACCCTCAGTCATGTTGCCTGGTCACAGGTTTCCACCATCAAACCTCAGACAAGTTTCCAGGACACAGGGTTCCAGAATCAAACCGTTCTCATGTTCCCTGGCCAGAGGGTTCCAGAATCCACCGATGTCATGTTCCCAGGCCACAGGGTTCCAGAATCCACCGATGTCATGTTCCCAGGCCACAGGGTGCCAGAATTAATCCTCAGTTATGTTCCCAGGCTACAGGGTTCCGGAATCAAACCTCAGTCATGTTCCCAGGGAACAGGGTTCCAGGAACAAACCTCAGTCATGTTGCCAAGCCACAGGTTTCCACCATCAAATCTCAGACATGTTCCCAGGCCACAGGGTTCCAGAATCAAACCGTTCTCATGTTCCCCGGCCACAGGGTTCCAGAATCCACTGATGTAATGTTCCCAGGCAACAGGGTTCCAGTATCAATCCTCAGTTATATTCCCAGTCTACAGGGTTCCAGAATAAAACCTCAGTCATGTTCCCAGTCCACAGGGTTCCAGAACCAAGCCTCAGTTAGGTTCCCAGGGCACAGTATTCCACAATCTAAACAGATGTCATATTCCCAGGCCCCAGGATTCCAGAATCACGCCTCAGTCATGTTCCCAGGCCACAAGCATCCAGAATTAAACCTCAGTCATGTTGCCAGGCCATAGGGTACCACCATCAAACCTCAGTCATATTGCCAGACCACAGGTTTCCACAATCAAACCGATTTCATGTTCCCAGGCAACAGGGTACCAGAATCCAAACCGATGTCATGTTCCCAGGCCACAGGATTCCACAATCTAACATAAGTCATGTTCCCAGGACAATGCCCTCCAGAATCAAACCACAGTCATATACCCAGGCCACATGGTCCCAGAATCAATCCTCAGTCATGTTCCCAGTCCACAGGATTCCAGAACCAAGCCTTCAGTCAGGTTCCCAGGGCACAGTATTCCACAATCTAAACAGATGTCATGTTCCCAGGCCACAGGATTCCAGAATCACGCCTCTGTCATGTTCCCAGGCCACAGGGTTCCAGAATCAAACCAATGTCAAGTTCCTAGGCCATGGGTTTCCAGTACCAGGCCGCAGTCATGTTTCCAGGGCACAGGGTTCTACAGTCAAACCTCAGTCATGTTGCCAGTCCACAGGTTTCTGCCATCAAACCTCAGTCAAGTTCCCAGGACACAGATTTCCAGAATCAAACCGCAGTCATATTCCCAGGTCACATGGTTCCAGAATCAAACCTCAGTCATGTTTGCAGGACCCATGGTTCCACAATCAAACCACAGTCATGTTCCCAGCACAAAGGTGTCCAGAATCAAACCTCAGTCATGTTCCCAGGGAACAGGGTTCCAGGAACAAACCTCAGTCATGTTGCCAAGCCACAGGTTTCCACCATGAAACCTCAGACATGTTCCCAGGCCATAGGGTTCCAGAATCAAACCGTTCTCATGTTCCCAGGCCACAGGGTTCCAGAATCCACTGATGTCATGTTCCCAGGCCACAGGATTCCAGAATAAAACCTCAGTCATGTTCCCAGTGCACAGGGTTCCAGAACCAAGCCTCAGTCAGGTTCCCATGGCACAGTATTCCACAATCTAAACAGATGTCATGTTCCCAGGCCACAGGATTCCAGAATCACGCCTCTGTCATGTTCCCTGGCCACAGGGTTCCAGAATCAAACCAATGTCAAGTTCCCAGGCCATGGGTTTCAAGTATCAGGTCGCAGTCATGTTTCCAGGACAGAGGGTTCTACAATCAAACCTCAGTCATGTCGCCAGTCCACAGGTTTCTGCCATCAAACCTCAGTCAAGTTCCCAGGCCACAGATTTCCAGAATCAAACCTCAGTCATATTCCCATGACACATGGTTCCAGAATCAAACCTCAGTCATGTTCGCAGGCCACAGGTTTCCACAATCAAAGCACGGTCATGTTCCCAGGACAAAGGTGTCCAGAAGCAAACCTCACTCATGTTCCCAGGGAACAGGGTTCCAGTAACAAACCTCAGTCATGTTGCCAGGCCACAGGTTTCCACCATCAAACCTCAGACATATTCCCAAGCCACAGGGTTCCAGAATCAAACCTTTCTCATGTTCCCAGGCCACAGGGTTTCAGAATCAGGCTTCAGTCATGTTGCCAGGCCACAGGGTTCCAAAATCCAGCCTCAGTCATTTTGCCAGTCAAGAGTGGTCCACCATCAAACCTCAGTCATGATCCCAGGCCACATGTTTCCACAATGAAACCTCAGTCATTATCCCAGGCCACAGGTTTCCAGAATCAAACCTCAGTCATATTCCCAGGACACATGTTTCCAGTATCAAACCTCAGTCATGTTCGCAGGGCACAGGTTTCAACAATCAAACCTCATTCAATTTCCCAGAACACAGGTGTCCAGAATCCAACCTCAGTCATGTTCCCAGGGAACAGGCTTCCAGAAACAAACCTCAGTCATTTTCCCAGGCCACAGGGTTTCAGAATCAAACCACAGTCATGTTCCCAGGCCAGAGGGTTGCACAATCAAACCTCAGTCTTGTTCCCAGGCCACAGGATTCCAGAATCCAACCGATGTCATGTTCCCAGGCCACAGGGTTCCAGATTCAAACCACAGTCATGTTCCCAGGCCAGGGGGTTCCACAATCAAACCTCAGCCATGTTCCCAGGCCACAGGTTTCCAGAAGCAAACCTCAGTCATGTTCCCAGGACACAGGTTTCCAGAGTCAACCCGAGATCATGTTCCCTGGCCACAGTCTTCCAGAATTAAACCTCAGTCATGTTGCCAGGTCAGAGGTTTCCACCATCAAACCTCAGACAAGTTTCCAGGACACAGGGTTCCAGAATCAAACCGTTCTCATGTTCCCTGGCCACAGGGTTCCAGAATCCACCGATGTCATGTTCCCAGGCCACAGGGTTCCAGAATCAATCCTCAGTTATGTTCCCTGGCTACAGGGTTCCAGAATCAAACCTCAGTCATGTTCCCAGTCCACAGGGTTCCAGAACCAAGGCTCAGTCAGGTTACCGGGGCACAGTATTCCACAAACTAAACAGATGTCATGTTCCCAGGCCACATGGTTCCAGAATCAAACCTCACTCATATTCCCAGGCCACAGGTTTCCAGAATCAATCCGATTTCATGTTCCCAGGCAACAGGGTACCAGAATCCAAACCGATGTCATGTTCCCAAGCCACAGGATTCCACAATCTCACATCAGACATGTTCCCAGGCCAATGGTTTCCAGAATCAAACCTCAGTCATATTCCCAGGCCACATGGTTCCAGATTCAAACCTCAGTCATGTTCCCAGGACCCAGGGTTCCAGAATCAAACCTCAGTCATGTTCCCTGGACACAGGTTTCAAAAATAAAATCCCAGTCATGTTCTCAGGCCACAGGGTACCACAACTAAACCTCAGTCCTATTCCCAGGCCAGAGGGTTCCACAATCAAACCTCAGTCCTTTTGCTAGGCCACGGTTCCACCAGCAAGCCTCAGTCATGTTCCCAGGCCAGAGTGTTCCACAATCAAACCTAAGTCATCTTTCCAGGCCACAGGGTTCCACCATCAACCCTCAGTCATGTTGCCTGGTCACAGGTTTCCACCATCAAACCTCAGACAAGTTTCCAGGACACAGGGTTCCAGAATCAAACCGTTCTCATGTTCCCTGGCCAGAGGGTTCCAGAATCCACCGATGTCATGTTCCCAGGCCACAGGGTTCCAGAATCCACCGATGTCATGTTCCCAGGCCACAGGGTGCCAGAATTAATCCTCAGTTATGTTCCCAGGCTACAGGGTTCCGGAATCAAACCTCAGTCATGTTCCCAGGGAACAGGGTTCCAGGAACAAACCTCAGTCATGTTGCCAAGCCACAGGTTTCCACCATCAAATCTCAGACATGTTCCCAGGCCACAGGGTTCCAGAATCAAACCGTTCTCATGTTCCCCGGCCACAGGGTTCCAGAATCCACTGATGTAATGTTCCCAGGCAACAGGGTTCCAGTATCAATCCTCAGTTATATTCCCAGTCTACAGGGTTCCAGAATAAAACCTCAGTCATGTTCCCAGTCCACAGGGTTCCAGAACCAAGCCTCAGTTAGGTTCCCAGGGCACAGTATTCCACAATCTAAACAGATGTCATATTCCCAGGCCCCAGGATTCCAGAATCACGCCTCAGTCATGTTCCCAGGCCACAAGCATCCAGAATTAAACCTCAGTCATGTTGCCAGGCCATAGGGTACCACCATCAAACCTCAGTCATATTGCCAGACCACAGGTTTCCACAATCAAACCGATTTCATGTTCCCAGGCAACAGGGTACCAGAATCCAAACCGATGTCATGTTCCCAGGCCACAGGATTCCACAATCTAACATAAGTCATGTTCCCAGGACAATGCCCTCCAGAATCAAACCACAGTCATATACCCAGGCCACATGGTCCCAGAATCAATCCTCAGTCATGTTCCCAGTCCACAGGATTCCAGAACCAAGCCTTCAGTCAGGTTCCCAGGGCACAGTATTCCACAATCTAAACAGATGTCATGTTCCCAGGCCACAGGTTTCCAGAATCACGCCTCAGTCATGTTCCCAGGCCACAGGGTTCCAGAATCAAACCAATGTCAAGTTGCTAGGCCATGGGTTTCCAGTACCAGGCCGCAGTCATGTTTCCAGGGCACAGGGTTCTACAGTCAAACCTCAGTCATGTTGCCAGTCCACAGGTTTCTGCCATCAAACCTCAGTCAAGTTCCCAGGACACAGATTTCCAGAATCAAACCGCAGTCATATTCCCAGGTCACATGGTTCCAGAATCAAACCTCAGTCATGTTTGCAGGACCCATGGTTCCACAATCAAACCACAGTCATGTTCCCAGCACAAAGGTGTCCAGAATCAAACCTCAGTCATGTTCCCAGGGAACAGGGTTCCAGGAACAAACCTCAGTCATGTTGCCAAGCCACAGGTTTCCACCATGAAACCTCAGACATGTTCCCAGGCCATAGGGTTCCAGAATCAAACCGTTCTCATGTTCCCAGGCCACAGGGTTCCAGAATCCACTGATGCCATGTTCCCAGGCCACAGGATTCCAGAATAAAACCTCAGTCATGTTCCCAGTGCACAGGGTTCCAGAACCAAGCCTCAGTCAGGGTCCCAGGGCACAGTATTCCACAATCTAAACAGATGTCATGTTCCCAGGCCACAGGATTCCAGAATCACGCCTCTGTCATGTTCCCTGGCCACAGGGTTCCAGAATCAAACCAATGTCAAGTTCCCAGGCCATGGGTTTCAAGTATCAGGTCGCAGTCATGTTTCCAGGACAGAGGGTTCTACAATCAAACCTCAGTCATGTCGCCAGTCCACAGGTTTCTGCCATCAAACCTCAGTCAAGTTCCCAGGCCACAGATTTCCAGAATCAAACCTCAGTCATATTCCCATGACACATGGTTCCAGAATCAAACCTCAGTCATGTTCGCAGGCCACAGGTTTCCACAATCAAAGCACGGTCATGTTCCCAGGACAAAGGTGTCCAGAAGCAAACCTCACTCATGTTCCCAGGGAACAGGGTTCCAGTAACAAACCTCAGTCATGTTGCCAGGCCACAGGTTTCCACCATCAAACCTCAGACATATTCCCAAGCCACAGGGTTCCAGAATCAAACCTTTCTCATGTTCCCAGGCCACAGGGTTTCAGAATCAGGCTTCAGTCATGTTGCCAGGCCACAGGGTTCCAAAATCCAGCCTCAGTCATTTTGCCAGTCAAGAGTGGTCCACCATCAAACCTCAGTCATGATCCCAGGCCACATGTTTCCACAATGAAACCTCAGTCATTATCCCAGGCCACAGGTTTCCAGAATCAAACCTCAGTCATATTCCCAGGACACATGTTTCCATTATCAAACCTCAGTCATGTTCGCAGGGCACAGGTTTCAACAATCAAACCTCATTCAATTTCCCAGAACACAGGTGTCCAGAATCCAACCTCAGTCATGTTCCCAGGGAACAGGCTTCCAGAAACAAACCTCAGTCATTTTCCCAGGCCACAGGGTTTCAGAATCAAACCACAGTCATGTTCCCAGGCCAGAGGGTTGCACAATCAAACCTCAGTCTTGTTCCCAGGCCACAGGATTCCAGAATCCAACCGATGTCATGTTCCCAGGCCACAGGGTTCCAGATTCAAACCACAGTCATGTTCCCAGGCCAGGGGGTTCCACAATCAAACCTCAGCCATGTTCCCAGGCCACAGGTTTCCAGAAGCAAACCTCAGTCATGTTCCCAGGACACAGGTTTCCAGAGTCAACCCGAGATCATGTTCCCTGGCCACAGTCTTCCAGAATTAAACCTCAGTCATGTTGCCAGGTCAGAGGTTTCCACCATCAAACCTCAGACAAGTTTCCAGGACACAGGGTTCCAGAATCAAACCGTTCTCATGTTCCCTGGCCACAGGGTTCCAGAATCCACCGATGTCATGTTCCCAGGCCACAGGGTTCCAGAATCAATCCTCAGTTATGTTCCCTGGCTACAGGGTTCCAGAATCAAACCTCAGTCATGTTCCCAGTCCACAGGGTTCCAGAACCAAGGCTCAGTCAGGTTACCGGGGCACAGTATTCCACAAACTAAACAGATGTCATGTTCCCAGGCCACATGGTTCCAGAATCAAACCTCACTCATATTCCCAGGCCACAGGTTTCCAGAATCAATCCGATTTCATGTTCCCAGGCAACAGGGTACCAGAATCCAAACCGATGTCATGTTCCCAAGCCACAGGATTCCACAATCTCACATCAGGCATGTTCCCAGGCCAATGGTTTCCAGAATCAAACCTCAGTCATATTCCCAGGCCACATGGTTCCAGATTCAAACCTCAGTCATGTTCCCAGGACCCAGGGTTCCAGAATCAAACCTCAGTCATGTTCCCTGGACACAGGTTTCAAAAATAAAATCCCAGTCATGTTCTCAGGCCACAGGGTACCACAACTAAACCTCAGTCCTATTCCCAGGCCAGAGGGTTCCACAATCAAACCTCAGTCCTTTTGCTAGGCCACGGTTCCACCAGCAAGCCTCAGTCATGTTCCCAGGCCAGAGTGTTCCACAATCAAACCTAAGTCATCTTTCCAGGCCACAGGGTTCCACCATCAACCCTCAGTCATGTTGCCTGGTCACAGGTTTCCACCATCAAACCTCAGACAAGTTTCCAGGACACAGGGTTCCAGAATCAAACCGTTCTCATGTTCCCTGGCCAGAGGGTTCCAGAATCCACCGATGTCATGTTCCCAGGCCACAGGGTTCCAGAATCCACCGATGTCATGTTCCCAGGCCACAGGGTGCCAGAATTAATCCTCAGTTATGTTCCCAGGCTACAGGGTTCCGGAATCAAACCTCAGTCATGTTCCCAGGGAACAGGGTTCCAGGAACAAACCTCAGTCATGTTGCCAAGCCACAGGTTTCCACCATCAAATCTCAGACATGTTCCCAGGCCACAGGGTTCCAGAATCAAACCGTTCTCATGTTCCCCGGCCACAGGGTTCCAGAATCCACTGATGTAATGTTCCCAGGCAACAGGGTTCCAGTATCAATCCTCAGTTATATTCCCAGTCTACAGGGTTCCAGAATAAAACCTCAGTCATGTTCCCAGTCCACAGGGTTCCAGAACCAAGCCTCAGTTAGGTTCCCAGGGCACAGTATTCCACAATCTAAACAGATGTCATATTCCCAGGCCCCAGGATTCCAGAATCACGCCTCAGTCATGTTCCCAGGCCACAAGCATCCAGAATTAAACCTCAGTCATGTTGCCAGGCCATAGGGTACCACCATCAAACCTCAGTCATATTGCCAGACCACAGGTTTCCACAATCAAACCGATTTCATGTTCCCAGGCAACAGGGTACCAGAATCCAAACCGATGTCATGTTCCCAGGCCACAGGATTCCACAATCTAACATAAGTCATGTTCCCAGGACAATGCCCTCCAGAATCAAACCACAGTCATATACCCAGGCCACATGGTCCCAGAATCAATCCTCAGTCATGTTCCCAGTCCACAGGATTCCAGAACCAAGCCTTCAGTCAGGTTCCCAGGGCACAGTATTCCACAATCTAAACAGATGTCATGTTCCCAGGCCACAGGTTTCCAGAATCACGCCTCAGTCATGTTCCCAGGCCACAGGGTTCCAGAATCAAACCAATGTCAAGTTCCTAGGCCATGGGTTTCCAGTACCAGGCCGCAGTCATGTTTCCAGGGCACAGGGTTCTACAGTCAAACCTCAGTCATGTTGCCAGTCCACAGGTTTCTGCCATCAAACCTCAGTCAAGTTCCCAGGACACAGATTTCCAGAATCAAACCGCAGTCATATTCCCAGGTCACATGGTTCCAGAATCAAACCTCAGTCATGTTTGCAGGACCCATGGTTCCACAATCAAACCACAGTCATGTTCCCAGCACAAAGGTGTCCAGAATCAAACCTCAGTCATGTTCCCAGGGAACAGGGTTCCAGGAACAAACCTCAGTCATGTTGCCAAGCCACAGGTTTCCACCATGAAACCTCAGACATGTTCCCAGGCCATAGGGTTCCAGAATCAAACCGTTCTCATGTTCCCAGGCCACAGGGTTCCAGAATCCACTGATGCCATGTTCCCAGGCCACAGGATTCCAGAATAAAACCTCAGTCATGTTCCCAGTGCACAGGGTTCCAGAACCAAGCCTCAGTCAGGGTCCCAGGGCACAGTATTCCACAATCTAAACAGATGTCATGTTCCCAGGCCACAGGATTCCAGAATCACGCCTCTGTCATGTTCCCTGGCCACAGGGTTCCAGAATCAAACCAATGTCAAGTTCCCAGGCCATGGGTTTCAAGTATCAGGTCGCAGTCATGTTTCCAGGACAGAGGGTTCTACAATCAAACCTCAGTCATGTCGCCAGTCCACAGGTTTCTGCCATCAAACCTCAGTCAAGTTCCCAGGCCACAGATTTCCAGAATCAAACCTCAGTCATATTCCCATGACACATGGTTCCAGAATCAAACCTCAGTCATGTTCGCAGGCCACAGGTTTCCACAATCAAAGCACGGTCATGTTCCCAGGACAAAGGTGTCCAGAAGCAAACCTCACTCATGTTCCCAGGGAACAGGGTTCCAGTAACAAACCTCAGTCATGTTGCCAGGCCACAGGTTTCCACCATCAAACCTCAGACATATTCCCAAGCCACAGGGTTCCAGAATCAAACCTTTCTCATGTTCCCAGGCCACAGGGTTTCAGAATCAGGCTTCAGTCATGTTGCCAGGCCACAGGGTTCCAAAATCCAGCCTCAGTCATTTTGCCAGTCAAGAGTGGTCCACCATCAAACCTCAGTCATGATCCCAGGCCACATGTTTCCACAATGAAACCTCAGTCATTATCCCAGGCCACAGGTTTCCAGAATCAAACCTCAGTCATATTCCCAGGACACATGTTTCCATTATCAAACCTCAGTCATGTTCGCAGGGCACAGGTTTCAACAATCAAACCTCATTCAATTTCCCAGAACACAGGTGTCCAGAATCCAACCTCAGTCATGTTCCCAGGGAACAGGCTTCCAGAAACAAACCTCAGTCATTTTCCCAGGCCACAGGGTTTCAGAATCAAACCACAGTCATGTTCCCAGGCCAGAGGGTTGCACAATCAAACCTCAGTCTTGTTCCCAGGCCACAGGATTCCAGAATCCAACCGATGTCATGTTCCCAGGCCACAGGGTTCCAGATTCAAACCACAGTCATGTTCCCAGGCCAGGGGGTTCCACAATCAAACCTCAGCCATGTTCCCAGGCCACAGGTTTCCAGAAGCAAACCTCAGTCATGTTCCCAGGACACAGGTTTCCAGAGTCAACCCGAGATCATGTTCCCTGGCCACAGTCTTCCAGAATTAAACCTCAGTCATGTTGCCAGGTCAGAGGTTTCCACCATCAAACCTCAGACAAGTTTCCAGGACACAGGGTTCCAGAATCAAACCGTTCTCATGTTCCCTGGCCACAGGGTTCCAGAATCCACCGATGTCATGTTCCCAGGCCACAGGGTTCCAGAATCAATCCTCAGTTATGTTCCCTGGCTACAGGGTTCCAGAATCAAACCTCAGTCATGTTCCCAGTCCACAGGGTTCCAGAACCAAGGCTCAGTCAGGTTACCGGGGCACAGTATTCCACAAACTAAACAGATGTCATGTTCCCAGGCCACATGGTTCCAGAATCAAACCTCACTCATATTCCCAGGCCACAGGTTTCCAGAATCAATCCGATTTCATGTTCCCAGGCAACAGGGTACCAGAATCCAAACCGATGTCATGTTCCCAAGCCACAGGATTCCACAATCTCACATCAGGCATGTTCCCAGGCCAATGGTTTCCAGAATCAAACCTCAGTCATATTCCCAGGCCACATGGTTCCAGATTCAAACCTCAGTCATGTTCCCAGGACCCAGGGTTCCAGAATCAAACCTCAGTCATGTTCCCTGGACACAGGTTTCAAAAATAAAATCCCAGTCATGTTCTCAGGCCACAGGGTACCACAACTAAACCTCAGTCCTATTCCCAGGCCAGAGGGTTCCACAATCAAACCTCAGTCCTTTTGCTAGGCCACGGTTCCACCAGCAAGCCTCAGTCATGTTCCCAGGCCAGAGTGTTCCACAATCAAACCTAAGTCATCTTTCCAGGCCACAGGGTTCCACCATCAACCCTCAGTCATGTTGCCTGGTCACAGGTTTCCACCATCAAACCTCAGACAAGTTTCCAGGACACAGGGTTCCAGAATCAAACCGTTCTCATGTTCCCTGGCCAGAGGGTTCCAGAATCCACCGATGTCATGTTCCCAGGCCACAGGGTTCCAGAATCCACCGATGTCATGTTCCCAGGCCACAGGGTGCCAGAATTAATCCTCAGTTATGTTCCCAGGCTACAGGGTTCCGGAATCAAACCTCAGTCATGTTCCCAGGGAACAGGGTTCCAGGAACAAACCTCAGTCATGTTGCCAAGCCACAGGTTTCCACCATCAAATCTCAGACATGTTCCCAGGCCACAGGGTTCCAGAATCAAACCGTTCTCATGTTCCCCGGCCACAGGGTTCCAGAATCCACTGATGTAATGTTCCCAGGCAACAGGGTTCCAGTATCAATCCTCAGTTATATTCCCAGTCTACAGGGTTCCAGAATAAAACCTCAGTCATGTTCCCAGTCCACAGGGTTCCAGAACCAAGCCTCAGTTAGGTTCCCAGGGCACAGTATTCCACAATCTAAACAGATGTCATATTCCCAGGCCCCAGGATTCCAGAATCACGCCTCAGTCATGTTCCCAGGCCACAAGCATCCAGAATTAAACCTCAGTCATGTTGCCAGGCCATAGGGTACCACCATCAAACCTCAGTCATATTGCCAGACCACAGGTTTCCACAATCAAACCGATTTCATGTTCCCAGGCAACAGGGTACCAGAATCCAAACCGATGTCATGTTCCCAGGCCACAGGATTCCACAATCTAACATAAGTCATGTTCCCAGGACAATGCCCTCCAGAATCAAACCACAGTCATATACCCAGGCCACATGGTCCCAGAATCAATCCTCAGTCATGTTCCCAGTCCACAGGATTCCAGAACCAAGCCTTCAGTCAGGTTCCCAGGGCAGAGTATTCCACAATCTAAACAGATGTCATGTTCCCAGGCCACAGGTTTCCAGAATCACGCCTCAGTCATGTTCCCAGGCCACAGGGTTCCAGAATCAAACCAATGTCAAGTTCCTAGGCCATGGGTTTCCAGTACCAGGCCGCAGTCATGTTTCCAGGGCACAGGGTTCTACAGTCAAACCTCAGTCATGTTGCCAGTCCACAGGTTTCTGCCATCAAACCTCAGTCAAGTTCCCAGGACACAGATTTCCAGAATCAAACCGCAGTCATATTCCCAGGTCACATGGTTCCAGAATCAAACCTCAGTCATGTTTGCAGGACCCATGGTTCCACAATCAAACCACAGTCATGTTCCCAGCACAAAGGTGTCCAGAATCAAACCTCAGTCATGTTCCCAGGGAACAGGGTTCCAGGAACAAACCTCAGTCATGTTGCCAAGCCACAGGTTTCCACCATGAAACCTCAGACATGTTCCCAGGCCATAGGGTTCCAGAATCAAACCGTTCTCATGTTCCCAGGCCACAGGGTTCCAGAATCCACTGATGTCATGTTCCCAGGCCACAGGATTCCAGAATAAAACCTCAGTCATGTTCCCAGTGCACAGGGTTCCAGAACCAAGCCTCAGTCAGGTTCCCATGGCACAGTATTCCACAATCTAAACAGATGTCATGTTCCCAGGCCACAGGATTCCAGAATCACGCCTCTGTCATGTTCCCTGGCCACAGGGTTCCAGAATCAAACCAATGTCAAGTTCCCAGGCCATGGGTTTCAAGTATCAGGTCGCAGTCATGTTTCCAGGACAGAGGGTTCTACAATCAAACCTCAGTCATGTCGCCAGTCCACAGGTTTCTGCCATCAAACCTCAGTCAAGTTCCCAGGCCACAGATTTCCAGAATCAAACCTCAGTCATATTCCCATGACACATGGTTCCAGAATCAAACCTCAGTCATGTTCGCAGGCCACAGGTTTCCACAATCAAAGCACGGTCATGTTCCCAGGACAAAGGTGTCCAGAAGCAAACCTCACTCATGTTCCCAGGGAACAGGGTTCCAGTAACAAACCTCAGTCATGTTGCCAGGCCACAGGTTTCCACCATCAAACCTCAGACATATTCCCAAGCCACAGGGTTCCAGAATCAAACCTTTCTCATGTTCCCAGGCCACAGGGTTTCAGAATCAGGCTTCAGTCATGTTGCCAGGCCACAGGGTTCCAAAATCCAGCCTCAGTCATTTTGCCAGTCAAGAGTGGTCCACCATCAAACCTCAGTCATGATCCCAGGCCACATGTTTCCACAATGAAACCTCAGTCATTATCCCAGGCCACAGGTTTCCAGAATCAAACCTCAGTCATATTCCCAGGACACATGTTTCCATTATCAAACCTCAGTCATGTTCGCAGGGCACAGGTTTCAACAATCAAACCTCATTCAATTTCCCAGAACACAGGTGTCCAGAATCCAACCTCAGTCATGTTCCCAGGGAACAGGCTTCCAGAAACAAACCTCAGTCATTTTCCCAGGCCACAGGGTTTCAGAATCAAACCACAGTCATGTTCCCAGGCCAGAGGGTTGCACAATCAAACCTCAGTCTTGTTCCCAGGCCACAGGATTCCAGAATCCAACCGATGTCATGTTCCCAGGCCACAGGGTTCCAGATTCAAACCACAGTCATGTTCCCAGGCCAGGGGGTTCCACAATCAAACCTCAGCCATGTTCCCAGGCCACAGGTTTCCAGAAGCAAACCTCAGTCATGTTCCCAGGACACAGGTTTCCAGAGTCAACCCGAGATCATGTTCCCTGGCCACAGTCTTCCAGAATTAAACCTCAGTCATGTTGCCAGGTCAGAGGTTTCCACCATCAAACCTCAGACAAGTTTCCAGGACACAGGGTTCCAGAATCAAACCGTTCTCATGTTCCCTGGCCACAGGGTTCCAGAATCCACCGATGTCATGTTCCCAGGCCACAGGGTTCCAGAATCAATCCTCAGTTATGTTCCCTGGCTACAGGGTTCCAGAATCAAACCTCAGTCATGTTCCCAGTCCACAGGGTTCCAGAACCAAGGCTCAGTCAGGTTACCGGGGCACAGTATTCCACAAACTAAACAGATGTCATGTTCCCAGGCCACATGGTTCCAGAATCAAACCTCACTCATATTCCCAGGCCACAGGTTTCCAGAATCAATCCGATTTCATGTTCCCAGGCAACAGGGTACCAGAATCCAAACCGATGTCATGTTCCCAAGCCACAGGATTCCACAATCTCACATCAGGCATGTTCCCAGGCCAATGGTTTCCAGAATCAAACCTCAGTCATATTCCCAGGCCACATGGTTCCAGATTCAAACCTCAGTCATGTTCCCAGGACCCAGGGTTCCAGAATCAAACCTCAGTCATGTTCCCTGGACACAGGTTTCAAAAATAAAATCCCAGTCATGTTCTCAGGCCACAGGGTACCACAACTAAACCTCAGTCCTATTCCCAGGCCAGAGGGTTCCACAATCAAACCTCAGTCCTTTTGCTAGGCCACGGTTCCACCAGCAAGCCTCAGTCATGTTCCCAGGCCAGAGTGTTCCACAATCAAACCTAAGTCATCTTTCCAGGCCACAGGGTTCCACCATCAACCCTCAGTCATGTTGCCTGGTCACAGGTTTCCACCATCAAACCTCAGACAAGTTTCCAGGACACAGGGTTCCAGAATCAAACCGTTCTCATGTTCCCTGGCCAGAGGGTTCCAGAATCCACCGATGTCATGTTCCCAGGCCACAGGGTTCCAGAATCCACCGATGTCATGTTCCCAGGCCACAGGGTGCCAGAATTAATCCTCAGTTATGTTCCCAGGCTACAGGGTTCCGGAATCAAACCTCAGTCATGTTCCCAGGGAACAGGGTTCCAGGAACAAACCTCAGTCATGTTGCCAAGCCACAGGTTTCCACCATCAAACCTCAGACATGTTCCCAGGCCACAGGGTTCCAGAATCAAACCGTTCTCATGTTCCCCGGCCACAGGGTTCCAGAATCCACTGATGTCATGTTCCCAGGCAACAGGGTTCCAGTATCAATCCTCAGTTATATTCCCAGTCTACAGGGTTCCAGAATAAAACCTCAGTCATGTTCCCAGTCCACAGGGTTCCAGAACCAAGCCTCAGTTAGGTTCCCAGGGCACAGTATTCCACAATCTAAACAGATGTCATATTCCCAGGCCCCAGGATTCCAGAATCACGCCTCAGTCATGTTCCCAGGCCACAAGCATCCAGAATTAAACCTCAGTCATGTTGCCAGGCCATAGGGTACCACCATCAAACCTCAGTCATATTGCCAGACCACAGGTTTCCACAATCAAACCGATTTCATGTTCCCAGGCAACAGGGTACCAGAATCCAAACCGATGTCATGTTCCCAGGCCACAGGATTCCACAATCTAACATAAGTCATGTTCCCAGGACAATGCCCTCCAGAATCAAACCACAGTCATATACCCAGGCCACATGGTCCCAGAATCAATCCTCAGTCATGTTCCCAGTCCACAGGATTCCAGAACCAAGCCTTCAGTCAGGTTCCCAGGGCACAGTATTCCACAATCTAAACAGATGTCATGTTCCCAGGCCACAGGTTTCCAGAATCACGCCTCAGTCATGTTCCCAGGCCACAGGGTTCCAGAATCAAACCAATGTCAAGTTCCTAGGCCATGGGTTTCCAGTACCAGGCCGCAGTCATGTTTCCAGGGCACAGGGTTCTACAGTCAAACCTCAGTCATGTTGCCAGTCCACAGGTTTCTGCCATCAAACCTCAGTCAAGTTCCCAGGACACAGATTTCCAGAATCAAACCGCAGTCATATTCCCAGGTCACATGGTTCCAGAATCAAACCTCAGTCATGTTTGCAGGACCCATGGTTCCACAATCAAACCACAGTCATGTTCCCAGCACAAAGGTGTCCAGAATCAAACCTCAGTCATGTTCCCAGGGAACAGGGTTCCAGGAACAAACCTCAGTCATGTTGCCAAGCCACAGGTTTCCACCATGAAACCTCAGACATGTTCCCAGGCCATAGGGTTCCAGAATCAAACCGTTCTCATGTTCCCAGGCCACAGGGTTCCAGAATCCACTGATGTCATGTTCCCAGGCCACAGGATTCCAGAATAAAACCTCAGTCATGTTCCCAGTGCACAGGGTTCCAGAACCAAGCCTCAGTCAGGGTCCCAGGGCACAGTATTCCACAATCTAAACAGATGTCATGTTCCCAGGCCACAGGATTCCAGAATCACGCCTCTGTCATGTTCCCTGGCCACAGGGTTCCAGAATCAAACCAATGTCAAGTTCCCAGGCCATGGGTTTCAAGTATCAGGTCGCAGTCATGTTTCCAGGACAGAGGGTTCTACAATCAAACCTCAGTCATGTCGCCAGTCCACAGGTTTCTGCCATCAAACCTCAGTCAAGTTCCCAGGCCACAGATTTCCAGAATCAAACCTCAGTCATATTCCCATGACACATGGTTCCAGAATCAAACCTCAGTCATGTTCGCAGGCCACAGGTTTCCACAATCAAAGCACGGTCATGTTCCCAGGACAAAGGTGTCCAGAAGCAAACCTCACTCATGTTCCCAGGGAACAGGGTTCCAGTAACAAACCTCAGTCATGTTGCCAGGCCACAGGTTTCCACCATCAAACCTCAGACATATTCCCAAGCCACAGGGTTCCAGAATCAAACCTTTCTCATGTTCCCAGGCCACAGGGTTTCAGAATCAGGCTTCAGTCATGTTGCCAGGCCACAGGGTTCCAAAATCCAGCCTCAGTCATTTTGCCAGTCAAGAGTGGTCCACCATCAAACCTCAGTCATGATCCCAGGCCACATGTTTCCACAATGAAACCTCAGTCATTATCCCAGGCCACAGGTTTCCAGAATCAAACCTCAGTCATATTCCCAGGACACATGTTTCCATTATCAAACCTCAGTCATGTTCGCAGGGCACAGGTTTCAACAATCAAACCTCATTCAATTTCCCAGAACACAGGTGTCCAGAATCCAACCTCAGTCATGTTCCCAGGGAACAGGCTTCCAGAAACAAACCTCAGTCATTTTCCCAGGCCACAGGGTTTCAGAATCAAACCACAGTCATGTTCCCAGGCCAGAGGGTTGCACAATCAAACCTCAGTCTTGTTCCCAGGCCACAGGATTCCAGAATCCAACCGATGTCATGTTCCCAGGCCACAGGGTTCCAGATTCAAACCACAGTCATGTTCCCAGGCCAGGGGGTTCCACAATCAAACCTCAGCCATGTTCCCAGGCCACAGGTTTCCAGAAGCAAACCTCAGTCATGTTCCCAGGACACAGGTTTCCAGAGTCAACCCGAGATCATGTTCCCTGGCCACAGTCTTCCAGAATTAAACCTCAGTCATGTTGCCAGGTCAGAGGTTTCCACCATCAAACCTCAGACAAGTTTCCAGGACACAGGGTTCCAGAATCAAACCGTTCTCATGTTCCCTGGCCACAGGGTTCCAGAATCCACCGATGTCATGTTCCCAGGCCACAGGGTTCCAGAATCAATCCTCAGTTATGTTCCCTGGCTACAGGGTTCCAGAATCAAACCTCAGTCATGTTCCCAGTCCACAGGGTTCCAGAACCAAGGCTCAGTCAGGTTACCGGGGCACAGTATTCCACAAACTAAACAGATGTCATGTTCCCAGGCCACATGGTTCCAGAATCAAACCTCACTCATATTCCCAGGCCACAGGTTTCCAGAATCAATCCGATTTCATGTTCCCAGGCAACAGGGTACCAGAATCCAAACCGATGTCATGTTCCCAAGCCACAGGATTCCACAATCTCACATCAGGCATGTTCCCAGGCCAATGGTTTCCAGAATCAAACCTCAGTCATATTCCCAGGCCACATGGTTCCAGATTCAAACCTCAGTCATGTTCCCAGGACCCAGGGTTCCAGAATCAAACCTCAGTCATGTTCCCTGGACACAGGTTTCAAAAATAAAATCCCAGTCATGTTCTCAGGCCACAGGGTACCACAACTAAACCTCAGTCATATTCCCAGGCCAGAGGGTTCCACAATCAAACCTCAGTCCTTTTGCTAGGCCACGGTTCCACCAGCAAGCCTCAGTCATGTTCCCAGGCCAGAGTGTTCCACAATCAAACCTAAGTCATCTTTCCAGGCCACAGGGTTCCACCATCAACCCTCAGTCATGTTGCCTGGTCACAGGTTTCCACCATCAAACCTCAGACAAGTTTCCAGGACACAGGGTTCCAGAATCAAACCGTTCTCATGTTCCCTGGCCACAGGGTTCCAGAATCCACCGATGTCATGTTCCCAGGCCACAGGGTTCCAGAATCCACCGATGTCATGTTCCCAGGCCACAGGGTGCCAGAATTAATCCTCAGTTATGTTCCCAGGCTACAGGGTTCCGGAATCAAACCTCAGTCATGTTCCCAGGGAACAGGGTTCCAGGAACAAACCTCAGTCATGTTGCCAAGCCACAGGTTTCCACCATCAAACCTCAGACATGTTCCCAGGCCACAGGGTTCCAGAATCAAACCGTTCTCATGTTCCCCGGCCACAGGGTTCCAGAATCCACTGATGTAATGTTCCCAGGCAACAGGGTTCCAGTATCAATCCTCAGTTATATTCCCAGTCTACAGGGTTCCAGAATAAAACCTCAGTCATGTTCCCAGTCCACAGGGTTCCAGAACCAAGCCTCAGTTAGGTTCCCAGGGCACAGTATTCCACAATCTAAACAGATGTCATATTCCCAGGCCCCAGGATTCCAGAATCACGCCTCAGTCATGTTCCCAGGCCACAAGCATCC